>NW_028327171.1:143452109-143760156 GCF_987537825.1 Furipterus horrens | reverse complement strand
CAGCTTCCACATGAGGTGCCTGCGACGCGTCCTGCATGTCGCCTGGCAGGATAAGGTTCCCAATACCGAGGTGCTGAAGCGAGCCAACATGAGCAGTTTGCATGCAGTTCTTAGTGAGAGACGCCTCAGGTGGCTCGGCCATGTCAAAAGAATGGATGCAGGCCGTATTCCCAAAGACCTCCTCTACGACGAGCTAGCAGAAGGCCAGAGGATGACAGGGCACCCAAAACTGCGGTTCAAAGACATCTGCAAAAAGGATATGACACAATGCTCCATCAATCTCAACACATGGGAAGTTCAAGCAGACGACCGCCTAGCCTGGAGGCTCGCGGTCAGGCAAGGTACCTCACGCGCAGAGGCTGCGCGCAACGAGGAGGCGGTCCAGAAAAGATCGAGGCGGAAGCAGCGTCAACAGCAGCAACAACAGCCATCTGCCTTCACCTGTAACAAGTGCGGCAGGGATTGCCACTCCCGAGTCGGACTGCACAGCCATTCTCGGCGGTGCAGATAGACTCTCAAGAAGCTACGCCATCGTCTCTTGAGACGGACGGCTGCCGATGATATATATATATATATATATATATATATATATATATATATATATATATATATATATATACACATATTAATTGAAAGGGGAAAAAAGTTCTCAATCCAATTAAAATTCTGGGATGAGTATTCCGAAATATTTAGTGTAGTCAGTTATACTGATGCATTTAACATACAAAAGTTCATTATAGAATAAAATGTAGTACTCATGTAGAAAAACTCACTTGTCAAGCAAACATCTCAATGGAATAGGAACTTTTAGTAACTATTTAGCAAAATGCTTTCTCTTTCTTCCAGAAAAAATAAGGAGTAATGCACTTAGGAAAAATAAGCTGCACCTAATTGCAGCATTATTTTATATCTTATTCTATATTCAAATAGTTTTCATGTTTTCCTTTTTTCAATAAAAAGAATTACATTGAAAATTACATTGAATAGCTCTGGCTGGTGTAACTCAGTTTGTTTGAGTATCATTCTGTAGATAGAAAGCTTACAGGTTCGATTTCCTGTCAGGGCACATACCTGTGTTGCAGGTTTGGTCCCCAGGTCAGGGCATATATGAGAAGCAACCAATCAATATTTCTCTCTCACATCAATATTTCTCTGTGTTTCTCAGTGTCTGCCTCTCTCTCTCTTTTTCCATTCCTCTCTCTCTCTGAAAGTAGTGAAAGAAAAATATAAAGAAAGTTTCATTGAATAGGAAAGTCAGTACATATGTCATTTACCTTGCATGGAAATGACCAAATTATTGATTTTCAATAATTTATTTATTTTATTTTTTGCAATTTTTTGTGGTGAACATTCTCCCCCTTAGCCATATGGAGACATGGTTTGTCCAAGAGAAAAAAGGAAAATGGACTCATGGATGTGGATAACATTGTAGTGATTACAGGGAGGAGGGGAAGAAAGATATAGGGATCAGTGGTAATGGGGAAAAATCAATAAAAATTTAAAAAGGATAAACGAATTCCAATATTCAGCATATTTAAGTCTAGTTAAGTTAGATTCAAAATGGAGAGAGTGGGAATTCACAGGGTGTTTTAAACTGGGGTCATGTGAGATCTTTTTAATTGTATACTTACATAAACTGATTTGAAGTTTGTATGTGCTTTATTAAAATACAGAAACAACAAATGATGATAGATTGATGATATATAGATGGATACAGAAATTTTAGAAAAGCCCAATCAGATAATCTTGACTAAGTTAAGGAGGTACAGTATTCATAAGATAAGAGTATGTAAGTTTTAAAGTATAGAACAGACCTTTAATTTTTTCCCTTAAATAGTTTACTTGCTAATACTGGCAACTGAAAAAAGAAAATGTTTTGAGAAGATAAGCTTACAGAACTACTTTTGAAAAATTTAGTGTAAATTTTTAATTCTTAGGGAAGTTGATTTGTATAAATCAAAGTTAGTGTACTCAGCATAATCCTTCAATTTTGCATAATTATAAGAAAGATATACATTAGTTTTTTGCTTAATACTTTTGAATCAGTGAAAAGAAAGATTTCATAATTTGTTACTTCCAAAATATTACATAGATGTAATATGACAGATGAGCAGCTCACTGATCAATAGAGAGTCAAGAGTAGAACATACCAGAGAGGTCATTGGTAGAACAATGGATTTGTTGCTCAGTGATGTATACTTGGACTGTTTAATTTTAGCCAGGTGTCTCAGTTTATAAGTTTAATATTCATATTATAAAATGTAGATCACAGATATTGAGAATAGAAGATGCTTATGAAGAAGTTCCAGGGTGCAAAGAGGAGAATTTTCTTCAGCTGAAAGTGGGAAGGATATGGGGAGGCAGGGACAGCATTGCCAGCTGTATTCCTGTCTCCATGTGAATCAAAATTAGTGGGGTTGTGGAATTCATATGCCTGGGAGAAGTACTAAGCCAAGGATCTCCAAAGTTGTAAGCTTTATTGGATGAAGAACACTAATTTACTAATATAAATCCTAAAAACAAGGCAGGAAATGTACAATGAAGTGATAGATTAAATGGATCAGAAAACAACCAGAGTTTCTCCCAGCATCAATAACTCTTTCACTACTAATAAGTTTTTTTCTCCATATATGGCCCTGTAGGATAGATAAGTCAATCTCCAGAAAGAAGGAGGGGCATTTTTCTACATAAATATTCCAATGTTCAAGTACAACATACAAATCAGTGGGTATTGTTATTCATTACAATATTATTTCAGTAGTAATCATTTTTATTTTAAGAAACAAATACTTCCATGAGCACTAAGCAAAAGTTGGGTATCTTAGTGAACTATCTAGGTAAAGGATTTTTACCAAATGATCTTCTATGTGCCTCAGTTTCCTCTTTTTGGATAAATGGCAATAAGTCGTTTTCATCTAATGCATTTTGATTTTTAAAATAATATTTGAAAAGTTGTGGTCTTGTTGGCAAAAATAACTTTCAGGGAAGAGCTATTGGGTGATGAGATTGTAGATTTGCATGATTCTGTTGATTTATGACTTACAGAGAAGCTTACATACCATCTTACTTTGTTCTGTATTCATCAAGGAGAATGAAGCAACTGACATGTGGAAAATATACCATTTCAGTTCCAGGACCCTGACATATTTTAAAGCTTAATACATGAAACTATTCAAATGCAAGATGACTAAATTTAAGTCATTACATAAAAACATGTTGATTTTTTTAAATCAAAATATGAGGCAAGTCAGCCCAGATTCAAAATAATTACTTTTTATTTTGGTAGATTAACATCAAAAGTAAATTTCTGCATTTGTTGCTGTTAGAATAAGGTGTTTTATCAGTGTAGTAGTTGAGAATGATATGCTCTAGTAGTATTTTGATGAATTACATGATTATAGTTAAAATGAACAATTTCATCATGCTTGAATTAATAATGGTACTATGATTTGGCAAGTACTCTTGCAACATTCTCTAACTCATCTCTTCAGAAGACAGACCTGTACAATCCATCCATTGTTTTAGAAAATACAAGCTTATATACACTTTCAGAATAAGAAAGGGCAGGAGAAACATCAGCTATAGAAAGAAAGACATGTACAGATTTTCATAACATAATTGCTTGATTACATTGCTTCTTACTGCTCATTTTAATCTCTGCATAACTAACAGTAAGTCAGAAAGTAAAGAGACATTTTTTAAAGTTTTTTTGTTTACCAAATTTAATTGAAGATATTACACACTGCAAGGTACTCCTGAGACACAGCAGTTGCACATGTATGTGTGTTATTTTGCATTTAAAGTTAAGAGGATTAGTAAGGATAATATATAATCAATGCAACATTCATTTGGGAATCAAATAAAACACACACACGAAGCTGAACATTACATAATTTCAGTCATAAAGAGTACAAATTGTGAATTGATTTAATATATTCATAACTAAGTACTCTCCTTTAATGTAACTTGCAATTTGTTTTACAAAATGATTTCGTTCATTTTCTTTAAAACCTTATGTGCCCGGATACATTTTCTTAAAAGATACATATAAAGACATCCTTTTAACAATCTATTCTTATACTCTATATTGTAAATCAGAGAGAGTCAAGATTAACATTTTAACATTTTTTTATTACAGAAACATAAAGCTAAATCACAAGGACTATTCTTCTTTCTTAAACTAATTTGTAGATATTTTAATAAAAATAACGGTAATGTAGATATATAATAAACATTCAAAACTAATTGACACTCAGTATTTATAAGGTTTTTTGCACATTTTAAACTGGCTTATCATGTGGTATATAGGTTTTATTTTTCTAAGAGTTAGAAGTAGCAGCAAACTGTGTATCAATTTATTAATGTTTTTTTCCTAAGCAAACTCAAAATGCATCAATATTCTGAAATGTTTTATCTATAGTTATTTGGGTAATATCAATAGGACAACTCTCTTATACATTGCACAGTATTAAAAACTAGTATATTTTATTAAAGTTTATGTTATCTTTATCTTGATGGTCTTTAATATACTGCATGTGTTGTTGTGAATTTGAATTGTAAAATAATACCTTGGTGTTTTGTATTTATCAAGGGTCGTTAAATATAAGACTGTTTTTTACCTCATCCTATATAAAAGTAGACAGTGGTTTTTGGCCTCCATCCTTAGAAAGCTGTCCAGACATAATGAAAAGAGAATATTTGGTAGTCATTCAATTAATTTGATTACCTTACACAAATTGGATGCTTGAAACATTGAAACTACATTTAATGTCTCAGAATGCAGTAGTTGACTGTTGCTAGAAGTGTGCTTTCCAAAATAAAATAAAATATTTTTAAGTAAAAGGAAAAACAAAATTGTGTTTTATTTCCTTGGATCATCTGTTTTAATCAGAAAAAAAATAAGTAAAGTATGTGTTCTTAAAAGTTGTTATTATTTACAAACATCAGCAAGCATTATCAACTGAATTCTACTTTTCAATGAAAGTCAACCTAGTGTCATTAGAGCTCAGGGAGTAAGTCATATTTAAGGTCAATAGATAATTGAAAATCTCTGTGTGTCTTGAGAAGCTCATGGTATACACATGGCATTTACATTTCTAACCAGAGTATAATTGTTTTGATTGGAAGCAATGGGAGTTATAGTAGTGCCTAATTGAACAGGTACACATTCTTAGGTCCTTGAAAGCCAGCAGAATCAGGTTTTTTTTTTTTTTAACAATCAGCATTTTTAAATGTAATGTTTACTTTTTCATATTTCATCACTAAAACACCAATGTCTTTCACAAATTAGTTTATATTTCTGTGAACTGTTGTTTATGAACCCTTGACTGTCTTTACTTGCATTTCCTGGCATTTTGAACTACCAAAGTATATGGTTCTAAAATTCTATGTGGGCCAAATTAGGTAATAACTGGGCAATCTTACCACTGAGGAAACAAGAAATGGGTTGGGCCAGCGGTGGGAGTTACTAGAAGCTTTTAGAGCTAAGAGTTGAGAAGCATTTCCAGCTCAAAATCCAGGAGGAGATGGAAATCCATAGAAGTGGATTGCTTTTTCCCTGGAGACTTTTTCACATTCCAAAATTGGGGACCAAAAAGACTTAGTGGTTCTCTTAATCCTTTCATGGCTAGAGATGGCAATTTAGAGGACCAAACTCACAATGATAGTGGTCCTGGTATATCTTCTTGTCTTTCATTTGGAGCCCAAGATGGCTCCACCCAGATGTGAAGGTGAGTTTAGGAGCAAACCAGTCCTCATATGGACTTTACCATCTAGTCATTTAAGTGGCTCAGAGAATTACTGATCAAATTGGATTAAGGTATTCTGGATTTCTCTTCCCACTAATTAGAGGAAAACAAAGTATATCTACATATAAGTTATCAAATAGTTTGTCAAGCATCAAATCAAGATAATCAAGGAGATAAAGTAATATGAATGAGAGCCAATAGGAAATAAAAGGAACTCTTAAAAACTATAGGGATACAGCAAAAGATATTGAAACTATCAAGTATAGACATAAAATAACAATAATATGCTTAGTCATTAAAACATATGATTAATAATTTTGATAGGTTATTATTTGAGATATTTTATTTAGTTTTAGATGGAGGTGAAAGGAAGGAGAGGAATATCCATCAACTACTTCTCACACACATTCTGACCAGGAACCAAACCAGCAACCCAGGCATGTACCCTGACTTGGATGTGAACCAGTGACCTTGAAGTTCATAGGCTGGCACTCAATCCACTCAACCACACCAACCAGGGCTCTTGATAGATAATTTAATGTGATAGAAAACTAGACAGAAAGCTTAAATGTGAATCCTAGAACTGTAAATTTTAAGAAACAGGATAAAGAAGTTTATGGATAGTTTTAACAGCAGAGTAAATATGAATAAAAGATAAATAAAAATGCCCCCCAAAAGGATTAGAAAAAAAATCAAGACTAGCTTATGAAGAGACAAAAAGATAGACCTTATAGGTAAAAAAGTTAAAAAACAGAAAAGGCACAATGATTTGACCTGACATATGTTTAATTGGAGTCCACATTTCAAGTAATGATAGATTAGAATTTTCCAAACTTATTTTAAGAATTGATTGATAGACTCAAGAGACAATGTAAAGCCTAAGCACAATCTTAAACAAAAACTTGGACTTTGATAATTCATAGGAAACAGCTGAAAACCAAACCAAACCAACAAAAAGCAAAATCTTATAGCCACTTATAGGAGACAGACAGAGAGAGAGAGAGAGAAAGAGAGAGAGGGAGGGAGAGAGAGGGAGATTACTTAAGTAGAATAAGAAAAATAATATTACAGATGACTTCCAAGCAGAAGAAATAGAAACAAGCATAAACTATTTTTAATGTGATGAAGAATATAATAACTAATTCAAAAATTGAAGGTCATTGAAAATTTATATCCACAACAAAGATGAAATAAAGATCTCTTTGACAAATAAAATTGAGAAATAAAAAGAGAAAAATAATAAACTAAATTTTTGGCTTTTCTTATCAATCAAGATTTCAAAAGGTATATATAGCATTAAAATTATCTATTGCTTTGAGTCAAGCATAAAACTATAGTGAATTCAGAAACAGTTATTTAATATACATTAGAGTGTGGTAGAGAAATATAATTTAGAGTCAGCAAAAAATCTCCTAAGTAAAAAATATTTTTGTTGGACCACTAACTTAAAACATTCATAAAAATTAATTTTATCCTAGCAATGGAATTTCTGGATCAAAAGGCAGTTTCATTTAGAGTTTTTAAAGGAAATTCCATACCGTTTTCTATAGTGGCTGCACCAGTCTACATTCCCACTAGCAGTGCAGTAGGGTTCCCTTTTCTCTGCATCCTCGCCAGCACCTGTTGTTTGTTGATTTGTTGATGATGGCCATTCTGACCAGTGCGAGGTAGTATCTCATTGTGGTTCTAACTTACATCTCTCTGATGGCTAGTGATGTTGAACATTGTTTCATGTGCCTTTGGACCCTCTGTATATCCTCGTTGGAGAACTGTTTGTTCAGGTTCTTTGTCCGTTTTTAAATTAGATTGTATATCTTCTTGGTGATGAGTTGAATAAGTTCTTTATATATTCTGGAGATCAAACCCTTGCCTGAGATATCATTGGCAAGTATGTTTTCTCATACCGTTGCTAGGGTTATACCTGAAGAATCCTGAAACACCAATTCAAAAGAATCTATGCACTCTTGTGTTCATAGCAGCGCTATTTACAATAGCCAAGTGCTGGAAACAGCCTAAGTGCCCATCAGTGGATGAATGGATCAAAAAACTGTGGTACATTTACATAATGGAATACTGCACAGCAGAAAGAAAGAAGGAACTCCTACCACTTGTGATAACATCGATGAAACTGAGGAGAATTATGTTTAGTGAAATAAGTCAGGCAATGAAAGCCAAATATTATATGGCATCACCTAATACAGGAGATTAATGAACAACACAAACAAATGAGCAAAATTGAACCAGAGGCATGTAAACAAGGAACAGACTCACAGTGACAAGGGAGAAGAGGGGAGGGAGAGAAGGGGGATAAGAAGGAGAAAGGTCTAGTCAAGGAACTAGTATAAATGACCCATGGACATGGACAACAAGGTAGGGATATACTGTGGGAAAAGGGGTGGGTGGGGTGGGGAGGAGCGATGGGCAAAAAATAAAAAATAATAATTGAAATGAATAAAGACTTAATAATACCTGAAACCATAAAACTCTTGGAAGAAAGCATAGGGAAATGTCTCCTTGACCTTGAGCATGGCAAGCAATTTTTTTTGATATGACACAAAAGCATAAGCAACAAAAGTGAAAATTCATAAATGAGGCTACATCAAGCTAAAAAGCTCCTGCACAGCAAAAGTAATGATCAACAAAATGAAAATACAACCTAGAGAAAGGTAGAAAATATTTATAAACTACACATCTGATAAGAGGTTAATGTACAAAATATATTATGTACCCACACAACACAATCACAGAAAGAAAAAGAAAGGAAGGAAGGAAGGAATGAAAGAAGGAAAGAAGGAAGGAAGGAAGGAAAGAAAGAAGGAATGAAAGGAAGAAAGAGAGAGAGGAAGAGAGAGAGAAAGAAACAAAGAAAGGAAGGAAGGAAGGAAGGAAGGAAGGACGGACGGAAGGAAGGAAGGAAGGAAGGAAGAGATTACCCTATTGAAAAATTGGCAAAAGAAATGAATACACTTTTTTCCATAAAGGACATACAAATGTCCAAAAGGTACATGAAAAGGTACTCAACATCACTAATAATCAGGGAAATGCAAATCAAAATCACCACGAGATAATCACTTCACACCTGTCAGATGGCTATTATCAAAAAGACAAGCGATAACAAAAATGTGGAGGAAAGGGAACCTTGTGTATTAATGATGAGAATGAGAATTGACACAGACAGCATGAAAAACAGTATAAAGGTTATTCAAACAATTAAAAATATAACTACAATTGTATACAGCCAATCCACTTCTGAATATATATTCCAGGAAAGTGTAATCACTATCTGAAAACTATCTGCACTTCAGTGTTAATTGAAGCATATTCACAATTCATAAGGCAAGGTTAACAACCTAAATGTTTGTTGATGAATGAATGAAAAAAGAAAATATGACACACAGGACTATTACACATCCGTAAAAAAGAAAGCATGGGGGACCTTATGCAAAATGAAATAAACCAGGAACAGGCAAATACTGTATCATCTTTTTTATATGTAGAATCTGAAAAAGCTGGACTCAAAGAAGTAGAGTAGATTCGTAGTTGCCAGAGGCTGGGGTTGTGGGGAGTGGCAGAGCTGAAATGAGAAGATGTTACTCAAAGAGCGCAAACCTATAGTTATAGGAGAAATAAATTCCAGGGAGCTGATGTACAGCATGGTGATTATAGGTAGTGATACTGTATTGTATACCTTTTTTAAAAAATAAATATTTACTTATTGATTTATTATTATTTCTCATGGGGGACCCCCACTCTGTAACAATTCCTCCCTCTCAGACTTAAGACCCTTTATAATCTTATAAAGGACAATGGGCAAAGGTCTCATGCTCATATAGCTGCTTCAGGCTGGACATGGTCATCGTCCTACCTATTCTTGGGTCCAGAAATCCCTAATAAGAGTGAAGGTGTGGAGGGAGGGAAAGGTAGTCTTCCCACATGGGGAAGGATCTTGCAGACTCCAGGTCAGTTGGCTGTCCCAGGGCAGTGGCATGCTCGGTTTAACAAGCTGGCATCTTTGTTGTATTCTGGAGGGAACAGATTTGGCAACAGGGTTAAAAGGCATCATTCAATTCATAGCCATTCAACGACAAAAGGCAGGAATTAATTTTTCAATATCCTACATTAGGGAAAAAAAGACTTTTATGGAGGAAGGTGTGCAAATCATATCACACCTGTCCAAAACCCTTTTGCCCACTATACTTAGTTTGGGCTGAGGAAAATATTTTAGGCTTCTCACCTCTCAGACCTCTGGGCCTTTTCTGTCCAAGCAATTAGGATAGAAAAGAGAAACCAGTTTTAAAATAAAGCCCATAGACCGCACCATACTTCACCAACCCAACCACTTAGTTCAGCCAAACCATTGAGTCTCAGGAGGCAGCGATGCAGACAGGTTTAAATGAGGCCTATACATACAGACAATCACTCAGGTAATAAGATTATAAGCTTACACCCTATGAAAACAGAACACACATGTTAACACATGCAATATAATTAGCAAACCAGTCTCTAAATCTGCGAGACTGTGTTATTGGAAAGACAACATGTTGTAAGGGATTTGACATTCTTCTTGCCTGTAAATTAAACATCTTTGATGATACCATAGACATAGTTTAACTTTCATAGTTTAACCCTGGCTGGTTTGGCTCAGTGGATTGAGCATCGGCCTGCGAGCTAAGTGTCGCTGGTTCGATCTTCCAGTCAGGGCACATCAGAGAAGGAAACTCTGACTTCAAAAAACCTCCGCTGCCTTGCGGCATACCTCTTCAGGGGAAAGGCTAAGGGAGTAAACCCCGACAGAAAATCCGGAGCCGGAGTCCCTAAGGCGGTTTGACGTTGTAGTCAAACACCGGCAACTCCTGCGGCGCACCTGAAGCCAAGCTGTATTGACTCCGTCTTTCCCTTGGATCCTTCAGCTGCGAAGAGAGGGGGGGTCTGCTGCATGGGCAACAGCAGACCCTCCATATCACCCTGCCCAGGCTTTGTAGCTTCAGCTTCACTGGAGAGGACACTCCAGCGTCATCGCAAGATGTCGATTCAACACGGGAGGAGACAGATACCGTGTCACTCCCAAGTCGGACTGCACAGCCATTCTCGGCGGTGCAGATAGACTCTTAAGAAGCTACACCATCGTCTCTTGAGATGGACGGCTGCCGAAGAGTTTAACTTTCAAATGAAAATAAACTTTAAATGAAAAGAAACATTAAAGACAGCTGCAATACTTTATAGTCTACAACTGAGCATTGTGATTTTCCTTGAATCACAAATTTTCTTCTTAAGATTACCCTCCTTGTCATTAAAGGGACTGCATTAGGTCCATTTTTAATTTATCCTGTTCATTTGCATAAACACAAGAGCAGCAAATGATCACATATGATCTTTACATCTCCTTTGCTGGAACTTACACAAGGAACCTTTAGGGTGACTTTCATTCTGCCATTCAGAGCAGAGAAACTAAGTAGCATACCTGCCATTCAGTCTTGCCTGTAAACACCTGTCTTTTCCAAGTCCTTCAGATTCTCCATTGTGCCTTAAGGTCCATTCTAGCCATCTTTCAGGAAAGAAACCTTTATACTTTCCCTGGAAAGATTGCCGTGAACCACACAACAAACCAAGGTACCAGGCCTTTTTCTCATGGGCTTTTATTTCCTTCAAAAGGCAATCCCAGTTCCTCAGGGCTTTTTGGTAACAACTAGAG
This sequence comes from Furipterus horrens, assembly GCF_987537825.1. NCBI lineage: Eukaryota > Metazoa > Chordata > Mammalia > Chiroptera > Furipteridae > Furipterus > Furipterus horrens. The sequence goes on along the minus strand of NW_028327171.1, from coordinate 143,748,717 downwards.
CCCAGGCATGTCTCCTTTAGGCATGACATTCCAGTCAAAGTCTTGGTCAACCAAACCTCTATTAACAATTTGTCTTATTAGTTTTATGCAAGAAACCTTATGTCATTACTTCTTCAGAATGCCAAATTCTGGAGGGATCAGGTAGGGAGAAAAATACACAGCGTAAAGGAAAGTCCTTGCCCTTCTAAGATTTACTAACATTGCATTTCCGTACTTCATATTTTCTTTTGTTCACTTACCTATATGTGAGGTATTTTTGTGGGGAGCCAAGAGGGATTTTCTGGCTCATTTATTAATTTATTTTGCTTTTGTTTTTTTCCCCTACTAAAATTATTGTTGGTTGGTTTTTCTATTAGAGTTGTCCCACATTTTTCTCTGTTGCTTCCCTGCACCCTGCCCACCCCTTCTCCCACAGTCAGACCCACCCAGTTGTCCATGTCCATGGATCATTTATACATGTTCTTTGACTAGACCCTTCTCCTTCTTACTGCCTTCTCTCCCTCCCCTCTCCCCAATTGTCACTGTTAGTCTACTCCTTGTTTACCTGCCTCTGGTTCAATTTTGCTCATTTGTTTGTGTTGTTCATCAGCCTTCTGTAGTAGATGTTAGCATATGGTATTCGTCTTTTGTTGCCTGGCTTCTTTTGCTAAGCATAATTCTCTCTAATTCCATCCATGTTGTTGCAAATGGTAGAAGTTCCTTAATTCTTTCTGCTACATAGGACTCCATTGTGTAAATGTACCACAGTTTTTTGATCCAGTCATCCACAAATGGGCACTTAGGTTGTTTCCAGCACTTGGCTATTAAAAATAGTGCTGCTATGAACATAGGGGTGCATAGGTTCTTTTGAATTGGTGTTTCAGGATTCTTTGGATATAATACTAGCAATAGATTACTGGTTCAAAAAGCAGTTTCATTTTTAGTTTTTTGAGGAAATTCCATACTCTTTTCCATAGTGGCTGCACCAGTCTGCATTCCCACCAGCAGTGCACTAGGGTTTTCTTTCTCTGCACGCTCGTCAGCACATGTTGTTTGTTGATTTGTTGATGATGGTCATTCTGACTGGAGTGAAGTGATATCTCATTGTCATTTTTATTTGCATCTCTCTGATGGTTAGTGATGATGATCATTCTTTCATATGCCTATGGACCCTCTGTATATCCTCTTTGGAGAAGTGTTTGTTCAGTTCCTTTGCCCATTTTTTTTATTGGGTTGTCTGTCTTCTTGATGTTGAGTTGTATAAATTCTTTATATTTTTTAAAGATCAATCCCTTTTCTGAGATATCATTGGCAAATATATTTTCCCATATGGTTCGTTCCCTGTTCATCTTGCTGATGTTTTATTTTGCTGAGCAGAAACTCATTTTTTGATCAAGTCCCATTTGTTTCTTCTTTCCTTTTTTTACCCTTGTCTTAGGAGATATATCAGCGAAAATATTGCTACGTGATATACCTGAAATTTTCCTGCCTATGTTTTCCTCTAGGACTTTTATGGTGTCATGGCTTACATTTAAGTCTTTGAACCATCTTGAATTTATTTCGGTGCATGATGTAATTTGGTGGTCTAGTTTCATTTTTTTGCATGTCCCTGTCCAGTTCTCCCAACACCATTTGTTGAAGAAGCTCTTTGCACTACGTTTTATATTCTTTCCACCTTTCTCAAATATTAGTTGACCATATAGACCTGGGTTTATTTATGAGCTCTTTATTCTGTTCCATTGACTATATGTCTGTTCTTATGCCAGTGCCAGACTATTTTGATTACTGTGGCCTTGTAGTATAGTTTGGTCTCAGGTATTGTGATTCTTCCTACTGTGTTTGTCTTCCTCAAGATTGCTGTGGCTATTTGGAGTATTTCTTGGTTCCATATAAATTTTTGAAGTATTTGTTCAAGGTCTGAGAAATATGTCATTGGTATTTTAGTAGGGATTGCATTGAATCTATATATTGCTTTGGGTAGTATGGACATTTTAATGATGTTGATTCTTCACATCCATGAACATGGTATATGCTTCCATTTATTTGTATCTTCTTTAATTTCTTTTTTCAGTGTTATGCAGTTTTCAGAGTACAGGTCTTTTATCTCCTTGGTTTGTTTATTCCTAGGCATATTGTTTTTCTTGTTGCTCTAGTAAATGGGATTTTTTTTTCTTGTTTCTATTTCTGATATTTGATTTCTGAACCCTGCTATTTTGCCAAATTCATATATTAAGTCAAGTAGTTTTTTGGGGAGTCTATAGGGTTGATTATGTACACTATCATATCATCTGCAAATAATGACCGTTTTACATCCTCTTTTCCAATTTGGAAGCCTTTTATTTCTCTTTCTTGTCTGATTGCTATGGCTAGAACTTCCAAGACTATGTTGAATAGGAGTGGAGAGAATGACCATCCTTGTCTTGTTCCTGATCTCAGGAGGAATGCTTTCAGTTTTTGCCCATTAAGTGTGATGTTGGCTTCAGGTTTCTTGTATATGACCTTTATTAGGTTGAGGTATGCTCCCTCTATTCCCATTTTGCTGAGAGTTTTCATCATAAATGAGTGTTGTACTTTATCAAATGCTTTTTCTGCATTCATAGAGATAATCATGTAATTTTTATCTTTCACTTTGTTTAGGTAGTGTATTACACTTATTGATTTGCTAATATTAAACCATCCTTGCATCCCTGAAATGAATCCCATTTGATCGTGGTGTATGATCTTTTTAATGTGTTGTTGAATCCAGATTGCCAATATTTTGTTGAGGATCTTAGCATCTGTGTTCATTAGTGATATTGGCCTGTAGTTTTCTTCCTTTGTTGTGTCTTGACCTGGTTTTGGAACTAGAGTAATACTGGCTTCATAGATAGAATTTGGGATTTTTTCCTCTTCTTGGATTTTTTGGAATAGTTTGAGAAGGATAGGGGTTAGTTCTTTCCTAAATGTTTTGTAAAATTCATCTGTGAAGCTATTTGGTCCAAGGCTTTTGTGTGCTGGGAGTTTTTTGATTACTGCTTCAATTTCACTAGCGGTTATTGGTTTCATCAGGCTTTCTACTTCTTCTTGATTCAGTTTTGGAAGATTATATGTTTCCAGAAAATTGTTTATTTTATCTCGGTTGTCAAATTTCTTGTGGTACAGTTGTTCATAATAATTTCTTACAATCCTTTGTGTTTCTGTGATATAGGTCGTGATTTCTCCTCTTTCATTTCTGTATTTATTTATTTGGTTTCTCTCTCTCTCTCTCTCTTTTTTTTTTTTTTTTTTTTTTTTGATGAGCCCGGTTAAATGTTTGTCAATTTTGTTTATTTTTTCAAAGAATCAGCTCGTGGTTTTGTTGACCTTTTGAATTGTTTGTTTAGTCTTTATGTCATTTAATTCTGCTCTGATATCAGTTATTTTCTTCCTTCTACTTGCACTAGGCTTTGTTTGTTCTTGTTCCTCTAGTTCTTGTAGCTATAGGGTTAGAATTTTTGTTAAAGATTCTTCTATCCTTTTCAACTAAGACTGTATTGCTGTAAACTTTCCTCTCAGGACTGCTTTCTCTGTATCCCATAGGTTTTGGGTTGTCGTGTGTTCATTATCATTTGTTTCCACAAATTTTTTTATTTCTTCCTTGATGTCATTGTTAACCCATTCATTCGTTAATAGCATGCTATTTATTCTCCATGACTTTGAATGTTTTTGAGTTTTTTCCTTGAGGTTGATTTCCAGTTTCAAGCCACTGAGATATGAGAAGATGCTTGAAATAATTTCAATTTTCTTGAATTTTTGAGGCTTATTTTGTGTCCTACCCTGTGGTCTACCTTTGAGAATGTTCCATGTGCATTTTAAAATAATGTATATTTTGTTTCTTTGGGGTGAAAAGTTATATATATATATATTCGGTTTATTTGATCTAGAATGTTGTTCAATGCCTCAGTACTTTTGGTGCTCCTTTGCTTCGAAAATCCATCTATTTTTGACAATGGGGTGTTAAAGGCCCCTACTACAAGTGTGTTGCTGTCTATATCTTTCTTGGAGTCTTTCATAATTTTTCTTACATATTTGGTTGCTCCTAAGTTGGGTGCATATATGTTTACAAGGCTTATATCTTATTGATGGATTGTTCCCTTAAGTATTATGATATGTTCTTCTTTGTCTCTTTTTATGGACTTTGCTGTGAAATATGTTATGTCTGTTATAAGTATTGCTACTCCAGCTTTTATTTCATGTCTATTTGTTTGAAATATTTGTTTCCATCCTTTCACTTTCAATCTGTGTAGGTCTTTTGTTCTAAAGTCGGTCTCTTGTAGGATGCATATATGTTGGTCATGCTTTCTATCCATTCAGCTACCCTATGTCTTTTTATTGGTGCATTTAATCATTTACATTTAAGATTATTATTGATAGGTACTTATTCATTGTCATTTTCCCCTTTCGTACTTGTGTTCCTCTCTGTCTCTATGTATTTCTTCATCTTCTTAAAACAGACACTTTAGCATCTCTTGCAATGCTGGTTTGGTGGATACGTATTCTTTTAGCCTTCTTTTGTGTGAAACATTTCTTATTTCATCTTCCGTTTTGAATGAGAGCCTTGCTGGATAGAGTAGTCTGGTTATAGGTCTTCTTTTTCATTGCTTAGAAAATCTTTTCCATTCCCTTCTAGCTTGTAATGTTTGTGTTGAGAAATCTGTGCTTCCTGAACTTGCATGGCTTTTTCTCTCATTAAGTTAGGGAAATTTTCTGTCATTACTTTATCAAACAGTTTTTCTATCCCTTGCTCCTCTTCTTCTCCTTCTGGTATTCTTATGATATGGATATTATTACCTTTCCTGTTGTCCTGCAGCTCTCTTGAAACCTCTTTATTCTTTTTCAGTCTTTTTTTATTTAGTTGCACTATCTGGGAATCTTTTTCTATGTTATCCTCAAGCTCGCTGATCTGATCTTCTACTTCCTCTAGCCTGTTTTAAATTCCTTCTACTGTGTTCTTCAATTCAGAAATTGTATCTTTCATTTCCTCTTGGTTCTTATTGATAGCTTCTATGTCCTTTTTCATGCTGGTGTAGTTCTCAGTAAGTTCCTGTAGTTTCCCTGGAGTTCTTTGTAGTTTTCTTTGAGCTTGCTGAGCTCATTGAGCTTCTGTATAATCCATATTTTGAATTCTATGTCTGATAGTTTGCTTCCCTCTACTTCATTTAGCACTCTTTCTGGGGATTTCTCCTTTCCTTTCATTGGGGGGGTGTTGTTTCTCTGTCTCTCCATTTTTGTGACTCTTCTTGTTTATTGTGGCTTCTTAGGTTGATCTACGCTTCCTGGATATGTCCCTGGTGGCATCAGACCATGTACCAGTCTTAGCCTAGGCAGCCTGTTGGAGACTACCAGAGATCTACTGCCCTTGCCTGTCTTATTGTTAATCTATTCAATCTGTGATCAGCCATCATGCTTAAGCACTGAGGGTGGGGCAGATTAAGTCCTGCAGGCAAGTCTTTTGCTTCCCCTCATGCTGACACCACTTAGAGGAGAATTGTTTACCTGCAGTATGGGGAATTAGTCAGCACTGGGACACAGTCATCTCCTCCCTCAGTTCTTCCCTCAAAGCCACTGCCCCAAATTCTCCTCAAGCATCTCTAGTCCTCTCTGTCCTCCCTCTGCTTGAGCCCAGTGTATGTAGGTGCCAAAATATGTTCATATGCGATCTGTTTAAGAGCTCTTTTTCTCCAGCTGTTCATTTCAGGTCAGCAAGAAACCCTTTGTCTTTTTTCTTTTCACAGCTGGATACTATTTTACTTTCCACTTGTTGCTGTAGGCTGGAAAGCCCAGCTGGGGGTTTAGACCCTGCCCTTCTCAGGGGGAACCCCCAGCTGCTGAGCTGTTTGTCAGTCCCTTCAGCTGCCACCCGTGGGAGCCCAGCTAGCCCTTCTGCATCTCCACACTCCCTACTGGTCACATTGTGATACAATGGCCTTTTCTGTCTCTCCGTGGTTATAAGACTTCTCTACAGCTAGTGTTCAGTTGGTTATTCCAGATGATTTCTCCGCAATTAAGTTGTAATTCCAGATTGGTCTGGGGAGTAGGTTAGTGTAGCTTCCACTTACTTCTTTGCCTCCTTGGATCCTCCTGTATTGTATACTTAATACAATAAAAGTTGAAAGTTGATATGACTGTAAATTTTGTTCTCAGAATAACAAGTACAAAATGGTAGTTATGGGAGGTAAAGGATACATTAACTAACCTTATTATGGCAAACATTTCACAATATTAAATGTATCAAATCATCACTTTTTACACCTTAACTTCCCAGTGTTATATGTCATTACATCTCAATAAGGCTGGAAAAATAATTTGTAAATAGGAAATTTCAGATGACATTTGAGGATGAATTAGCTAAGTTGGTGTCATCAAATAAAACTTTAATGTTGATATACTAAATAAGGGGATCTATATATTGGGCTCATGAATCCTGTTGCAGTGTAGTTTTATATATTATAACAAGGGAAGCTTAAATCCTCCATCAAATCTATTATTACTTGTTTAATGTCCACTATCAGCACAAGAACCTGCTTGATATTACCAACTGAATGTGAAATGTGTAAAGATGATTACATCACGTCTTTATCCTCAGAAGTCTTTCTTATCTATTGGGAGTAGAGCTGGCTGAGTAGTCATGCATGAATAAGGTATACAAGTGAACAAAGTTGACTAGAGTAAATGTTGAATATGGACCAAGAATAGAAGTGTCAGGTTTTCCAAGAGGAACCCTATTGTTAAGTATGGGCTCTTTTGAAGTGCAACCTCTCATTTTAAAATCTTTCATATCTGGACAGCATGCAGAAATTTAGTATGTAAGTCTATGTCCTCTTTGAAATTTCAGATCCATTAATTACATTAAGACCTCAGAGCATTTTAACTCTACTCTGGATGAAACATTATCTCCTTCAAAACACTCCCTTGAACCCACAGTTCAAGTTTTTTGTGATTAATTTTATAGAACTTTACACTCAATCCTCATAGTCATTTAAAGTACATGGGTTCAGACTTCTGGCCAAGATGGAGGCTTAGACGGACACGCTCAGTCTCCCTCTACAACTAGAGAGGAATACAACTACTTCAAAACAAAAGATAACTAGAAATTCTAGAAAATAAAACTACATGGAAGCCTAATGTACAAAGTTATAAACCAGCGGCACCCTTTGGGCAGGTAAGAAAAGCGAAAGTGGGCGGTGCTGTTTGTGGTAGGACCAGGGACAGCGGCAAGGAGAGCAGTCTCAGCTGCAGTCTAACCCCGGCAGCTTGCGACCCCAATGCTGAGAAAAGAAGCTACCACATCACCCCGAACAGTGAGGCACAGAGGGCGGGAGGATGGATCCCGGTCTCCTAGCAGAATAACTGGGGGAATCCATATTGGACCCCTGCCCCCACACAAAGCGCCACAGCGCTGCGAAATAGGTTGCGGATCGCTGCTGGTCGCTGGGCAGTGATGACAAAGTGCCACAGCGCGGTGAGAAAGGTTGCTGGACCACTGCCGGTCACTGGGTTGTGACAACAAAGGACCACAGCGTGGCAAAAAAGGTTGCGGATTGCCGCTGGTCACTGGGTTGTGACGAGTACACAGGCACTGCCCCCTATAACCAGCCCAAGAAAACAAAACGCATCTGTCAAAATGAGGCAGACAACTACAGAAATCCCGGTGGCGCAGCTCATCAGGCAACAGATGAAGAACCTGACAGATGAACAAATAAGAAACCTGTCAGAGGGCTCAGTTCAGGGCCATTGTTATCAGGTGGCTTACAGAATTAACAAAAGATCTGGAAAAAGATGAGAAAGAATTGAAAAACACTCATACTGAAAGGAACAAAACCACATACGAGACAGATGGTGAGGAAATAAAATCCAGAGTTCAAATCAACAAACCAGAACATAGAGAAGGAAAAAACAGTCAACCAGTGCAGAGAGAGGAAATGGGAAGCAAGGAAAATGATGAGAGGATCAGAAACCTCTGGGACAGCTATAAGAGATCCAATATACAGATTATCGGATTGCCAGAGGGCGAAGAAGAAGAACTAGAAATTGAAAAATTAAGTGAAAATATAATAAAGCAGAACTTCCCAAACTCGGGAAGGAAATAGACTTACAGGTCCAGGAAGCACAGAGAGTTCCAAAACAACTGGACCCAGGGAGAACTACTCCAAGACACATTATAATCAAAATGTCAAAAGTTAAAAATAAAGAGAGAATCTTAAAAGCAGCAAGAGAGAAGAAAAGAATCATGTACAAAAGGGTCCCAATTAGACTATCAGCTGACTTCTCAAGGGAGACCCTGCAGGCAAGAAGGGACTGGCAAGAAATATTCAAAGTAATGAAAATCTAAAACCTACAACCACGAATACTCTATCCAGCGAAATTTCATTCAGAATAGAAGGGCAGAGAAGGTTTCCAGGAAAAAATAAAACTGAAAGAGTTCATTAGATCCAAACCACTATTATATGACATGTTAAAAGGAGGATCAAAACTATGAACACTAAAATGAAAACTGCATCACAAGAAACAACAACAGAAGCTAGGGAATTGAAACAAAGGCAAACTAAATAGGCATGAGAGTGGAAAAAGAACTATAGGTATGGGGAGCATATTGGGGGGAGGCCAGCAGGGAGGGGGAAGGGGGAGAGGGAGGGAGATGATATAGGAATTAAGAAGCATGGTAGGAGGGAATGGAATAGACAGAGAGAGGTTGAGAAGAACTATATGTACAACCAATGGACATGGACTAAAAGGGGGGGACAAGGGGAGGGAGGGGGGCCACCGGTTGGAGGGGAGCAGAGGGAAGGGAAATTGGAACAAATGTAACACTGTAATTAATAAAACACATTTAAAAAATAAAATAAAAATAAAAAATAAATAAAGTACATGGGTTCATGAATTTGTTTATTTCTTTATTGACTAAGTCATTCAAAAATATTTGATTTTCAAGGACATTTTTAAGTGCTAGGGATTTAGAGGAGATGAATAATATAGAACTTGCATAAGGGTTTGACTCATCTTGCTTATTAGTCTCTCTGATACTCTTTTATTAATTCTGTATTGAGCTCTTTAAATAAAGAGTGCTATCTTTTGTGAATAGAAAATTTATATCATTTTTCTCTTGTTTTCAGATATAATAATGTCTTGTAGTTCCAATAATGGATCAACTGAATGAACCATCTGTGAACACCTTATGTCAGTGTACCTAAATTAAATGATCAAGTTTTGAGATCTTAATTAATCCCTTGAAAATAATGTTTTTAGTTTTCAGATTCAAAGTACTCAGTGATAGAATGATGAAAAGCCACACTTTCTATACTGGTGCTTTTTGCAAGTGAGTCAAAACCATTTGAAAACTGTATAACTATCATATTATAAAATGTGCTTTGTCTTATAATCGAGGTATATGTCTTAAATTTATAAGTTAATTTGTCCACTGTCTGAGGTAAATAATTGTGATTTGATTGCACATTTTAAAATTGTTAATGCTTCAAGGAACTAGCACAAATAACCAATGGGCATGAAGAAACCTCAGGGATTGACTGTGGGTGTGGGGTGGGAGGCAGTGGAAAGCAATAGGGGAAAAATTGTTATAACTGTAATAGAACAATAAATTAAAATTTAAAAAATTGTAATTGCTTACATAGAATTTAATTTTTATTTTTAGGATACTAATATATACTCACTTGGTGAGACATAGAAATTATTTACAAGCAAATGGGTTAATTTAAAAATACTGATTATATTCCCAATCAGAGATAAATTTAGTGTATGTTTCTACCAATATATTTGTGAACATGAAATTGTACTGTAATGGAGATAATATCTCATAGGGCAGTGAGTAGAATTAAGTGAGAGCACGTAGCAAAGTGCCTGGTACACCAGAAGTACTCAATAATGTAGCTATTATAATGTAATATTTATAGTTTTTAAAACTGCTTTTATCATTAGCATGCATATAATGAACATTTGTTGTGACTACATATTCATTTGCAAGTCCTGTTTTATTTTTTAATGATCAGACTATATTTAATTGTTTGGAGATATCTAATTAATTTTCCCTATTAGTAGCAAGAAATTATTTCTAATTTTTTATTATAATAGACAATAAGGCTAATATTTGTGCTGTATACTTTTAATATCTGTAGTGATACATTCTTTAGTTAACCTGACAATATGTATCTCTGATATGTTTGTCTACTTTAATTTAAAATTTTATCGTTTCCCTAAGAAAACAAGTTATATATTTTACTATCACATATTTTTGTATCCTACAAAATATTTTTATATTGTATGCTACTTAGAAATTTGTTTCCTCTGAGCTCCAAATTTACCCTTTGTTGCCCTGCTTAGTGATATTGAAGCTGAATCCTATGAACATTTCTCCTTTTCCAGTTGGCTCAGTATCAGGCTTTGCAATAGAGGGGCTTAAAGGGCACTGCAGCACAAAGCAAGGGACCCAGCTTATCTTCCTCATTCTGCTATACTTTTCTGTTATCTTCCTATGGCGACGCTTCCAGCAACACATGGGATAATGTTCAGTGGCTCTCAAGCATCAGATTCACCAGGAGTCAAGCAACTTCTGCTCATCAATCCTAGTCTATGGATCAGTTCTTTCCCGTGGTACCCAATGAACTTCCTCTTCCAGCAGGCCATAGTCTTACCCTCTTCAACATGGTCTGAACCTCACCCTTGTGGGGCTGGTGGCAAGCAGGGGCCCTTCCAAGTTTATTCCTCACTTCAATAGTCTTCCTCAGCCTTGGAGTCCATTTTCCCATTTGTTATTTCTATACTGTTTAAAATTAGACAATTTTAGTTATTAATCACCCCCTTTTAGTTATTAATCAACTTTAACTAATAATTATTTATACTAATTAAATTAATTATGTTCAAATTATTGTTTTCTGTTTTCTAAACAAAACCTGATCTATACTGTAACTTTAAAAAGTTATATTCATTTCTGTTTGCTTATATATTCAGCACTTCTGTTCATTTTATTTTAAGCTGAATCTCTGAGCTTCATCTATAGGGCATGTTTCTTCATTGTGATGGAATCTGTTTAGTATTTTATGAGTGCAAATATGAGGGGTACAAAGTTTTTTGTTTTTTGTTTTTGGTCTGAAAACATCTTTATTTTAACATGATCTAACAAGCATATTTCCAGTGGATATACACTGTTAGAATCATAGTTGTTGTTTTTTTTCCCCTTTCAGTACTTTAAATATTTCAGTCTATTGTCTTTTAGTTGCAGGAATTTTGTAGATATATATATATATATATATATATATATATATATATATATATATATATATTTTTTTTTTTTTAAACCTCTAATTTTTTTATTTATTTGAGAGCAAGAATGGGCAGAGAGAGAAAGGGGGGCATTTCTTATTCTCCTATTTATGCATTCATTGATTGATTCTTCTATGTGCCATGACCAGGGATCAAACCCACAACCTTGGCATGCTGGGACAGTGTTATAACCAACCTAGCTACCTGGCCAGGCAAAATTTGGTTGATATCAGTATGTGGCATCAGTGAAAGTAATATGATATTTTGCTTTTGGCTGCTTGTAGAACTCTACCTTGTATTTTATTCTTAGCAATTTCATTATAAGTAGTTTTCTTGTATTTATCTTGTGGAATTCACTGAGATTCTTGCTTTTGTAGTTTGATTCTTTGGATTGTAACTGTAATTCATTTTATATTTCTGCGCCATTCTTCTTTTATTCTAGAAATCTAATTAAAGTTTGTCCAGTCTTTAGGTTGAGTTCTACCTACTCTTATTATCTATTCTGACTTACTTTTCTATTTATTTTTCTCTTTGTACTTCAGTCTGGGTATTTTCTGTTGACATCTGTTTGAGTTCACCAGTGATCCTATTTTCTGCTGTGTACAGTTGTTAGACCAATTCCATAGAATTACCACCACACTAGAAATAAGGTTCTTAGTATTTTTTTTTATCATTAAGGCAGAATGTACATATGGTGTACAATTCAATGACTATTGACAAAGGCGTACACCTTGGTATAACAACTAACAGTATATAGCTAATTTTTGTCATCTCAAAAATTTTCTTCATGTCCTCATTCAATATATCAGACTTATTTCTGTAACAATAGATTGATTCTCCCTGTTCTTTCTTATTGTTGTTCTATTATAATTGTTCCAATCTCCCCCTTGCCCTTGTCCAACCATCCACTCCTCTGTCCCTGCTCCTACAGTCAATTCCCATACTATTCTTGAATGTCATATCAATGGAATTACAGAGTATGTACACTTTGTTGTCTACTTTTGTTCACTGAACAATTTTTTTTTGAGGTTGACTAATGTAGTTACAGGCAGTACTTATTTACTACTACTATTAATGTGGGGTAATATTTTATTTTATGAATATAATCTAATCTTGTGGATGAGCATTTGGATTATTTTCAATTTGTGGATAATTTGAATAAAAATTACTGCTTAAATATTCTAGTGCAATTTTTTTCTTATGTGTATATGTTTTTATTTACTTTGAAAACATATTAATGGAGTAACTAGATTACATAAATTTATGTTTAAAGTTATAAGAAACTTACAGTTTTCCAAAGTGTTTGAACAATTTTATACTCCCATAGCAATTATTAAGAGAAGTTCCACTTCCAGCCAAGATGGAGGCTTAGACTGATATGCTCTGTCTCTCTCCACAACTAAGAAGGACTATTACAACGAAAAAAACAGAAATAATCAGAGGTTCCAGAAAATAAAACTATAGGGAAGTCCAACATATGAAGTTATAACCAAGTGGTGCTTATCCAGATGGGTAGGAGGGGTGAAACAGGGGCAGCAAGATCAAGCTGTGCTGCTGGCAGCAGCTGCAGTGACGGGAGGTAAGACTGCTTGGGGAGCACTCCTGGCTGCAGTCAAGACCTGTCAGCTCAGGATTCCAGGGCCAGGGAAGGCAGACCCCCATTGCCTCAGACTGTGAGACCCAGAGGGCATGGGGATGGAGGAAGAGGCTCCCAGTCTCTCAGCAAAGAGTAAAGGCAGGAATTCATCTCGGACCCCCACCCCTACACAAAGCGCCACAGTGTGCTGGAAAAGGTCGCCGGGTTGTGAGGAGTGCTCAGGGTGCTGCACCCGATAGCCTGGGAGGTGTAATAGCACCGCCCAAGAAGGAAAGATAAATGACAATGGTCAGAATGGCAGGAATAATGATTGAAATACCAGTCATGAAGCTAACCAAAAAGCAGATAAAGAAATTAACCAATGAACAAATAGAAAAATTTTCTAAGGCTCAGCTCAGAGCTATAGTCATAAGGCAGCTTACAGAATTAACAAAAGATATTGAGCAGGATGGGTAAGGAATGAAGGCTAGTCATACTGAAATGAGTGAAAACACATACAAGACAAGGAGTGAAGAAAGAAAAGCCAGAGATCAAATCAAGAAATTGGAACATAAGGAAGGAACAAACAGTTAACCAGTGCAGAAAGAGGAAACAAAAAGCAAGGAATATGAGGAGAGACTCAGAAACCACTGGGACAGATATAGCGAACAAATATTCGAACTATAGGGTTGCCAGAAGGTGAAGAAGAACTAGAAATTGAAAAATTATGTGAAAAAATAATGAAGCAGAACTTCCTGAACTTGGGGAAGGAAATAGACTTACAGGTCCAGAAAGCACAGAGAGTTCCAGAAAAACTGGACCCAGGGAGAACCACTCCAAGACACACTATAATCAAATTGTCAAAAATTAAAGATAAAGAGAGAATATTAAAAGCAACAAGAGAGAAGAAAAAAATCATGTACAAAAAGGTCCCAATTAGACTATCAGCTGATTTCTCAAAGAAGACTCTGAAGGCAAGAAGGGACTGGCAAGAAATATTCAAAGAAATGAAAATCAAAAACCTACAGCCACAAATACTCTATCCAGTGAAGCTGTCATTCAGGATAGAAGGGCAGAGAAAGTGCTTCCAGGACAAAGTAGAACTGAAAGAGTTCATCAGAACCAAACCACAGTTTTTTTTTTTTTTATATGTTTAATTGATTATGCTGTTACAGTTGTCCCAATTTTTTTTCCTCTGCTCCCCTCCACCCAGTGACCCTCTCCCTCCAGTTGTCCCCCCCTTTTAAGCCATGTCCATTGGTTGTGCACATAGTTCTCAACTTCTTTCTGTCTACTCCATTCCCTCCTACTATGCTTCTTAATTCCTGCACCATCTCCCTCCCTTTTTCCCCTTCCCTCTCGCCACTGACCTCCCCCCAATATGTTGCCCATACCTATAATTCTTCTTCCATTCTTGTTGCCTACTTAGTTTGCCTTTGTTTGAATTCCCTGGCTTCTGTTTTTGGTTGTTGTAATACAGTTTTCATTTTAACGTTTATAGTTTTGATCCTCCTTCTTCTAAACCAGTCCATTTAACATCTCATATAACAGTGGTTTGGATCTAATAAACTCCTTCAGTTTTACTTTGTCCTGGAAGCACTTTCTCTGCCCTTCTATTCTGAATGACAGCTTCACTGGATAGAGTATTTGTGGCTGTAGGTTTTGGATTTTCATTACTTTGAATATTTCTTGCCAGTCCATTCTTGTCTTCAGTCTCCTTTGAGAAATCAGCTGATAGTCTAATTGGGACCCCTTTGTACATAACTCTTTTCTTGTCTCTTGCTGTTTTTGAGATTCTCTCTTTATCTTTAATTCTTGACATTTTGATTATAATGTGTCTTGGAGTGGTTCTCCCTGGGTCCAATTTATCTGGAACTCCCTGTGCTTCCTGGACCTGTAAGTCTATTTCCTTCCCCAAGTTCAGGAAGTTCTGCTTCATTATTTTTTCACATAATTTTTCAATTTCTAGTTCTTTTTCTTCACCTTTTAGCAATCCTATAATTCGAATGTTTGTTCACTTATAGCTGCCCCAGAGGTTTCTGAGCCTCTCCTCATATTTCTCACTTTTTGTTTCCTCTTTCTGCACTGGTTGACTGTTTGTTCCTTCCCTGTGTTTCAATTTCTTTATTTGATCTCTGGTTTTCATTTTCACACCACTAGTCTCATATGTGTTTTTGTTCATTTCAGCAGGGCTAGCCTTCATTCCTTCCCCATCTTGTTCAATATCTTTTTTTTAATTCTGTAAGCTGCTGTTACACCTCCCAGGCTATCGGGTGCAGCACCCTGAGCACTCCTCACAACCCGGCGACCTTTTCCAGCACACTGTGGCACTTTGTGTAGGCGTGGGGGTCCGAGATGGATTCCTGCCTTTACTCTCTGCTGAGAGACTGGGAGCCTCTTCCTCCATCCCCATGCCCTCTGGGTCTCACAGTCTGAGACAATGGGGGACTGCCTTCCCCAGCATTAGAATTGCGAGCTAACTGGTCTCAAATGCTGCCAAGACTGCTCCCCTGGTGTTTCTTGCAGTCTTGCCACTCTCCCCGCTGCTACTGTGGACAGCTCATCCTGATCTTTGCATCCTGATTTTGCCCTTTCTACCCGTCCAGACGAGCACCACTGGTTTATAACTTTATACGTTGGACTTCCATGTAGTTTTATTTTCTGGAATTTCTGGTTATTTTTGACTTCGAGGTAGTTGTATTCCTTCTAGTTGTGGAGGGAGACAGAGAGTGTCAGTCTAAGCCTCCATCTTGGCTGAAACTCCCAAACCATTGTTATATGAGATGTTAAAGGGACTTGTTTAGAAGAAGGAGGATCAAAACTACAAACATTAAAATGAAAACTGTATCACAACAGCCAACAACAGAAGCTAGGGACTTGAAACAAAGGCAAACTAAGTAGGCAACGAGAGTGGAAAAAGAACTATAGGTATGGGGAACATATTGGGGGGAGGTCAGTGGAGAGGGGAAGGGGGAAAAGGGAGGGAGATGGTGCAGGAATTAAGAAGCATAGTAGGTGGGGATGGAGTAGACAGGAAGAGGTTGAGAAGAACTATATGCACAACCAATGGACATGGACTAAAAGTGGGGACAACTGGAGGGAGAGGGTCACTGGGTGGAGGGGCGCAGAGGGAAAAGAAATTGGAAGAACTGTAACAGCATAATCAATAAAGCATATTAAAAAAAGAAAGAAAGAAAAGTTCCAGTGGCTCCACATTTTCACTAACTTTTAGTTTTGTCTTTTTATTTTTAATTGTTATAAGGGGTTTGTAGTGGTATCTTATTACTATTTTTTAAAATTTATTTATTTTTAGAGAGAGGAAGGGAGAAAAACAGAGAGATGGAGAGAGAGATTTGGTGTTCACCTTATTTATGTATTTATTGGTTGATTCTTATATGTGCCCTTGTTGCAGAAAATAATGACTTGGCAAGTTCAGAGGGCAGCAAAGGGGTTTTTATTATGCATGCAGGTTCAGAGGAGTTCACTCCAAAGTCTGAGCCTCGAACAACTGCTTTGCATTACTTTTATGCAAGCATATAAGGCAGAGTAGGGTTTTGGCTGAATCAGGCTACAGAAGCAGAAAAGCTTTGTTCTTCCCCATTTCTCCATGCTGGATACTCCAGAGTTACAATCTAACTAAATTAACTGGGGTGCTAATTAACTGAGGGTGATCTAGTTATAGTCTGTCCTCAGATCTTCTTTGAAATTTCTTTATCTTGTTTGCTAGGCTGTCTAGCTACAATCCCCCACTTCCCAGAGTCTGGCAATGACTATCTTCCCCCTTTGATCTCAGAGATCCTTAGTGCTCAGAAGCATCTGTGCTGAGCTGCGGAATGCCTCCCCCCTTCCTGACTTGTAAGTGTGTTGATACTGTCAACTCTGACTCAGAGAGCCCCTGACTCAAGATTTAATTACATTTTGATTGCACCTGATGATTTACACAGACATGGCAGGGAAGAGAAGCGGTGATTTTTACATTTCTGGATATTCTTTTATACCCTGACTGGAGATCAAAACCACAACCTTGGCATATGGGGTAATGCTCTAACCACCTGACTTACCCAGGCAGGACCAGACATTGCTATTTTAGTTTACATTTCCCTCTTGACTAAAATGTTCTTTAACTTATTGGCCAACCATTTTTCTTTTCTTTACAAATCCTTACCTTTTGAGATAGCATGAATGAAACTGGAGACTATTATGCTAAGTAAAATAAGTCAGTTGGTGAAAGACAAATATCATATGATTTCAGTTATAAATGGAATCTAATGAACAAAATTAATTAATGAGCAAGATGGAACCAGAAGCATGGAATCATGGAATAGTTTGACAGCTATAAGAGGGGAGCAGGGAGGAGGGGACTGATTGAAAGAAGGTGAATGAATTAGTCAAAAACATATATGAAGGACCCATGAACATGGACAATGGTGTGGTGGGTTGACTATGGAAGCAGATGGTGGGCTGGATGGAGTGGGGCAATGGAGCGAAAATTAGAACAACTGTAATGGCATAAATAATAAAATATTTTTAAAAAGTTACTGAAGGATTTTGCACATTTTTATTGGCTTGTCATTTTTTGTTACATATCATCAGTTGTTTACATAGTTGAAGTATGATATTTTTCAGATATATGTATTACAAATATTTCCTTCCAATGTGTGACATGCTATTTATTTTCTTAATGGTCTCTGTTTATGGGGAGACATTTTTAATTTTAATAAAGTTTAATTTATTCATATTTTTTATTTTATGGAATATATACCCCTATGTTTTCTCTCAAAAGCTTTATAGTTTTGTTTTATGTTTGTGTCTATAATCTATTTAAAATTAGGGTTTTGAGTATGGTATGAGGCATGGGTCAAAGTTTTTGTTTTCTCATATACTTACTAGTTTTACTGATAGCATTTTTAAAAATAACTTTTTCTGTATTTGTTACCTCAAAGGTGATGAAACTTTATAGACATTCTCAACTCTATTCTGATTCACTTAGGGAAAATTAATATATTTTTTTATTGACTTTATTGAGGTAACATTAGTTAATAAGACCATATAGGTTTCAGGTGTATGACTAAATAACACATCATCTGCATACTGCATCATGCACTCACCACCCAAAATAAAGTCTCTTTCTAGACTCATTTATTCTCCCTTTTCCCCCTTCCCCCTCCCTTTTTCTATGGCAATCACCATACTGTTGTCCATGTCTTTGTGTTATTTTTATTTATTGATTTTTAAAACAGTTTGCTTAACCCTTTCACCTTTTTCACCCAGCCCCTTCCAATTAATCAATATATATTATCTACTCTTAAGATTTGGCTTGGATATGACCTTATCTAGAAAAAAATTTTAAACCCTTGTAATTGGCCCCATGCTGGGTTAAGTGATTTTCATTCGTGCTCTCATATATGGAAATATTATATTAATATAAGTTATTGATTTATGAAAGTAAGTTATACTTACTAATGGATGTATAATATTTATTTCTATATTTTCTGTTTTTAATAGAAAAAAAGCTGCCCAAAAAAGGCATTATTTATATAACTATTAGGATTAAACTGTTAAGATGATATTTTTCAAGTAAGCAACTAGACAGACTTAGTTTGTATAATAGACACAAAATATAATAACATTTATTCCTAAATAATGGTAACTATGCATCTGTAATGAGGGTTTAGTATAAAGTTTGGATAATTATATATCTATTAAACACTAAGAGGAAGCCAGTACTTTTAGGGCTTAAAACTTAAAGATAAGTACAACATGAATCACAACCTCACAAGCATGTGATTGATATGATTATTAATTGTGTTTAAATAGTGCTCTTAACATCTCTAACCATATCGAGTTACAAGAGTATTATTCCATATAAATTTGCTTCCAATTTTCATTGATTTATTCTACTCTTATAAATCAGTTTTGATTATTTTATAGAGGTATATGTATGCATGTGTGTAACTATATCTCATTAATTCATTGAATGCTCCCTGTTACCTTCTTTTTTACTCTTTTCACTTTTTTAGGATATGCAACTTGACCCTTCCATTTCTATGATCATTCTTGTATTACTACTCTCCCTTTCTAAAACTGCTGAATGAGCTTCACCTTATTTTTTATTACACTGACTAGTTCTTTAGTTGTATCTATTTAAACTACATATCAAGTTCCCTATTTTAACACCAAGAATTCCTAGTTGTTATATTTGTTATACTTTATTATTTTTTGTTCCTTTTTAAGGTATATAATATTCCCTTTGCCTGTTTTACAACATTTAACATGCTCACTTAAACAGTGATTTAATTAGCTTTCACTTATATGTTTGCAATCTGTTGTCTTTTTCTTAATTTGTTGATTTCTCAATATATATTTTTTACTTTTCCCAGTGAGTTTATATTGCCTTTGGGGATTAGTCACCTTTACTGGGCTGTTTGCTTGCAGATGTTGAAAGATCTATGCCTTTACCTCTTTCCTTCATGGTGATAGAGGACATGCTAGAGCACAAAGCACCATCATGAGATAAGTTGCACATTAACCCAGGCACTGTTCTTTTAAAAGAGATATTTCCCTCCTCTTTTCATAGCCAGCACTGTCTCTGAAAAGGGCAGACCAGGTGAAAGAAAAGAGCAAAAGTCCGATAAAACTTATGCCTATTTGACAGAACTCAATATTATCTAGACATTTCTACTCCAGGTTCTCTTTCTTTTTTTTTTTTTTAAATTTATTTGTTTGTTTATTTATTTTATTTTTAGAGAGAGGGGAAAGGAGAGAGGGAAACATTACTGTGTGGTTGCCTCTCACTTGCACCCCCAACTGGGGACCTGACGTGCAACCTAGTCATGTGCCCTGACTGGGAATTGAACCAGAGTCACTTGGCTCACAGGCCGATGCTCAATCCACTGAGCCACAGCAGCCAGGGTCCAGGTTCTCTTTCATTCCTTCTACCTCCACTTTCACCTCTCCACCACTTCCCTACCTACACACAGCCCTATCTTCTTTTTCTCCCATAAATCTACAGACACTTTTATGACCTTTGCTGGATGACAGATCTATCAATCTCTTTTTCTGGAACATCTTCAGGTTTGGGTTATATAAAAGGAGCCAGAAAACTGTATTATCTCACCATCTTCTCAGAAACTAGAAAATGGAATAATCCCGCAAAGGGCAAATACAGAGGCATATAAATTAATATCTTGAATTGTGCTACTGTAGAATCTCAGAAATAAAATAGCATGCCAAAATTATACAAGCAACACTTTTTTCAGAGCTCTTTGAGGACAGAGAATAGAACATACCCTTTTCTTATATTTCCCTGTGTGAGGATTTTGCTCCAAGTAAGATGTCTACAAATGTTAAGTCATCTGTTAATAGATTTCCATATAATATTATTATTAAATTTGAAAAACCTAAAGATCAAATCGATTGAAGTCTCTAAGAAAAACAAAACAAAAATAGTATACTTTTCTTGAGGGTTAATTCCACAATAGCTCAATCAGTGAACATTTTTAAATACAGAATTAACCTGTGACTATCTGCACTACACATCCTCCACTGGTAAATACACCATACAGCTTCAACTTCAATATGTACCATCACACATACAAAAACTGGTGGTTTAATAGTTCCTTAAGTATTGCTTTTTGTACTAATTATTCTGATATAATACTGTCTTTGAAAGTTAATACCAAACAAATAAGTAAAAGTAAGAGATTAGAGGGTTTCTATAAATGAAGACAACAGTTTCAAAAAGAAATATAATTGTATAGTGATTTTATTAGATTTTCTCTGGTACTGTATGGTATATGGTTAAAAAGGGGGGGGGGGATTCGATACAAAGGGACGATGTTCCCCCATGCATTTAAAACCAGTACTACACTTCCGAGGGCTAAAGGATTTACAGCTGCACTGTTCGTTGCTTTGGAAGTGTCACATTTTCTAGCATGACAAGATGTATTATGGACTGGGGGTTTACACATGTGGAGAATTCTTCTTCCAAGTTTTTATTTGATTTCCCCCCTCTTCTGCCTCTTTATACTTTAGCGGCCAACCTTGGAATAATGGCATTACTTTATGCCTTCCACATCAGGCTCTGCATGAGTGCACAGAGGCCAGTGGCAAGAGAAATAAGATGGCTGTAAAAAGGCAAACTTTGGAAGTTAAAAAAAGGTGCACCCAACAACTTGCCCTTAAATTTAAAGGGAACCAAATGAGGAACTTCTGGACAATTTATCTTGCTGTTTACTGATAACAAGTCACTTTGTTTTTATGTGCTCAGTCTAGTATTCCATAATTTATTTGAAAGAAGATGAGAAATAATGTAGATAAATGATGAAGTGTCAGGGTCTGACGCTCTTAAATGAAGCTATTATGGTCAAAGAGAAAACGTAAAACCTGAGGCTCATTATGAGAGTGTTCTACTTGTCAGTTAAGTGAAAAGGCCTGGAATGATTTCCAGTTTATTTGTCATTGCAGTTATTAAAGCTGTCTTTTTGGTGCCATGAAAATGAATTGAAGACTTTATTCAAAGTAAATTTGTACTAAAGCTTTCAGATGTATCTTATGTGAACTCAGTGAGGCAGGGAAGCAGCTTAAAAGCTGAAATATTACAAGGAGACACTACCAAACTCTTCGAAACATATCAGAATATATAAGCACCACTAAATAAAGTGTTGTCTCCACTAGGGAACAAACTTTTTAACTGACACAATGGAATAAGATTGGTACTGGGATATAGCACTTGTTAATTGTTTTAAGATATTTTATTATTTTGAGGAACAAATTGCCTACATATTTGAGTAACAGTTCTACTAGAGTATTTTCCCTAAGATTGATTTTTAGGAAAAATTAAATAATGCATTATTTTAAATAATATATACTTATAAAAATGTAATGAGAATTAACAGAACAGATACATCATATAAACAAATGATTTAGTCCTTTTTGAATAACAGTAACTACTAAGCTAAAACAACTGGTTTTGAAGCATTTAAGGTAAGAAGTTCATAATACCTTTTCCTAATTGAATTATTAAATCACAAAAAGCTGCACCTTACTTTAAGAAATGAACATATTATTAACATTATCTTGCCAGATGTTCTTAAAAATAATTTACATCCTTGCTGAGGTATGAGAATAACTTACATTTTAGTTTATGTTAGAAAAAGATGGATTGTTGATGTGATTGAAATGGAATTTTTTTTTGAAACTTTGAAAAAATTAGCTCTTTTATATTTTCTAATTTTGTGACTGAGAATGTTTCCCCATACCACTCTGCAGTTAAAAATACTTTTTGCATCGTCTTACTATGCTTTTTGATAATTTAAAAGTGGTGATTAATAGGTATAGATAAAAGAAAATTGAAACACCCTTGCTCTACATTAGTTCCCAACCCATCACATGAACCGAGTAGAATCACTAACTTGAATGTTTTATGTCAAGCCTGAGAAATCTTCCAAGCGTGACTTTGACTCTTTATTGTGGAAAATATATGTGTTTTGATACATCTTCAGGGTCAGTATAAAAACAAAATGGATACTATATTCTCCTCAGATGTAATCTCTTAGTGTTTCCATCAGATATTTTGTTACTGAAAATGATATTGTCAAAGTAAAAGGTCTACCAGGATCTTTACTACATACCTTATTTTCAGGCATTTAAATGAGTAAAAAGTCTTCCTTTAAAATATAACTCACTGTTACATTTGGAAAATTGTAAATATTTTAATAACTTTTTATTATAATAATTATAAGTTCCAATAATTTCAAAATAAATGCTTTAAAAACTCATAGCTGTGATGTGACAATGGAGAAAGCTACATCATAATAATTGCAGCTAAAAGTGTACAGCTCATATTCAGACTGAATTAGATTCAGACCAAGTTTATACTCTCAATAAGACTTGAAAACAAACAAAATGGTTGCATCTGTTCAACAAGCAGTTATTTGGCAGAGGTGGGGATGGGGAAGAAAGGTGAAGAAACAGTTGATGATTTTGTATTTTAGTGCTTGTTTAAATAGGTCTACCTCTTGTTTATAAATATATTCCATAAGGTCTCTATCTTTTTAGCATATTCACATTTTTATTTCAAGTTAGTTAATTCACTTTGGCTGGTTAATCCAATATATATTATCTAATTTTACTTAGCTCCCAATAAGACTTTAAACCACCCAATTAATTGAGTTGCAGATTTAGCAGTTTCTCTTTTTTATTCAGCTGAAGGCAAAATCATTATATATAGGTATACAGTATATAATTAAGTGCAGAATAATGGAGGGGCTCAGAGACATATAATTCTGCCTAGGTTTATAAGTAAAGATGGCTTCCCAATGGGAATGATTCCTGATCTTGAATACTGAAGAGGAGAAAAAATAACGCAGTGGGATTAGCTCAAAAAAATTCTACGGTCATAATAATATGACCTCCAACAATCCATCTGGCTGATTCCTGGCCTGTCATGACACCAGTCTAAATTTCTTCCTTGCAAAATACTTAGAGTCACTATGGGGCTCTAGCAAAATTAACTATAGGGAGTTCAAAATCTATTAGGTTAGCAATGGGACCAGACTTGGTTTACTTTATTATAAATTGCAATCACACCCACTGTCCTACTATATAAATATATATTCATAATGTCCAAATAGTAACTTAATCAACATGTGATCATTATGCATTAACAATGGAAAATAATAAAGAAACTCAGGAATCTGCATAATCTTTTCCCAAATTAATTTATAATCAACAAACTTAGAATTGAAATAATTTTTTAAAAATGTTTCAGTTACTTATCTTGAATTTTATTTTTTAACTTTATTTTTCAATTACAATTTACATTCATATTATTTTGTATTAGTTTCAGGTATACAACAAAGTGGTTCAATGGTCATATATTTTAAAAAGAGATCCCCCCAATATTTCCAGTACCCACCTGGGATCACACATAGTTATTACAGTATTATTGATTATATTCCCTATACTGTATTTTACATCCTCCTAATTATTTTGCAATTTGTAATTTTTAACCCCTTCACCTCTTTCACTGTGTCCCCCACCTCAGGTAGTATGATACCTCCAACTTTCTAGTTTTTTTGTTTCTTTTGTTCTTTAGATTCCACATGTAAGTAAAATCATACTTGTCTTTGTCTATGTGACTTATTTCACTTACCATAATACCCACTATGTCCATCCATGCAGCTGCAAGGGTAAGATTTCATTTTTATGGCCAAGTAATATTTTATTGTACATATGTACCACCATTTTTAATCCACTAGTCTATTGGTGGCCACTTGGGTTGTTTGCATATCTTGGCTATTATAATTAATGCTGCAAGAAACACAGAGAAGCCTATATGCTTAGTGTTATGAGTTACTTTGGCTATACTCAAAAATGGAATTGCTGGATCATAAGGCAGTTCTATTTTTAATTTTTTGAGGATCCTCCATACCATTTTTCACAGTGGCTGCACCAATTTGCATTCCCACCAACAGTGCCCAAGGGTTCCCTTTTATTCACATTGATCACCAACATTTGTTGTTGATTTATTGATGATAGACATTCTGATAGGTATAAACTGATATCCCATTGTGGTTTTAATTTTCATTTCTCTGATGATTAGTGACATTGTTCAACTTTACATATGCCTATTGGCCATCCGTATATCCTCTTTGGAAAAGGGTCTTTTTCAAATCCTTTGCCCATTAAAAAAATAATTTTAGATTTTATTTATTTATTTTTAGAGAGAGGGGAAGGGAGGGAGAAAGAGAGGGAGAGAAACATCAATGTGTGGTTGCCTCTTGTGTGCCCCCAACTGGGGACCTGGCCTGCAACCCAAATATGTGCCCTGACTGGGTATCAAACTGGCAACTCTTTGGTTTGCAGGCCGGTACTCAATCCACTGAGCCACACCAGCCAGGACCTTTGCCCATTTTTTTATTGTATTGTTAGGGTGTGTGTGTGTGTGTGTGTTAAGTTGTATGAATTCTTAATAAATTTTTAATTTTAAATCCTTATTAGGTGTATCATTGGTGAATATCCTCTTTCATTCAGATTTTTTTTTTTTTTTTTTTTTTTGGTGGTTTCCTTTGCTGTGCAAAACCCTTTTAGTTTAATTCAGTTCCATTTGCCTCTATTTTCTTTTTTAAATCACTTTTTTATTTTTCAGTTACTACTATATTAGTTTCAGGTGTACATTCCAGTCATTAGACATTACATAATGTACTATGTGATCATCCTGATAAATCTCATACCCATCTGACACCATACATAGTTATTCGAAGAGCAGTGACTATATTCCCTATGCTGTGCTCCACACCCCGATGACTAAAGTATTCTGTAACAGCGATCTGTACTTCTTAATTCCTTCACCCTTTTCACCTGTCCCCCAGTGCCCATCCCATCTGGCACCATCAAAATGTTGTCTGTATCTATGAGCCTGTTTCTGTTCCACTTGTGCATTTATTTTGTTTCTTAGATCCAGTTTTTGATAGATATATATTTATTGCCATTTAATTGTTCATATTTAAAAATTTTTCCTCTTCTTGAAGAAGACCCTTTAACATTTCATGTAACACTGGTTTGATGGTGGTGAATTCCGTTAGCTCGTTGTTGTCTGGGAAGTTCTTTATATGTTCTTTAATTTTAAATAACTGCTTTGGTGGGTAGAGTAATCTTGGTTGCATGTCCTTACTTTTCATCGCTTTGAATATTTCTTGCCACTCCCATCTAGCCAAGTTTCTGTTGAGAAATCATCTGATATGTCCCTTATAGGTAGCAAACTGCTTTTCTCTTGCTGCTTTTAAGGTTATCTCTTTGTTTTTAACTTTTTGCTTTTTAATTATGATGTGTTTTTATGTGGGCCTCTTTAGGTTCAGCTTCTTTGGAACTCTGTGCTCTCTGGACTTGTATGTCTATTTTCTTCCTCAGGTTAGGAAAGTTTTCTGTCATTATTTTTTTCATAGGTTTTCATTTCCTTGTTCTCTATCACTTCTCCTTCTGGTACCCTCATGATGAAAATGGTACTCTTGAAGTTATCCCCGAGGCTACTTACGCTACTTTTATATATATTTTTGATTCTTGTTTCTTTTTGCTATTTTGATTGTTTATTCTTCATTATATTCCAAATCACTGATTTGATTCTTGATTTCATCTACTTAACTGTTGATTCCCTGTAAATTATGCATTTCAGTTAGTGTACCTTTCATTTCTGATTTGTGTTTTATGGTTTCTATGTCCTTTTTTCATGTTGTTGAAGTTCTCACTAAGTTTCCTGAGCATTCTCATAATCATTGTTTAGAACTTTATATTTGGTAGTTTGCTTGCCTCCATATCATTTAGTACTTTTTCTGGAGATTTTTCCTGTTCTTTCATTTGGGACTTGATTCATTGTCTCCACCTTGTGGCTGGTTCCTATGTGTTAGTTAGAACTGCCACATCTCCCATACTCAGTAGTGTGGTCTTCTGTAGTGAATGTCCTTAGGACCCAGTGGCTCATCCTCCCCAGTCACTTGAGCTGGGTGCTCCGGGTGCACACATATGTGGGCTGTGTGCACTGTCATGCTGTGGTTGAACTTTGATTGCTGCTGGCATCACTGTGAGGGATTGACAACCGCCCACCCCCAGATGACTGGCTGTGAGGACTAGCTATGACTACAGCAGAGGAGCTACAGAGGAGCTGCTGTGTAGGATTTGACCCTAAAGAGCAGGACTTGCTTCAGTGGGGATTTGGTGCTCACTGAGTCCTCCCCTTGAGCATGTTACATGTGGAGGTGACAGGGTTGTAATCTGATGTGGTCTGAAGTTTTCCACTGGGTGCACTGACTCTGGGACCTCACAGGGGTACAAATCAACCACTGCCTGTGCCCTGCCTGTGGCCATTCTGCATGAGCTATGAAGTGAGCTGAAGATGGCTGCTACTTGTGCTGGGCTTAGAGGTGTCTAGAGGAGGCCAAGCTGTGAACCAATCCAGCTGACGCTAATCCTGGGCCTTCGGCCACTAAGCAAGAAGTATGGAATATGAGGAGGCCAAGCCCTGCTTGTTTGGAAGATTTAGAGAAGTCTGAAGCGTGAGGCAAAGAGACCATTTATATGGAAAAGCCTGGAAATGGCTTATGTGGGCCCACAAGTTGGTTGGGGTGGGGTACAAATATCCCCCATATAACATGGTACTTCTATAACATGGTTTTGCTCTAACACAGATAGAGAATTGGAGAAACCCCCGTATAACATGTTACTTCTATAACATGGTTTTGCTTTAACACAGATAATTGGGGAAAACTTCCATATAACATGAAATTAGGGAACTTCTCATACAATACTGAATGTGATAAAAACTTTTAAGAGCAAAAGATAATTCATTTAAACTTTTTCATTTGAGTGCACACATCATATCAGATTTGCCTGTAGAAGTTTAGAATTAATCAGAATTTTAAACCTATTTCGTGCACGGAGTATTAATTACACTTTGAAACTTTAACTGTGTTTTTCTTTTTACTATGTTACACATACGCATATTAAAAATTTTTGGGTTAGTAATATCAAACTTTTTTTAAAGAAATGATGATTATATTTTTATTTTTGTGAATTAATTTGTAGCCCTGAACTATGCCTGGTGGAAATAAAAAGTATATATATCGACTTCCGGCCAAGATGGAGGCTTAGACGGACACGCTAGGTCTCCCTCTACAACTAGAGAGGAATACAACTACTTCAAAACAAAGGATAACTAGAAATTCCAGAAAATAAAACTACACGGAAGTCCAACATATGAAGTTATAAACCAGCGGTGCCATTTGGGCAGGTAAGAGTTAAAGTGGGCAGTGCTGTTTGCGGTCGCACCCGGAGCGGCGGGCGGCGAGGAGTCCCGGTGGCCAAGCCCCTGGCAGTGCGCGACTCCGGAGCTGGGGAGAGTGGCTACGCAAGCCCCTGGCGGTGCGCGACCCCGGCGAGGAGTCCCGGTGGCCAAGCCCTTGGCGGTGCGCGACTCCGGAGCTGGGGAGAGCGGCCGCGCACCGCCTTGAACAGTGAGGCCCAGGGGGGCGGGAGGACGGAACCCGGTCTCCTAGCTGAATAACTGTGTGAATCCATCTTGGACCCCCGCCCCCAAAGAAAGCACCACAGGGCTGCGAAATAGGTCGCGGAGAAGCAGGCGCCGGTCGCTAATTTGTGACGCGTACACAGGCACTGCCCCCGACAGCCAGCCCAAGAAAACAAAAAGCATCTGTCAAAATGAGGCAGGCAACTTTAGAAATACCGGTGACACAACTCACCAGGCAGCAGATAGAGAACCTGACAGATGAACAGATAAGAAACCTGTCAGAGGCTCAGTTCTGGGCCATTGTTATCAGGTGGCTTACAGAATTCACAAAAGAGCAGGAAAAAGATATGAAAGAAGCGAAAAACTTTCATAACGAAAGGAACAAAACAGCATACGAGACAGAAGGAAAGGAAATAAAATCCAGAGTTCATTTCAACAAACTGGAATATGGAGAAGGAACAAGCAGTCAACCAATGCAGCGAGAGGAAATGGGAAGCAACAATGAAAGGATCAGAAACCTCTGGGACAGCTATAAAAGGCCCAACATAAGAATCATTGGTTTGCCAGAGAATGAGGAAGATGAACTAGAACTTGAAAAATTGAGTGAAAATATAATAAAGGAGAACTTCCCAGACTTGGGGAAGGGAATAGACCTGCAGGTCCAGGAAGCAAGGAGAGTTCCCAAGAGACTGGACCCAGGGAGAACCACTCCAAGACACATTATAATCAAAATGTCAAAAATTAAAGATAAAGAGAGAATCTTAAAAGCAGCAAGAGAGAAGAAAAGAATTATGTACAAAGGGGTCCCAATTAGACTATCAGCTGACTTCTCAAGGGAAACCCTACAGGCAAGAAGAGACTGGCAAGAAATATTCAAAGTAATGAAAATCCAAAACCTACAACCACGAATACTCTATCCAGCGAAATTGTCATTCAGAATAGAAGGACAGAGAAAGTGTTTCCAGGACAAAATAAAACTGAAAGAGTTCATTAGATCCAAACCACTGTTATATGAGATGTTAAAGGGACTGGTTTAAAAAAAAAACAGAAGCTAGGGAGATGAAACAAAGGCAAACTAAATAGGCAACGAGAGTGGAAGAGGAACTGTGGGTACGGGAAGCATATTGGGGGGAGGTCAACAGGGAGGGGGAATGGGGAAAGGGAGGGAGATGATATAGGAATTGGGGATCAAGGTAGGAGGGAATGGAATAGACGGAGAGAGGTTGGGAGGAACTGTATGCACAACTAATGGACATAATCTAAAAGGGGGGGACAACTGGAGGGAGGGGGGCCACCGGGTGGAGGGGAGCAGAGGGAAGGGAAATTGGCACAAATGTAATAATTTAATCAATAAAACACATTAAATCTGAAAAAAAAATATATATATCACTTAAAAGACATTTCATCTTGCTGGAACAAAAATTAGAGATTTTGAATCAACTCAAAAAAGGTGAAAAAGTATCATATGTCACAAAAACCTTGAATTTAAATGCAAAAACAACCCAGACTACACAGAAAAGTGAACATGAATTTAGAGCTTCTGTTGCTGCTGGAACCTAACACCCCTTTTGTACTAGTTCTTTGTTTCATATAACATGGATTCACGTAACACAACATTTGTTAGGGATCTAATAACCATGTTATATGAGGGTTACCTATATCACCAGGGCAGAGCAAACATTATGAGCCAGGTTGTAGGAGATTCAGATATGGCGTCTGGTTGTTGGCCCTGTGGGAGGGTGTTAAAAAAGGAACAAAGGCTTCTTCCAGCACCTTGGTCTTACAGAAAGCTGCCCCTCAGCTCTAGCCATGTTGCCAAGACCATTCATTTCCTGCCTGTTTCTCCCTGGTTCCTTTCAAGCTGCTGCCCCAGTGCTAGAGCTCACAGTGAGTCAGTCTGATGAAGTCTATGCTTGGTCGCTTTAACAGAAACTGCCTGGGACTCTGTAGCCCTCAGTCTTACTCAGAAATAATTCCTGCTGGTTTTTATAGCCAGAAGTTATAGGGACTTTTTTTCCTGTCAATGGAACCTTGCGCTGGGAGACCTGGTGTGGAGCTGGAACCTCTCACTCCTCAGGGGATCTGAAGCTGAGGTAGTCCTCTCAATTTTAAATCCCTACATGTCAGTGTAGGATCAGCCTGTTCTGCACCTCCACCCTTCATACTAGTCTCGATGTGGTTTTTTCTTTAACTCTCAAGTTGTAGGACCTCCATTCAGCTAAATTTCAGTGGGTTCTAAATAATAGTTGTTCTGTAGTTTAGTTATTATTTATTTATTTTAATAGAGAGAGAAAGAAACATTGGTTTGTTTTCATTCATTGGTTGCTTCTTGTATGTGCCCTTACCAGAGATCAAACCTGCAACTTTGGCATATTGGGACAATGTTCTAACTAACTGGGTAGTTGTAATTTTGATGTGGTCATGGAGGAATTTGAGTATGGCCTTTAGCTATGCTGCTGTATTCCAGAAGTCCTGTAGTACTGTGGTGTGTATATGTGTGTGTGTTTATTTTTCCCTTGCCTGATGAGATATAATAGAAAAAATATTGCTAAGAGAAATGTCAGAGATTTTGTTGCCTATGTTTTTTGCTAGGTTTCAAGTCTTACAATTAAATCTTCAATCAATTTTTACTTTGTTACGGTATATGGTGTAAGAGGATGATCTAGTTTTCTTTTTCCCATATATCCTTCCAATTTTCCATACACCATTTATTGAATAGATTTTCTTTAGTCTTTTGTGCATTCTTACTTCCCTTGTGAAATATTAATTGACCACATAGGCATGGTTTTGTTTCTAGGCTCGTTATTCTGTTTCACTGATTTATGTGCCTGATTTTATGCCAATACTATCCTCTTTTGATTACTATCGCCTTGTATTATAGATTGATATCAACGAGCATGATACCTACAACTTTGTTCTTCTTTCTCAAGATTGCTGTTGCTATTCAGGGTCTTTTGTGCTTCCATATACATTTTTGGATTATTTTGTCTAGTTTTGTGAAAAACGTCATTGGCATTTTGATAGGGATTGCAATGAGTACGTAGATAGCTTTGGGTAGTATCCACATTTTAATGATGTTAATTCTTCCTATCCATGAGCATCTTAAAGGCTTGTATCTTCAGTTCCTTTCTTCAATGTCTTGTAATTTTCTGAGTATAGATTTTTTACCTCCTTGGTTAAATTTATTCTTAGACATTTTATTTTTTGATGCAATTTTAAATGGGATTATTCCTAAGATTTTCTTCATAATAGGTCATTTTTGGTGTATAAAAACCAATTTTTGAATATTTATATTGTATCCTGATACTTTACTGAATTCATTTATTCTAGTAGTTTTTTTTTCCTCCTTGGGATCTTTAGGGATCTCTTTATATAGTGTCATGTCATCTGCAAATAATGACAGTTTTCTCTTACTTTTCAATTTGGAATCCTTTTATTTCTTCTTATATGCCTTCCGTGGTTAGATCTTCCAGTATTGTATTGAATAAAGAGTGGTGAAAGTGGACACCGTTATCTTGTTCCTGATCTTAACAGAAACACTTCTAGCTTTTTCCCATTGAGCATTATGTTACCTGTGTGTTTGCGTATATGACTTTTTTATGTTTAGATATGTTCCCTCTATTCATACTTTTCTGAGAGTTTTTATCATAAATGGGCCCTGGGTTTATCAAATGCTTTTTTCCCTCCAACTATTGATGTAATAATATGATCTTTATCCTTTATTTTGTCTATGTGGAATATGACATTAATTGATTTGCTGATATTGAACCAAACTTGCATCCCAGGAATAAATCCTACTTGATCATGGTGTATGATCTTTCCAATGTATTGCTGAATTCAGTTTGCTGATATTGTGTTTAGAATTTTTGTATCTATGTTCATCAGGGATATTGGGACATAATAAATAATTTTAAAGTTAAACTGTAAATAAGTTGATATTAAAGTTTCTTTTAAAAATGTAATTTCTACATTGGATTGTTTATTATATACGCTAATTTAAGATAGTAATCAATGAATAAATGTTTATTGGTCATGTTTATTATATTCAGGAAGGTAAATTTATGCCTCTGTGGCAAATATTAAATGGACATTTCTCTAAGATTCTATTTAGTTTATTAATTAATGTGTAAACCATTAAGGTTAAATCAGTTTAAATAACATTTGGATGAGGCAGTCATAGAAGTAATTAAAAATATATACATTAGGATAAGATTTTTAGATTAAATATAAAACTAGTTGATTTCTTACAGGGCACTAAATTATAACTTTGGGGGTTGTCTTTCATTAGACAGAAATTACTTGCATCTCTACTTGACAAAAATCTGTAAGTAAAGCTTTATTCCTACATAGTTGTAAAATTGCCAAGTGAATATAACATTAAGCAATAAATGAATACCTAGAAATCTATTAACTGTTTCCAAATTTCAGCTAATATTGTTTATAGTTATTTGTAGGCATCATAGTATCACCCTTCAAAGATGTTACTCTAATATAAAGTCATTACACTAGCTTGTCTGTGTGGCTTGGTGAGACCAGTTAGGCATTTCATAGTATACCACAGTAGATAGTGTTCTTGGCTTTCATATTTGATCAACTATTTAAAATTGTTTGATCAACACCTTATTTCATATTTGAATTTTTCTAATACATTTCCTAAAAATGACCTGATAAATCTCATTAATATTAACTCTATTATAAAAGAAGATAAAACTTAAATCTTACTGATGCTTATCTTAAACTGGTGGATAAATAAAGAACAAGGAAATATTGCATAATAAGGGAATACATTTTAAAATTCTTAAAATTTACCACATGCTTGTTACAGACTGAAACATGTCTCTACAAAATTCACATTGAAGTCTCACTCCCCCGGTATGACTATATTCTGAAATAAGATCTGAGAAGAGAGATGATTAAGTCCCAGTGAAGTCATAAGGGTGGAGCCCTATCAGGTAGAACTGGGGTCATTTAAATGTTTTATTATAGTTTTTCCATTACCATTTATTCCCCTTATTCCCCAAATCCCCCTGCATTCAACACACTGTTGTAAGGACATCAGGGGTGCATGTGCAAAAAGGAAAGTTCATGTGTGGACACAGTGAGATGGTAGCCAACTGCAAGCAAATGAGAGAGATTTCAAGAGAAATCAACCATGCCAGCAACTTGATTTTGAACTCCCAGTCTCCAGAACATTGAGAAAATAAATTTTTATTGTTTAAGCTATTGAGTCTCTAGTATTTTGTTATGGCAGCCTTTGCAGACTAATACAATGATTTTTATCACTAAAATATTTATATAGTATTAACATAACCTATTTTCTATGACAACAAAAGCTGCTGTATTACAATTTATATAAGTTCAAATCTAATTGGACATAATCACTTTGCTGTTGGAAGGGCAAATAGGTTAGAGCAAACTGAGACACAAAACAAAGAAAATTACATTATTAAATATTACCAAAATAATACAAAATGTCTTAAACTCTCAGCTCAGTACTTTGCCCTTACCAGAATGTCTTTTCCAATTCTGAAACCAGAACATCCTCTTTTCCTCACTTCTTTATATGCATTTTCTCCATTTCCTGAACTGAAGTAAAGATAAATTTCTTGTTTATTTCTGTAACTTCTCAGAAACAATACCACTAGTTTCAAAGTTCCTGAGTCCATTGGTCAGCTGGTTTGCTTCTTAACCCCAGTGTGCATTGCTCCTGGCTGGTTCTACTTACTAAAAAGGTGTTGAATAAAAAGGACAATATGAATCGCAGTCTAGTCTTGCTAAGGCTTTGTTCAGCATTATCTATTTTTATTTCTACATCAAGTTTAGAAATAGACAAAATATGACAAGTATACAACTAACTTTCCTGACTCAAATACTCTTAAAAAACCTGATCCTGACTTTTGGTCAGTAATTTATTTTTCCTTAAAGGATGATGGACCACTGTTGAAAAAAAAAGTAAAAATGGGCAAAAGGTCATTTATTTTATCCTATTAGTATTCTTTTTTAATATATTTTATTGATTTTCCTACATAAATTGTCCTAATTTTCCCCATTTGCCCCTCCACCCAGCATCCCCATTTGTTCCAGCAACTCCATTTCCTATACTGTTCTTACATTCCCCTGCCTATTCTGTATCTTCCAATTTGGACTTTTTAATCCCTGAAGTTTTTCTTTCATTCTCCCCTTTCCCCATTGCAACTGATAACCATTCAAATGATTTTCATATCTGTGATTCTGTTTCTGTTCTGCTTGTTTATTTAGTTTGTTTTTCAGATTCAATTGTTGATAGCTGTGAATTTATTGCCATTTTAATGTTCATAGTTTTGATCTTCTTTGTCTTAATAACTTCCTTTAACATTTCATATAATAAGGGCTTGGCAATGATGAACTCCTTTAGCTTTACTTTGGGAAGAACTTTACCCTTTGATTCTAAATGATAGCTTTGCTGGATAGGGTAATCTAATGTTTAGGTCCTTGATTTTCATCACTTTAAAAGCTTCTTGCCAGTCCTTTCTAGCCTGCATAGTTTCTTTTGAGAAATCAGCTGATAATCTTAAGGGAACTCCTTTGTAGGTAACTTTTTGCTTTTCTCTTGCTGCTTTTAAGATTCTGTCTTTATCCTTAACTCTTGGCATTTTAATTATGATATGTTTTGGTGTGGTCCTATTTGGGTTCATCTTATTTGGCACTGTCTGCGTTCCTTGGACTTGTATGTCTATTTCCTTCACAAAATTAGGGGACTTATCCTTCATTATTTTTTCAAATATGTTTTTAATTTCTTGCTTTTTCTCTTCTCCTTCCAGCATACCTATGATTTGAATGTTGGTATGTTTGGAGTTGCCCCTGAAGCTCCTTACCCTATCCTCATTTTTTAGATTCTTTTTCTTCTTGCTGTTCTGACTAAATTTATTTTTCTTCCTTATGTTCTAAATCTTTGATTTGATTATCAACTTCACCCACTCCACTGTTGATTTCCCCTGAAATTTTCTTTATTTCACTTAGTGTAACTCTCAATTCTGCCTGAGTATTTTTTATGTTATTGAAGAACCCAATGAGTTCCTTGAGCATTCTAATAATGACTGTTTTGTACTTCTCATCTGATAGGTTGCTTATTTCCATTTTGTTTAGTTCTTTTTTTTTGAGTCTTGTTTTGTTCTTTCATTTAGGCCATCTTTATTTGTCTCCTCATTTTGGCAGCGTCTCTGTGTTTGTTTTTATGCATTAGGTAGAAATGCTTTGTCTACCTGTCTTAGTAACGCACTGTAAGCTGGATAGGGTGAAGTTTTTGGTAATAGCCAGGGTGGGGCAAACTGTGTAAACCAGGTAAATGGAGTCTCAGGTATTGTGTCACCCCTCTGTGGCTCTGTGTGGGGGGAAGGATCAGCAAAGGAGTAATGGCTGCTGCCTGGACTCTGGAGTTTTTTTCCAGAAGGAAGTTGTCCTTCGACACTCACCCTAATGCCAGATATTTCATTTTCTCTCCGTATGCCACTGGTGCCCTTCAAGATGCTTCCCAGTGCTGGAACCCAGAGGGAGGGAGTCTGAGTAAGTCCTAAATCCATTGCTGGCCTCTTAAGAGGACATGCCTGAGAATCCTGCAGTTATTTCCACCTTCCCAACCCCTACTGTTTTTTACAGGTAGAAGTTACGGGGACTTATCTTCCTGGTGCTGGAACCCTGATCTAGGTGGTATGGTGTGTGGGGCTGGGATCCCTCACTACCAAGATATCCCTCTGGAGTTTTATCTACCACACATGGGTGTGGGACCAGTCCAATCAGCATCCTCACCTCTCCATGCCTCCTACCCATCTGAATGAATGTGACTTAATTTCTTGGTTGTTGGACTTCCATACATCTCAATTTTCTCATGGTTCTGGGTGATGGTTATTTTGTAATTTACTTGTAATTTTTTTCTGTGGTTCTGTGAGGTGGTTAGCTGTGTTTACCAATACCTCTATCTTGACCAGAAGAACCCTATTAGTATTCTAAAGAAAAAAATATTTTTAAATATCTTATTGAATTCTTAATAATTCTGCCATGCTATATGGTAACGGGAGACCCTATTACTTCCCTCTTGATTTGCTTTCCTAATCTATATACTTCATTACTTCTCTTCCTAGTTTCCCATGTACTATCTTTTTCAAAACAATAAGATTAAATGTGTTTCCTTCTACTCTGATATTTTTTTTATTTCAAACCTCTTTGTGGCAGCTTTTCCACATGATGAGAACATAAAGCCTGGCTGTGTAAGTCTTTTAATGGAAGCAGTATTAACTCATTTTTGTGGCTCAGAAGTGGAGAATCAGCCACCACCATAGTTAAAGCTGTTATATGAAATAAAGCATAGGCATATGCTCAGTCACTTAACTTGTTTCTTTTAGCTCCACCTTCACCTCTTTATCACCAAGAGCAAACCATATGTAAATTAAATATCTATTTCAATAGATGAGAGTAGCAATTATTTTGGTATCTCTGTCATTTCTTTTGAATGGATTAAAAAAAGCCTTTAATACTAATCACATTGATCTTATGAAGGTAGTGACGATATAAAGTTTGTATGCATATAAGTTGGACACATGTACTGAGCCGAGGGGAATTTAAATGACATTTTTTAATATCATTCAAGAGCCAGTTACTGGAGGAGTCTTGCTCCCACAACAATGATTTTTTTTTTTCCATTTTGCCACATGGCTATAGAAAAACCAGTGCTGATCTTAAGTATATTTCTCTCCTAAAGGGTAATCAGTGGTCAGACATGTGGTGAATATATTACTCTGGCTATTAGAGACTTATGAATAGGAAATGTAAAGTAATCTCAGAAGAAATTTTATTTTAATATTCGTTCAAAAAATGATGAAAGCTTTTCTTTGAATGGATTTAGGATGACAAAAACCTAAGATTATTGGAAACCTGGTAGCAGATCTCTCCTTGGCAATATTAGGGTGAATTATTACTGATAAGTAGTGAATAGGCTCCATTCATTTTCCCTTTATATGTTGAACTTCAGAGGAACAGTTGCCAAAGGCATTGTAGCAGATCATTCCGTCATAGTGCATTGTATGTAGAAATATGCTACCTTTTGAGCCTTTCAGCTAGTATCCTACAAGTAGTCCCTTTACCTCATCTGAACATTAGCTCTTTTGATAAAATTCTAAAACAGCCTCATGTTATTTGAGAAATTTAAAACTTTTATTTTTCAGCATTGCACTAAAAACTGTTTTGCAAGAACTTGGTAGGCATTAAAATGCCATTTTATTCTTTATATCAGAAATCTTAATATATTATACAATTTATAAATAGCCATATCGAACATTTTTCCCCATGGGGTGATAACCTTAGTGACTGTGTGCAAAACCTATGTTTTTGTTTCCAAATACCTATTTCAGTATCTTGATTAAAGAAATCAAAACATTAGAAGTTCAAGAAAAAGACTCACAAATAAATGGTTTCTACTCTTTCTGGTTTCCTTTGTGAATAAACAACTTTAAAAAAAATAAAGTCTATGTGCTTCTAGCAGAAAGAAATAGTCTCTTTCATGACAGATGCTCTCTCTCAAAATACCTTTGTTCCCCAAATCCCAAAGATATCATTTGACTTCCTTATGATTGCTTATTATTTCCCATTTACTAATGGGGTAATGGAGTCTTTACTGTCTAAGATATCATCTATGAAAGTGTATATAATAAATCTTATGGGAAATTGACTTACCATAATCAAAATACAGTTTATAATATATTATAGATAATGCAATGACAAATCTAGAAAAGATAAATCACTTTCTACAGATAGATTTATTTTTATGTTGGTGTCAGAATTCTAGCTCAGAGAAGAAAATTTGCATACCTACCCTGAGCTAAAGGTGGGCAAAGAGTGAAGCAAGTGTGAATAAAATTCTTCAAATGTATTTTAATCATATTGAACATTTTGATTAAATACATGTAATAAAACTTATCATATTCAAAGATCCTTTTCATCTTTTATTGACATTATTTTGGTCCTAGAATGTTTATCTATAACCAAGTGGGTGTTTTTATTCATTTATGGAAAGGAATTTGATAATTTTTTTCCTCTGAAAATAGGTTGTAAAAACCGCATTTCTTATTTTGAAGCCCGGATTCTAACATGGGAATTCTTTTATGATGTTGACTTTAATGAATATGGTGTTGTATGTGTTAGTTAAGTTTCTTAGAATTAAATTAACTGAAAATATTACTAAAAACAAAGAAATAACTTTAACCAACTTGTGGAATCTAAGAAGTAGGTTGTCGTCGGCGGCGGCGGCAGCCGTCCGTCTCGAGAGACGATGGTGTAGCTTCTTAAGAGTCTATCTGCACCGCCGAGAATGGCTGTGCAGTCCGACTCAGGAGTGACACGGTATCTGTCTCCTCCCGTGTTGAATCGACATCTTGCGATGACGCTGGAGTGTCCTCTCCAGTGGAGCTGAAGCTACAGAGCCTGGGCAGGGTGATATGGAGGGTCTGCTGTTGCCCATGCAGCAGACCCCCCCTCTCTTCGCAGCTGAAGGGTCCAAGGGAAAGACAGAGTCAATACAGCTTGGCTTCAGGTGCGCCGCAGGAGTTGCCGGTATTGACTACAACGTCAAACCGCCTTAGGGACTCCGGCTCCGGATTTTCTGTCGGGGTTTACTCCCTTAGCCTTTCCCCTGAAGAGGTATGCCGCAAGGCAGCGGAGGTTTTTGGGAGTCAGAGTTTTCCTTCTCTGATGTGCCCTGACTGGAAGATCAAACCAGCGACACTTAGCTCGCAGGCCAACGCTCAATCCACTGAGCCAAACCAGCCAGGGGGACCCTAAGGAATATGCCCTAAGAATCCTGAAACACCAATTCAAAAGAACCTAGGCACCCCTATGTTCATAGCAGCATTATATATAATAGCCAAGTGCTAGAAACAACCTTAGTGCCCATCAGTGAATGAGGGGATCAAAAAACCATGGTACATTTACACAATGGAATACTACGCAGCAGAAAGAAAGAAGGAACTCCTATCTTTAGCAAAAACATGGATGGAACTGGAGAGTATTATGCTAAGTGAAATAAGCCAGGTGGCGAAAGACAAATACCATATGATCTCATCTATAACAGGAACCTAATGAACAAAACAAATGAGCAAAATAGAACCAGAGGCATGGAAACAAGGAACAGACTGACAGTGACCAGAGGGGAGGAGGGAGGAAGGAGAAGGAGGCAAAGCATGGGAAGGGTCTAGTCAAGGAACATGTATAAAGGATCCATGGACATGGACAACTTAATGGGGATGGACTGTGGGAGAAGGGGGAGGTGGGTGGAGCAGGGCAGAGCAAAGGGGGTAAAAATGGAATAGCTGTAATAGAAAAACAATAAAAAATAAATTAAAATAAAAAATAAATAAAATAAATATAAATAAATATTTTTAAAATTAATTAATTAAAATTAATTAAAAGAAGTAGGTAAACAACTAAGAATTCAGATGATGAAACCTCAGCTAGAAGCTTTTGCAGTTTATGATTTCGTTCAT
Source organism: Furipterus horrens (assembly GCF_987537825.1). NCBI lineage: Eukaryota > Metazoa > Chordata > Mammalia > Chiroptera > Furipteridae > Furipterus > Furipterus horrens. The sequence continues at coordinate 143,709,338 of NW_028327171.1, read as the reverse complement.
ATATGGAATCTAATGAACAAGCTGAACTAACAAGCAAAACAGAGACAGACTCAGAGAGAGCAGCTAATAGCTCTGGGCCTGGGGGCATTTGGGAAGGTTGAAGGGTCAAGCAAAAAAAAAAAAGACTCATGGACATGGACAGCAGTGTGGTGATTGCAGGGGAGGGAGGGGGTAGGTGAAGGTAGAAGAGGGTATAGGGAGGATAAATGGTAATGAAAAAAATACAATAAATATAACCTACGAAAAATGAAACACAAAATACTAAAAATAATTTTTTTTAGAAACTCTTTAATTTATAAATATAAATATTCACTCTGGTGGAACAAAAACCAGATTTTCTAGTTTGAGTATGGTGCTCTTTTTAGGTATAAGAGACAAATTTCTGCATTACAGTTGTATATGCTAGTGGAAGTGGGGCAGCTTTTAACAAGAGAAGTTTCCAGATATAAGGGTCATGGTAAACTTGGGAGCCCTTCCAAATTCTGGATAAATCAAATCCAGACAAGCTTCATTAGGAATTATGGTGAATATCAGGAATTATACAATCATATAAGTTTGAGACCCTGTCCTTGAAGTGTTTACAATTCAGTTGTCAGCTTAATAATAATGACTGATTAAAAGATACATGAAAAAATTATTTAAATAATTGTTTAAGAAAGTAAAATAGTACTAACTATCTGAAAGAAAAGCAAATATCATGCTCTGTAAATTATAGAAAAAGAAAGAGTGATCAGACCTAAGAGATCACTTTAAAAGAGAATGGTCAATGGAGATTATGTAGACGTTGGATATACATTGTTCTTTTAAAGCTGGGTCCTTCAGAAGGAAGATAGTTGTTCAGAAAGTATTTTAAATGGAAGAAATGCACTGGTAGATGAGCTAATATTCCTTTCCTCTGATAAAACAATAAACATTTAGGTGGAAATTATCAACCCAGGAAACTTTATGCTACAGCCATTTATGAATAGCTTCACAGATTTTATTGTGCATGATGTTCCTAGTGGGATAGAGCTGTGTATGTGTGTTTGATTGATTTATGAAACTAATATAAAAAATGATTCAGGAAAATTGTTTTACTGCTTTATGACTTTTTTTGGTGGAAAAATTCTGTTTTACTTATGAACTATTTTTCAAGGTACAGCAAAAATAAAATGAAAATTGAATACTGATTGTAGAAATTTGATTATTTTAAGAAATTGGTTTTAAGTTTGGTTAAATTATTTTTATTTTTTAAAGATCTATTTTTCTCAAATTTTGACTCTTTGCCCAAGGAAATAAAGTATCTACATGGTGCTTGCTTTCTTGTGTATTTGCATGTATTTTTCTGAGTAATAGGGATCTCTAAAAATTGGGTTGTTTTGCATGTGATATGTGGTATTTCCTGAAACATTTACTTACAGATAAGGTGGTAACAAAAATAGCTAAAATTTTGCCAGATAATACCATCATGTTTAAACAAAAACCAATAATTCTGCCCTGATAAAATAACAGATTACTTTGTATCAGGCACTCTGCTAAGCTGGCACTCACACACACACACACAATAATAATAAAGCTTAAATAACTCTGAAATTACACGTACTTATAGAAATTTATTCCCAGTGGGAAAAATATGCGTTCCTAATAAAATGTTTTAACTACTCTGACAAGTGGGCTCAAATCAACTCTGAGTATTAAAAATGCATCTTTGCTTCATATAAATGCATCTTCACTTCATATAAAAATGATAATGCATTAATGATGTTAAGGAGATAGATTAGATTCTAGAAATTAAAAAACAGTACACACTTCAGCAATTTTAAAAAGTATACTACTAAAGAGTTTATAAACAAAGCTTATTGAATTTCCAAAGAGTATTCAATAACTTGTTTACATTTTGTGAAATTTTTGGTATAAGATAAGGATGCTGATGGGTAAAGGTCTGTGGAGTGGGCATATTTCTAAGTCTAGACAAGTCTAGCCTGTAAAAAATGGAGACAACACACAATGGGCAATATGAATGAGAACCATACGGTAGCATTCTAGAGTTATTGCATAAATCTCATCAATCAAATACTTTGACATGTTACCTCCTCTATTGTAACAATAACAACAACAAAAAGCTTTTATTCTTCCTATTAGATGGCCATTTAAAGACCTTACAAAAAAGATGAACATATCAGAACATATACTTTTTATAGCTATGAATTCCTCTGTTGGGGAAATATATTTGAAAAACTTTTATTATGATAGAGCAATCATATGACTGAGTTCTGCTTCTTCCCCTGAAAAACATTCTCTGATTCTTTACTTGAAAGTATATCATCAGGTTTCATCAGCCTTGTCGCTAAGGCATTCTCTAGAAAGTCAGATCTGTAGTCCCTGTGGCAATGAGTCATCAAATACTTAAACTATTATGTTACGGCACGGCCTTTTTCCCCTGAAGAAATTACTACGTTCATCATTGTTCAAAAGCAACACAAGCTCTGAGCACAACTCAGAGCAACTGAAGGCTTACCCTGGGCTCTCAGCCTTCTGATTCTAACCCTTGCTTCCCACTTCAGGACACTTCTTTCTGCCTAAAATTACATCAGCACTATCCTGAACCCTCTCCATAGACACTGTTATCAAAGAAGGATAAAAATCACTTTCTGAGGATAGTAAATAACTGAGTAATTTTACATATTGCAGCCTGGCAATGCTTATATATCCATTATAATAGAGATCAAAGCCTTGGGTTTAAATTTGTGTCTTAATGTCTTTGAGAATATAATGTAATAATACAATCAGACATTTCTTCAAAGTGGAAAAAAAAATTCCACAAAATTTTAGAGAAAGACAATATCTGGGAAAGCTGTAAAAGGGAAACAAATTAAAAGCCATACAATGAAAAGAATAAACATGTTAGGGTATAATTTGGTGTATTAATGAGGAGCCATTTTCTTAAGTATAAAATTTTTCTAAATATTTAATATATGTATTTTTAAATCTTAAAACTCTCTTTTATTTACCCATAATCTCTCATTCGATGCAGTAGTCCAAGATGGTTGCAGTACTCCTAGAAAGGTGGTAACTGATCAAATTAGAATACTGTAAAAGAATTACTTCCTAGCTTTTAGACATCATATGCTTTTAAAGTATGAAATAAGTCTATAAATTAAGTGTTGAATTTAATATATAAGGCATAAATAATCCAAAAAGGTAGATTTCTCCATATCTGTATCTTGTATAGTACACATTAGCAGTGTTTGTGAAGTTCTATGTTAAAACTAATATTATTTCTTTATAGCCAGCTATTTAACTATAATATTTTTAAATCCATGGGTAAAACTGAAGGCCCAGTGTTTGATTATCCATTGAATTTTTCTTTCTTAGTCACTTTGTATCAAAGATGATTTTAGCATACTTACTTGTAGTTCAACAGTAAGATTTTCCTAAGATGTTTCTAGTACAATAACATGACCAATAAAAGCTATTCTTCAGGGAACTCATAGTCCTAAAGTTATAAATGATTCAAGATAAAATCTGTAACATTTTACTATTTTTTAGTCTAATTTATCTATAATTCAGATTGCCTAACTAAACTTAAATATAGATATGAAAGTCAGCATATTTGCAATTTACTAAGCTGACAAATACAAAGCGCTGGCTGTTATTTCTGTTTGGAAGTCAGAGCTTTGAGCTATTAATTTTGTAGTCTGACAGTCATAACAACAATTCCTTGAATTCCCAAAGCTTTTCATACAGCTTCCTCAAGGACAGCTATCATGTCTTAGCTACTGCAATGACAGATGGGATATAACGTGTCATGTGATGGATAACTCTGGAGCCATCGTACTTAATCCTTCTAATACTAATAGCTGCATTATCATAGAGATTTATGGGAATGTCAGTTTCAAGTTCCCAGTTCCATTCATGGGTTTTTAAAACTTCAGCTGCAAAAAACATGCATCCATCCTATTAATTCTAATTATCATGGTTCATCTTCTCAGCAGTTTTGCACTCCGGAACCTTTCAGTGCAAATTAACGTACCAAAAAAGTGTATTAATTAATATTTGTAGCTTTTAATTTCTGCAAGAGTGTTGTCTGGAAGCAGCTGGCAGTACAGGGCCGCTGCTATTGAATCTTTGCCAAACAAGTGCAGATGTAATTTTGTTATCTCTTGCTTAGTCATTTACACAAATTAATTTGAACAATTAGCCTTTTACTGGTCCTTCATGAATCATGCAAAAGGGATCTGCCAAAAATTGCTGGTTGACAGAAAAGAATTGGTTAATGCTCTGCATTATGTGGGAAGGTAATGCAGAATGAAGCTCAACATTATTTTAGACCGTAGACAATTGTCTAAATATCATATTGTAAGATTTACTTAGCACTGTTAAACAAACTTGAGAATTTCCTTTAATGAAGAGGAAATCAGCAAAGTAGTAAAGGTTCAGTTTATAGAACTCAGATTCTTCATGAAATATACTACTTGAATATGTCCTAATCAAGTATATAGGCAAAATAAGAAATGAGCATTCAGTATGAAATAGAACTTAATGAATGATTTCTACTGCTTTTCAGGTTACAAATTCTTGCTTCTGTTTACTTGATATTTCTGTGTATGTTTGTGTACTTATTTATTATATAAGGTAAATATAAAAAAGGAGGGGTTGGAGGGCTGAGTGGTGGGGTAGAGTGAATGAACAAAAAAGAAAAAAAAACGCATAGACTCAGATATTGCCTGGGGGTGGTAGTGGTGAGGAGGAGGTGAAGGAGAGTGTAAGGGGAATAAATGATGATGGAAGGAGACTTGACTTGGGAGGTGAACACACAGTACAGTCTACAGATGATACATTGTGAAATTGTGCACCTGAAACCTGTATAATTTTGTTAACTAGCTTCACCCCAATAAATTTGATAAAAAGGAAAAAAAAGAAAAACAAGTGTAGCCTCATTTGGTAGCTTTTAATAATCTTCTAACCTTCTAAGAAGTTAAAGAAGAACTAGTATAAATGATCCATGGACATGGACAACAGGGTGGGGACTGGCTGTGGGAGGGCAGAGGGTAGGCAGGGGAGGGGAGAGCAACGGGGGTAAAAATAGGATACCTGTAATAGAAAAACAATTACAAAAAAAAAAAAAAAGAGCAAAATTACAAAAAGAAAAGACCTTACAGAATATTTTTATTTTTTTTATTTTCGGTTTTTCAATTACAGTTGTCCCCTTTCCTCCCAATTTCTCTCCCCCACCCAACCCACCCCCTCTCCCGCAATCATATCCCTCCCCGTTGTCCTAAATATCTAGTTATTAAATTTCAAAGTCCTTGGTAAATAAGACTTCAAGTGAAGAATCCATACTTCAGTCACCTGAGAAATGGTAGAGCACTGGTTTTTGATTTTCACATAAACTTATCAGTATCTTAAAGTAAACACAAACAAACAAACAACTCATATGAACAACATCAACAACAGCAACAACAAAACAAAAAATATTAGTTGTAAAATGTGCAGTTCTTTTCCTTGGATGTAGTCCAAACTTCTTGTGAGTTTATGTTTTCAGTTTAATTCTTGCCTATTTTTTTTTCAATTTTAGTCACTGGAGCTAAGAGTTTTTCTATCTAATATTATATGCAGATGGTTGTACACTGTTATAATGTCAAGTTAAAACTCACAGAAAAATAAGGCTTTTTAAAAAACTTTGAATAGAATTAGTTTAGGAATGGCTCAAGAATTCTTTCATAGTATACAGTAATATATATTTACAGCTTTTCATTTACATGTTTTAAATCCATGTACACATGTTCACATGAACAGTATATTTATAGTTGATTAAAACGTGTCATTCTAATTTCCTAGTTCATTATCAAAGTAAATTATTAAGCTTAGACTGTAGCTTTTAGAAAAGAGAATTGAAAAAGTAATAGAATTAATGTAGATGCCTGTCCCAGCAGCATAAATAAATATGAAATGTGAGTCTACTTGAGATAGGGCTAATAAATCCTCTACTGCCAAATATTTTTAAAATCCAAGTTACTGATTACTATATGAATAATAAATCATTGTAATCATGCAGATTAAAATCAGCAGGCATGTTTAAAACTGGGAAGTTTGTTTTTTCAATCAGTTTTTGTTCCATGATGAATTTCAAACATCCAAATAAAAAAAAATATAAATCTAACATTAATGGATAAATTAAATCAAATGTGTGAAATAGTTTAAATTTTCATTTGTAGAAAATCTTATTTTATCTACATGTAGGTCTCAGTCATCTTGAAACTAAAATGTTTAAGAACTTCAAGTGAAAAAAAAAGTGCCAAATCAAGCTCAATGTAACATAAATTCAGTGAATGTTTAGGTAACATTCAAAGTTTTAAAACATAATCAGTTTTGTTTTTCAATTTACAAAAGCAACAGTTGTTCACTGTTGAAAATCAAAAAGCTACAATGAAGAAGAAATATTCAAAAGTCACCTTTAATACCACTTGTGCAAAGTAACTACAGTTAATATTTTATTCACTTTATTTCCTTCTACATATTAAAAAAATCACAATTAGTAAATGATATAACATGAAAGTTTTCTTCCTATTAAAAGTAACTATTAACATGAAATTTTAATAAATTCATATTTTTAAAAATTGCCCATTTGATATTGCTACATATTAAGTTATATCTTTTAGTTATAAATAATAAGACAATGGACATCTTTACAGATAATTTCTTCCTGTATTTTAGTCACATTTTTTTAGGCTTGGTTTTCAAAAGTGGGATTATTTGTTCAAGTGGTATGAATACTTTGAAATTTGCTATACATGGCTTTATTTCTTTCCTAAGTGGTTGTACTTTTTCCTTGAAATGAGAAAAAACTTAACCACATCTCTAAGAGCATCAAATATTATCATCAAAATAATAATGAAATAAAATTTTAGTATTGTAGGTTAAAATTTAAAATACTGTTACTTCCTTCTTATTATTAGCGAACTTGAAAATTTTCTCATGATATCTGATGCACTTTTTTCTCATCTGCAAAATGATTATATAAAGTTTAGTATTTATTTTCTTGAGATTTAGTTGAAATAATTTATTTAAAAGAGCTTTGTAAAAATCCATAAAAATATAAACTACTATGAGTTACATACTACTGAATAACCTCTGTCTATAAACCTGATTTTTAAAAGTATATTACTCTTGTTTCAGTTTAATGTAAAAACAGTATTTAGAAGCTGTGATTAAAAAATTAGGGTTACTCATTCTTTTTGCCTAAACCTTTTTCAGGAATTTATTTTTCTTCTATATTAGTATGTAGATCATAATTCAGTATAAATATTCAAAATTTAATTTACATTACAAAAAATGTATAAGATAACTATATAATTGTAATTTTTCTAACTCAAACTACACTGGTTCAGTCAATTTATTTATTTCATTTTACCTTATTTTCACTAGCAAATAATGCCATATAGTTACTAATTGTTTGAAGTCATCCTATAGGTTATATAATCCATATAGTAAAATTTCTTGACTTTACATATATTTTTAAAACGTGCTCATATTAAAAACCAAAAGTTGAATTAAAAAACATCAACAGATTTTTATTTTATTTTTTTACTTACTTAACCAAGGTAACATAACAATTATTTGATTATCTTTATCATTTATTAAGCTGTATGCACACATAGTCTACATCATTGTCACAAACATCAAGTATTATGAAATAGCTATCCAAATATATTTTTTTGCAAGAATTATGTGACTTGGTTTAGTACTCATTATGGTACTATGTTAAATATTGAGGAAAAAAAGAGAGGACAAAATACTTTCTTGGTTATGTAGTGTATTCTTATGCACAGAATGAGGTGAATTAATGTCACTTGTCTTGTTACAAAACAATTTGTATTTAATATCAAAATGCAGGAGAAAATAATTATGACTCATAATAATCAAAAGAAGAGCACCGATCATATGCAGATGATTTTACTTACACTTTTTTTTTGCTTTTGCGTGCATTTTTACAAAATAAACTGGCTTTTATTCTGTTTACTGTATTACAAGTAATTTCCATATTATTAAATACATTTTTATAAGTACACTTTTATTATTTAAGTATTTGGAGGCATGATCCACAATTTATATAATCAATTCTTTATTTTTAACATTTTTTACTCTAAATATTTGGTATTAACACTAAAACAAATATACATATAGATAAATCTTTGCATTTTTCCATTATGATTTTCTCTAAATAAATTCCATATTTGATTTTTATATTATAAAGCTTGTTTCATCATGCATTTTAATAAATCCAAGCTTTAAAATACTAACCTGTTAGCAGTGAAAACTAAGGAATTCACAGATTTGTAATCATTTTTAGAAACACTACCTTAAAATAGTTTGCAGTGTTTTGCTGTGTTGTTATCAAATCTACAACTAGTGTCTCAGTATTGTGTCTGCCAACCAAGTTAGTGGTTTATTTCATTGCCGGGTTACTCACTAATCAGGAAAGAAAAATCCCCTCATTCATACATACAGAGAGAGATGAAGCTACTCTCTCTCTAATTGAAAGTATCAGTGGTAAACTTGGCTGGAGCTTGATTAATAGTATATTAAAATCAGAGTCTTCTTGGTGAGTGCTAGATAAGGAGTTTTGGGCAAATTACTTGGTTACAGGGAAGCCTTTAAATTTTAATCATGGAAGTACTTCAGTGTCATTAGAAAGTGAAAGGACAATGAGGTCTTCTGGCAAGTTCCCTGAATTGTTTTGCTTTCAGGCTCTCCTTCTGTCATGCTATCAGAGCCAAGCATGGGCTGCCATCGAAAATTCTTTTGCTCCCCATGACTTTGATTGCTATTATTGTAACTTATTATTTCACAGTATCTTAGAATAAAATAGTCCATGGAAATGAGAAGAGATAATGTAGAAGGGTGAACAACCGAAACTGAATTCAGAATTAGCCCAGAAAAAGTTTTAAGTCTTGTAAATCTTTCCTCAGTACACTGAAGTTGCAGTGAGAAAAAGCAGGGTTTTAAATATGTTTAACTTAATATAAACAACAGGCATTAAAGAAAGACAGAAAACTGTGTTCCATATTTGAACCTATCAAACAGTAGTATTATTTAAATAGTTGCAAAGTGAGAAATGTATTAGGAAGCAGAGAACGTTAACCTAGTCTCAGAATGTTTTGACATTTCATATATACTATTTAGATAAAATATAAAGCACATATTTTTATCCAAGAAAGAATGCAAAATGCAGTTGGCTATTATTAGATTTTTATATTAAAGTTTTATCAGAAGATGATTTGAAGTCCAAAAGGCAAATTAATATTTTCTTTTATGTATGTGAACTCTAGTCAATGGAAGCCCTAGTAGTGTCAGAGTTTTGAATAAGATAAACAAGGGAGAGAACCATAAATAGTAGACATCTTACAAATCACCTAATAACCTTTATTTTGCCACTTAGCAAAAAGAAGAGGAGAGTGGAAACATTACCTGGTAAGTATGATACAGCTGAAACAAACTTCTCTTTAGGGATTTTTCAGCATAGTTTACAAGCCAGAATAGTCTTGTAATGTTTGATTTTTCTAAAGAAACAATTTTTAATGATTTATGCAGGTATGTTCTAGAAAATGACACAGAGAAATTGGGGAATTTAGAAACAATTCTCTGAATAATTCTCAGAAACCAATGCTGGTTACTCTGTGCATTGGTGGAATGCATATGCGTTGTCTTTCTCTCTTAGAGTTGTTTGAGCTGTCTCTAACTTCTTTAATGTATGTTGAACTTTACTCCTTTAAAGAAATAATGGCAGGCAAACCAAGTTAGGTTATTTATAATCTAATTATGAAGAAAGCATGATCTATTCAAGCATAGAAATGAGCTCTTTTAAGCAGCGGGGACATAAATATATATTATAGAGTAGATTACAGGAGAGCAATCACACATCTTTTTTCAGTGCAATGTGGTAAGCAGATTTCTGAGGCACATAGGATCCTGATTAAGTAGTGCTGGGCAACCAATATGCCATATAATTATTTCTTGATTATATTCTATTCATTTTTCTTACACAATTTTAATAATTATTATTTTTTGGTTTAGAAAAAGATTTGCAGAAAAATTTGAGTATGGTACAAATAACTTTTTTTAAATTTTTTTTCTGCATCAATTGTGTGTACATTGCTGCCCTCATGTCCCTCCACCCCTAAATGTCTCAGCATATGCTTCCTGTATGACCACAAGTACAACCATCAAAACTAGGATCTTAATGTTAATATAGCACTTTCATTAACTTCTTGAAGATTACAGGCTAGTTATTTTGTAGAATGTCTTCCAAGTTGGCTTGACTCTCATGATTAGATACAGATTATATATCATTAAAAGTAATATCAAATTATTGACTCTGTTTTCTTCATTACATTCTATTGAGGAGCTCACATTTTTTGTTTGTCTCATTACTCAAGATGTTCATTTAATTCTTCAATCAAAATTGTGTTTGCCAGAATTCCTGAAGTAGGCATATATCATGTGTTCTATCACTGGTTTTGCACACTCAGAGGATTCATTCCAAATCTTGCAAGTTCTCTATGTTATCTACCATTGGTCTTAATAACTGTGTAATTGGGAAGCACTTTCAAAGTATGTAACATGCTCCCATATATTTATTTATATCTATGGGTTAACAGTTTCCTATTTTTTCAAGAGGTCTGGGCAGACCAAGATCTCTTGGCTTAAATTGTACTTTCCCTGCTCCAATCCTGGAAACAGCCATTTCTCCAAGAGACTCTGGTTCTATTAAAGATTGGGTGATATTTAAAGCCAAGATCCAGTTTCTCTATAATTCCTTGTTGAATTAAGGTATCGTTGCTCTCAACCTGCAGTGGTCAAAGGTAGGAAATGGTGTTTGTGTAGTACACATACACTATTTTGTATCTATTATTGATCTATAGCTAATATTATATCTATATTTTTCTACATGTAACTATGCATAGTTACATATATATCACATAGATGTACATGTGTGTGCAGGGATATGTGCACCTGTATATTTGTATTTCCACCAATAATTCTAATTCTAATATGTTATCACAGGGTTTATTCTAGTTTTTTACTTTTCCATATTTGTAAACTGCTTCTTCTATAATGGGAAATCTGCTTCCCATTATCCTCTATATACTTGTTTGATCAAACATCTGTATGTATACAAATTTCTCGAGGGTTTGTGTTTGTTCCTTGGCATGGGCTTCCTGTTGATATGCCTGGGCTTTCATATTAAATTATGGGATTTTGTTATGTAAATCTACCCTCTGTTCCATGCTTGATATCTGACATCTCCTGCGGGGCTGCTCTTACACACCCATAACCTGGTCTGGACCACTGAGTGTTTACCCCACACATGTCCTCTCCATCTACTTAGCCCATAAATTGTGTTGCAGCTAAAGGCTTTTGGCCTCATTTAAGAAGGAAAAGGACTTAAAAAAATAAGAATGAAAAGGAAGAGAGCAGAAAATAAAGAGGAAGAGGAATAGCTTTACATGTTCATCAACTCATGCACTATTTGTGTTAATTATGATCATTCTAGCACACTATTCATTATTTTATGTTCACACTAAGAGCTCTTAGAATTTGACGGTGGTAGTGTGCTAAGTGTGTCCATGTCCTACAGAAATATGGGATATAATGTTTCAGAAGAAAATCAAATTAAATTAGTTTAGAAAAAGTCACTGGGAGGCAAAATTATACAAGATGTTATCAGCTTGGGGGAAGAATAGCACATGAGAATGTCCCGAGGAGAGAAAGAACATTGTTTGGGTGAAAAGAAATGTGGTTTTATTTTTTTATAGTGGCTAAAGAAGATAGTCACCTAAATAATAGCAGCCAATAATTCAAGTCTTACTTCTAGATTTTGATTAGTTATCATAGTAGTAAATAATGATCTCTCCCCCTGTCCAATTTGACAGTCACCTCAACTCTACATATTCTAAGTATCCATTAGCTGAATTAGTCAGGTTATTTTGGGCAGAATTTATTGACCCAAGGGATAGGATGGCTAGTTCCTGATTGCCTAGCCAAAGGACTGTCAAAATTGTTTTATGTTAATATATAGCTATGTTCAAAAGACAGCTAGAATAAAGAACTAAGGAATCTTTAGAATACAAAAAGTTACTATTCACTTGGAGGAAATCCCTCCCCAGTTCTTGATTCCACAAATTCAACATTCCAGTTTGCATGGATGGTCAGAACTGAGGTTGGCACTGTTGAGCAATCATATTTGAGAGATCAATAGCCATTTTCAAACTTGATTTTAAATATCACATTTAAGAAAATAAGTTTTATTATTAAATAATAACATAGGTGGCTTGATTAAAAATGTGAATGCAATTTATATCTTAATCCAAAATCTGACATAGAATATTATTAGATTTCAATAATAAACAGGAGTAATGAATGAGTCTTTGATTTGGAAAGGTATCCATAGAGAAATGGCTCACAAAGAAGCAATGATCTCAATCCCAAATTTCTGTGAATGATGCTTTGCCTGAACTGGTGATATTGCTGTCATTTTAGTACAATACAATTATAATTTTGGTTAATATAGAAAGGTCTTTAAAGAATTCTAAACTTAAGACTATAAAATCTCTGAACAGTAATTTCTGCTGTTGTGATTCCTGAGGCTGGAGCCATGAGTCAACCACATCATAGAATTTTCATTTCTCAATTCTGTGGGTATAATTAAACCAACCATTTGACTTTATTTTTACCTTCCTTACTTTGTTCTTTTATTTATTTATTTCTTCCTTTAGGAATGGACATACTGGTATAAAAATGCTTATATGGATAAGCTTATGTGTGACTTCCCTTAAAGAAGTGTGAGATTTTGTTTTGCAAACATGCCCACTCCTCCCCCAAGCCACCCCATATTTAATCTTGTTGGTGCTGCACTCCAAATCCCCACTGTTTCCTTATTTCTTATGACATATTATCCATGAGTCAGCAGTATCTTAGAAGAAATAGTGTCAGAGGATGCTTTAGTGTAACTTGATTACTTAATGTGTGTGCGCCCTTGTGCATGCCAGTTTGGTGTGACTGCCAAACACACACACACACAAACATGAATTTCAATATAACACTAAAATTTTGAAATTTAGAAATGAAGGGGAAAAGAGAGAAAGGAAGGCAAGCAAAGTTAAGATAACACTGGGGGAATTGAGTGTATTCTCAGATGATTATAGGACATTTATGTGGAAATATCCAGCATGACTATAGAACTGAAATTTGATGTATAAATAAAAAGCATTTGTTTTAAGTTATTTGACACTTAATAATGTGTAGCACTTGGAGTTTTATCACATTGGGGAGAATACAGCATCTTATTCTGTACCTGTATGCTTCTAGATGTATTCAGAATTAGACCCATTTGAAATGCTAACATTGCTTCTGAGTTTCATTGGGCCCTATGAAAATGACTTATTAGTGCTTCTGAAGTTGATAAAGTTATACTTGAAAATTTGAAAGTTTTCAGATTTAATTGACCATAGATATAGTTGCAAACTTATTCCAATTATTTTAGTTAAGGGATGAGTATAGGCCATATTTAAAACAAAATAAGGAAATGAATATCATTAGAATAAAAGATCCATCACAAATTAAAAAATAAAAGTGTAGTACTGGTACTTCATGTTAAATCAGGCCATTAAAAAAATCATGAAGTGAAACATAAGAAGGCTAGAAAAGTTTGGAGTAGGCTGGATAAATTATTTGGAAAGCTCTGTGCTAATCTGCCATAAGTGTAAGAATCCATTTGTCTGATAGACAACGAGTGACTTGTGTTTGATATCTGAATTTTTCAATCAGCATTTTCTGAACATGGTTCCTCATTATGATAATGACTAAAGGATTAATTATCACCATGAGAACAGTGATAATAGCACTTTGAACTGTACTTGTCACCATATGACACAGACTATTACTTGTTTTTTATATATTTTTAAAGAAAAAAAAATGTGCACTTGAAAGCATTTTATTCACTTGGTGAAAGTGATACTATTAAGTTATTGGAGTTAAATGATGGGGAGACAACATTTTAAAAACACTACTTTCACACTGGCCATTCTTTTTACAGTTTTAATTGACCAGTTAAAGCAGAGAATAATTAACAGTATCAGTGCAAATGCTTATGTCAAATGGATGGTTTAATTAGAATATTTGCTGGTTTCTTCTAAAACTCTCTGCTGTAGCAGATAGAATGTTGTAAGGAATACTATTGCTAATTACCTTTCCAAAACAATATCCTTCACTAACTCAAGTGCAACAGACTAGATATAAGGCATTTAATGAGAATGGTACAGCATACTGGGTTTTAATTTTAGATTATTGGATACATGCATGGTAGGCAATGATATAATTGAGAAATGACTATGTTACTAATTGATACTAATGGAGGCAAAGTATAGATTTTTTTCGGGGTAGCCTCGTTTTCATAGGGACTAGAAACAATTTTTTTTAAATAATCAAATTAATTATGCAAATGATCATATTTTCTTTGTTTTTCTTTCCTAATGCTCCATATTTATCATACTAAGTAAACCTGCTGAGTTAAAACAATAAAAAGTTATGAAATAATGATTAAACTTATTGTAGTTAGCTGCTATTTTATGATTTATACAATATACCATATGGCAGCATGATTAAGATAACTGCTTGACAGTTACAAATTAATACTGGTCCTGTATCTGCCACTTCTTGCACAGGTGAACACTAGAGCAAACTGTTTCAATCCCTTTGGGCTTCTGTTTCTTCCTCTGTTTTCGTAGGTTTTGAGAGCAGTAATTTTCAAACTCTTCTGACCTACTCCCTTAGCAAGGAATACATTTTACCATGTAATATATTTTCATATATGTAAAACAGAAAAAAATTAACAAAAATTCTTTCTTACTGCAAAATGTAAATTGATATATATATATATATATATATATATATATACACACACATATATATATATATTTTTTTCCTTATCATTTTACACCACTTAAAAAAATGCAATTATGACCACTAAACTAATGGATCCCAGTCTGGAGTTAGAAAAACTCTGGTTAGAGGACCTTGATATTAGCTCACCATGGTGGAGGGTGAGACTGAAGGAAGTGATAAGTCAAGGGTTGTAACTGAATAGTTCTACATACACTGCATAGTAAATAATACAAATAAATAAGAATCAGTTATTAGGTTTTTGAGAATAATATTTTAGTGAAATCTAAATATATTTCATCATCCATAAAAAAAATCCTTTAAAATAGTAAAGGACCAAGGTGGAAAAAGTCACTAGTAATTTAGATACAAAAATATAATAATTGTTAATGTTTGGTATATGAGTTTTTGGTGATTTTTCATTTATATATTTATACAGTTCTTTCATAAAATATAGTAATGTTATATAATACTATTTTATATTGTTTATCTAAAATGTTATTTTACAGTATGATTTTAATGGATACAAATTATAACAAATAATTAATGGGAAAATATACAGTTTGAGTCCTGGGAAATAAAGGTGTCAATGACATAATTTGATTGCTTAGCTGCCGTACCATAGGCTAGCTGCCTCCTGGCTATACCAGAAATCTAACATATATTCCTTTACCAAGTAATAAGTGAGTTGATAGTTAAGAACTAACACTCAGTTTTCTATGTTATAGATAGTAGATAAAAATTTCTGGAACTACACAAAACACTTGAATATAAAATAAAGCAAAAGTGAGTCAACACAATATAAAAATAATAAAAGTCTAGAGAAAAAGGGAAAGATTCACAAACAAAACTGAGCCTTTGACTTATTGAGGGAAGAGAAAGATTAAGTGATCTCAGATCATAACTCCTTTTCTGCATTGGAAACTTCCATAAACAGTTGTCACTGCAAATGGCCTTGGCCTCAGGGTGCATTAATAATACCTGTGATAAACCAATAGTGAATCGATTAATGTGTGTCCTCTATATAATTATTTTAAGTGACAGATAATTAACTCATATCTTGTATATACCTAATAGTGCTGTTCAATTAACATGTGATGACTATATTAGTAAATCAAAGTTAAATGCTTACTGAAGACACTAAGTTTAGGGTAATACTGTCATAACCTTTCATGATTTACACATTTATAGCTCAATAGTGATTAGCGCATATGTCCTTGGGTTGTGACACTTTGCCAGTAAAAACAACAGCTCAGAAGTCTAACAAAATAAGCAATAGTAGATTCAGTTAACTTGGTGGACTTAGGGATTTATTTAAAGCCCAGGAATCTTGCTCTACTAAGTGCAATCCCAGCTGATTCTGATGTATGTGCAGGGTAGCTCCCAGACCACAGTCTCCTTCCATTTGATTTTTACCTGTAGTTTGTGCTCTTGAATTAGACATTTAGATATTTCTTTCATAATTTAAGTTTACATTTGGAAATAGTTTTCAAGTTCTGAAGGAATCCATAGGTCATCTACACTATACATCATTCTCTAATTCAGTTGTGTTTATGCTGCTCTGAAAATGCCACTTCCTATCTACAGTAGGTATAAATTCATTTATACCTGCATATAGAACATTCCAGTCAGGTTTTAAGTTTTAAGAAATTTTATTTGCATTTTTTAATTAGTTTATGTTTCTTTTTTAAAGATTTTTTTCCAATTTTATTTATTTATTTGTTTGTTTGCTTGTTTATTTTTAGAGATAGAGGAAAGGAGAGAAAGAGAGGGAGAGAAACATCACTGTGTGGTTGCCTCTCATGCGCCCCCCAAGTGGGAACCTGATGTGCAACCTTAGTCATCTGCCCTGACTGGGAATCGAACCAACCACACTTGGTTCGCAGGCCGATGCTCTTTATTTGCACTTGATGGGCCCTAACTAGTAGTCACTAAAGTTGTAGATGTTGGGAAAGATTTTCTGAGTTTGAATCCCTGCTCCGCTACTCGTTTAGGTGACTCAGGCTTAGCTATTTTGCCATTTTGCCATTTCGTGCCTTATTTTCTGATCTTCAGATATAGAGTGTAAAACTGTACCTGTTTCATAGGTTAGCTATGAGAACTAGGTAAATTAATTAATGTAGCACACTCTCATAGCAACATTTAGTAAACATTACCTATCTTTGTATTTGTCCTTAACATCTAATAGAATGTAGAAGAGAGTCATAACTGAATAAATTTTATTCGATGAATGAATACATATTATAGCAAAATAGTTCACAGGCATCTTGCTTGCCCAATTACTTTCTGTAGAATTTGAAGATAAAAACAACTTACTTTATATTCCCTAAAACACCTAGTGTTTTATGCTACAAATGATATTTAATGAGTGGGTTGTGAAGAATGAAATTAACAATAAATGTTACAAAATAAAGTATACTCTATTCTAGAATAAAAGTCATTTATAATGATTTAGTATGTATAAGTTACAGATCCTGCAACCATCAAAGTCATCTCTCTTTCAGAAGTGATTTTAACTGTGTACTGAATTGTGTATGTGTGTGTCTGTATAAACACACACATTTATACACACAGATATATGCATTATATGTGAACTATTTATGTAAAATTTTACAGTTATATTTTTGAAAAGCAAATCAGAAGTATGTGACTCCTATGGACTTCGGGACTGTTCACATAATTGCAATGCTATTCAAATATTTCTGAGACTTGTTCCCAGAATAAATTTATTCTGGCAATGGATTAGAATACAGAATTAAGACCTTTTTATTCAAAGTAATTAGCAGTACTTAATAGTATTTGCTTGACCTTGAATTCTGTGGTCTCTTCCCTGGACTATGTATAGATATTGTGTCAAGTGGTGTCTAACTAGTTTACAAAAGTTTTTAAATTATAGGGAACACATAATAGAGGCCATGGGGCGACTTTGACAGTGGAATGTCCATCTGGAAACTGATGAGGGTGGGTGGAAGCTAAGAGGATTTGAACTTGACTCACATACTTACCATAATGTGACAAGTTGTAATATTTTTCTGATTTTCTTAGTAATTCTTAAACAAAAAACAAAATATACTCCATTTTACCTTAAATTTACATAGTAAGAGACCCATGCCTCAGAATGTAGTCAAAATATTTTTGAGAAATTGAAGTCCACATTTGTAGTTTGAACCTGGCTTTTCTCTAACTACTTATTAATTTCAACTTAAGAGGAAAAGAATTTATTTTATGTTACAGAGCTCAGGAACAATTCCTTTAGAGATAATCCAAAATCTGTTGTTAATATGTGGAATAAAATTTTCCCTCTAATAAAAAAGGCTACTTTTAAAAATGTCACTGGAAAAGACAACTGGATCTCCAGATATAAATGTTATAAAATGGTAGTTCAATAAAAGATAACTGAATATAGGGAGAATGTGAGAAGGCTAAGGTGTGAAAATGTGACATTAGCTTGTATATTTCTATTACAGCCTTCATTTTTTCAGAGAAAGACTATAGTGAATTTTAAAATGCTATATATGAATTTGAACTGTATTATTTCTGATTGTAAGAATAGTATCACTTGCTTAGATGTTACCTTTGGGCATGATGTTATGACCAAAATGTGTGAAACTTTGTTAACTCCTTTTTAGCCTTATTCTCTTAGTTAAATTATTGCAAGTTTGACTAATCGGGAGCTAGAAGACATTGGAAGACTATTCATTGAAATGTGTTTAATTGAACTTCTGATTCAATAGCTATATTTCATTTTCCCACACTTTTCTCTTTTCATTTTCTTATCTTCCTCATGGCTATATTTTATCATTGTCTTTCTAGCCATAATTTATTCATTCCATTACTCCTTTCTATTCATTCCTTTTTTGTTTTGGTCTTCTTCCTCTTTTCTCCTCTCTCTTCAACAAGCCTGAATTTCCAAGCCTAACCTCTGCAACTAATGTTTCCTGTGCACAGGAATGCAAGCAAGGTTTTAGAAAAAGAGAGAGGAAATAAAAAATCAGATGACCATATTGTTGGTTGTTCTGTGCATAGTCTATTAATTAGATGTTCAAGTTAGCTATAACCTGGGCATTCATCTGGGTTACATAAAAAGTGCAGATTGGTGAGAATTCAGGTTGATAACTAGTATCCCTCTCATGTGTAGAGAAGTCTGAAACAGGATGAAGGTATTCTGCTCTGGAAATAGCCCTCCTGTGATTTCTTTAGCTGATAGGCAACTTCAAGCAGATTTGGATAAATCAGGATCTACTCATCCAGATGAAGACGTTTATGTGCAAGTTAGCAAGTGTTTTTTAATAAAAAGCAAAAATTATTAGCCTTAAATACATTTCCTTTTTCTTAAAAAGTATATTCTATCTGGAAAAGATAAAAATAATTAAAGAATGAGTCTTCAAAAACATGTTAGCTTGAATGCAGTACAGAATTTTTGACTATAAAAGTTGTTTGTGATTACAAAGGTATCTAAAGAGAAATTATTAATCAAGGACACTTTAATGCAAAAGCATTATCTTTGTATATGTGCACATAGAAAAATCATCCTTTCTATATGTAAACAGAATATCTTTTGTGATTTTTATACACTCATATTAACATGGCATTCTGTACTGGCAAGACCTTTGATGAGTGGTAATTTTCTGTTATTTTTTTCATCATGTTTTATTTTTTTAAATTTTATAATGTTTTTCTGTTTATGCTGTTACAGTTGTCCCAATTTTCCCCCATTCTCCCCCTCTGCCCAGATTGGCCCCCACTCCCATAGTCAATCCCCACACCATTGTGCATTTTTGTGGTCCTTCATATATATACGTTATTTAATCCCTTTACCTTCTTTTTTTTTTAAATTACACTTTATTGAGTATGCTATTAGAGTTGTCCTGACTTTCTCCCCTTTGCCCCCTCCACCTAGCACCCCTGACTCATTCAGGTAATCCCCATACCATTGTTTATATCCATTGGTCATGCATATAAGTTCTTTGGCTACTCCATTTCCTATACAGTACTTTACATCCCTATGGCTAGTCTGTAACTACCTATTTATACCCTTTAATCCCCTCACCTCTTCACCAATTCCCCCACATCCGCTTCCCATCTGGCAACGATCAAAATGCTCTCTGTGTCTTTTTTTTTGTTTGCTTTGTTTTTTAGATTCAATTGTTGATGGATATTTATTTATTGCCACTTTATTGTTCACAGTTTTGATCTTCTTCTTTTTCTTAATAAGTCCATTTAACAACCTAAGTGTCTATCAGTAGATCAGTGGATCAAAGAACTGTGGTACATTTACACAATGGAATACTACACAGTAGAAAGGGATTCCTACCTTTTGCAACAGCATGGATGAAACTGGAGACTATTATGCTAAGTGAAATAAGCCAGGCAGAGAAAGACAAGTACAACATGATCTCATTTATAAAAAGAATCTAGTAACAAAATTACAAATGAGCTAAAGAGAAGCAGAGGCATAAATTCATGGAATAAACTGACTTTGCTGAGTGTTTTTATCATGAATGAGTGTTAGATTTTATCAAATGCTTTTTCTGCACCTATTGATATGATCATGTAATTTTTGTCCTTCATTTTGTTTATGTGGCATATTATGTTTATTGACTTGTGAATATATACCCTCCTTGCATTCCTAGAATAAATTCCACTTATTCATGATGTGTGATCATTTTAATGTATTGCTGAATCCAGTTTGCTGATATTTTATTGAGAATTTTAGAATCTATTTTTATAAGGGATATTAGCCTGTAATTTTATTTCTTTGTTGTATGTTTACTTGGTTTTGGAGTTAGGATAATATTCACCTCATAAAAAGAGTTTTGGAATCTTCCCTCTTCTTCAGCTTTTTGGAATAGTTTGAGAAGGGTAGGTGTTAGTTCTTTGAATATTTGGTAAAAATTTGCCTGTGAATCCATCTGGTCCAGGGCTTTCATGTGCTGGGACGTTTCTTTTTTCTTTTCTTTCTTTCTTCCTTCCTTCCTTCCTTCCTTCCTTTCTTTCTTCCTTTCTTCCTTCCTTCCTTTCTTCCTTCCTTCCTTCCTTCCTTCCTTCCTTCCTTCCTTCCTTCCTTCCTTCCTTCCTTCTTTCTTTCTTTCTTTCTTTCTTTCTTTCTTTCTTTCTTTCTTTCTTTCTTTCTTTCTTTCTTTCTTTCTTCTTTCTTTCTTTCTTTCTTTCTATTATTTTTTTTCTGCTATAATTTCACTGGCTTTATTGATGTATTCAGGTATTCTGCTTCTTCTTGATTTAGTTTTAGAAGATTGCATGTTTCCAGAAATTTTCCATTTTGCCCAGGTTGGCAGATTTCTTAGCATATAGGTGTTCATAGTAATTTCTTACAATCCTTTGTATTTCTGTGGTAATAGTTGCTACTTCTCCTCTTTCACTTCTGATTTTATTTATTCGAGTCCTCTCTTTTCTCTTGATGAATCTGGTTAATGGTTTGTCAAGTTGTTTATCATTTTAAATAACAAGCTCCTGGACTCATTTGTTTTTTGAAAATTTTTTATAGTATCTAGGTCATTTAATTCTGCTCTGGTATTATTTTCCTCCTCCTCCTCACTCTGGGCTTTGTTTGTTGCTGTTCCTCTAGTTCTTTTAGAGGTAGTGTTAGGTTGTTTGAAATTTTTTTAACTTCTTTAGAATTTCTCTTTCACGACTGCTTTTATTGTGTCTCATAGATTTTGGGCTATTGTGTGTTCATTATCATTTGTTTCAAGGTACTCTTTGATTTCTTCCTTGATCTCATTGTTAACATTCATGATCTAATAACATGTTATTTAGCCTCCATGTATGTTTATGTTTTTGAGTTTTTCTCTTGATGTTGGTTTCTAATTGCAAGCCATTATGACTTGAGAAGATGCTTGATATGGTTTCAATTTTCTTGAATTTCTTAAGGCTTGTTTTATGTCCTACCATGTGGTCTGTTTTTGAAAATGATCCATGTGCATTTGAGAAAAATGTGTATTTTGCTTGTTTGTGGTGAAATGTTCTTTAAGTATCAATTAAGTCCATTTGACATAGAGTGTCATTTAATACCACAATATCCTTGTTGATATTTCCTTGGAAGATCTGTCCATTGTTGACAGTGTGGTGTTAAAATTCCCTACAATGACTGTATTGCTGTCAATCTCTTTCTTGAAGACCTCCAAGATTTTCTTTATATATTTAAGTGCTCCTATGTTGGGTGCATATAGGTTTACAACAGTTCTATCCTCTTGTTGGGCTACTACCTAAAGTATTAAGTTTTATGTAGTGACTTTTTTGTCTCTTGTTATAGCCTTTCTTTTGAAATTGATCTTATTTGATATCAATAATGCTTCCCCAGCTTTTTGTTTTTTTTCATGTTCATTTGCATGGAATATTTTTTTCTATCCCTTCACTTTCAGCCTGCATATATCTTTTGTTCTGATGTGGATCTCTTGTAGACAGAATACATGTGGGTTATGTTTTCTTATCCTTTCAGCTACCTTATATCTTTTGATTGGAGCATTTAATCCATTTATATTTAAGGTTATTATTGATAGGTACTTATTCATTGACATTTTTCCCTTTGTACCTGTGTTCCTCTCTCTCTCTCTTTCTCTCTCTATCTCTCTTTCTTCTCCTTAAAGTAGTCCCTTTAGCATCTCTTGCAATGCTAATTTGGTAGAGATGTACTCTTTTAACTTTTTCAGGGGATGGGGGGAGATGGGGGAGGCAGTCTGGAAAGCTCATTATCTCACCTTCCATTTTAAATAAGAGTCTTCCTGGATATAGTTGTAGTTGTATTGGTTGCAGGACTTTGCTTTTCATTACTTGTAATATTTCTTTCCAGTCCCTTCTGTCTTGTAGTCTTTCTGCTTAGAAATCAGCTGATAGCCTTATTGGAACTCCCTTGTGTGTTACTAGTCATTTCTCCCTTGCTGTCTTTAAGATTCTCTATTTGTCTTTAAATTTTGCCATTTTAATTGTGATGTGTATTGGAATTGGCCTCTTTGGAGTCTTCTTGATTGAGACATTCTGTGCTTCCTAAACTTCCATGACTTTTTTCTTCATCATGTTAGGTAAATTTTCTGTCATTATTATTTCAAGCAGGTTTTTTAATCCCTTACTCCCTTTCTTCTCCTTCTGGTATCCCTATGATGCAAATATTGTTACATTTCATGTTGTCCCAAATCTCCCTTAAACTCTCCTCATTTTTTTTTAGTCTTTTTTTGTTTTGTTGCTCTGACTGGGTGCTTTTTTCTACCTTGTCTTTCAGCTTGTTGATTCAATCCTCTGCTTTAATTTCTTCTAATGTATTCTTCATTTCAGATATTGTATTCTTGCACCTAATTTTTATTCATACTTTCTACAACCTTTTTTCATGCCGATGTAGTTTCCACTAAGTTCCTTATAGTTCCCAGAAAGTTTCTTGCAGTTCTAAGTTCCTTGAGCATCCTAATAACCATTACTTTAAACAATATATCCAATAAATGGTTTACCTCAATTTTATTTATCCCTTTTCTTGGGTATTCCTCCTTTGCTTTCAACAGAAGGTTGTTTCTTTGTCTCCCCATTTTAGGTGACTATTTTGTTTCTACATATTAAATTGATCTGCTTTGACTCCCTTTCTTTGTGGGGTGGACTTCGGTGTTAGGAGTCCGGTGGAACTAAGTGATGTGGCCTCCTTAATCTCCTGACCTGGATGCTCTAGGGATGCCCTTTATGGAGTTTATGTGTAATCTACTACTGTATTGGGTTTTGATTATTAGCTTATTTGTTGATGGGTTCTCCCCTCTGGCTGGCTGACTGAGAGTCTCCACTACCATCACATCTTGTGTGCTGTTGCACAGGTGCTCCTGTACACACAGACAGCTCTAGGTTGCTGTGTGTCTATTAGGGTCTTTATTCGTAGGACTCCTCCACTGCCCTCATGTACGGAAAAACAGCATACGCCCAGCTCGCACCACACTTTCTTTGTTATAATTTTGAAAGGCTTTCCCTTCAAAAAAGTTTTTGCAAGACTATTTATTAAAATACTTATACTTATAAAGATTTAAAGAAGCTAATTATAATTGAGCCTAGAATTTTTTATTTTTTATTTTAAGTATATTTTATTGATTATGTTGTTACAGTAGTTTCAACTTTTTCCCCTTTGCTCCCCTCTGCTTAGTATTCCCCTTCCCTCTAGCAATCCCACCCCTCTTAGTTCATGTCCATGGGTCGTGCATATAAGTTCTTTGGCTTCACCCTTTCCTATATTATTCTTAATATCCCCCTGTCTATTTTGTACCAGCTGATTATGTTTCTTAATCCCTGCACTATTTCCCCATTTCTCCCTTTCCCCCCTCCTAGCTGATAACCCTCCAAATGACCCCCATACCTATGATTTGTTTCCTATTTTGGTTTGCTTAGTTGGATTTTGTTTTTAATTTTTAGATTCAGTTGTTGATAGTTGTGAGTTTGTTGTCATTTTAGTGTTCATAGTTTTGATCTTCTTTTTCTTATGTAAGTCCTGTTGACATTTCATTTAATAATGGCTAGATGATGATGAGCTCCTTTAGCTTCACCTTGTCTGGTAAGCACTTCATCTGCCCTTCCATTCTAAATGATAGCTTTGCTGGATAGAATAATCTTCATTGTAGGTTGCTTTTCATCACATTGAATACTTCTTGCCAGTCCCTTCCTGTCTGCAAAGTGTCCTCTGAAAAATCAGCTGATAGTCCTATAGGCATTCTCTTGTAGGTAACTCTCTGCCTCTCTCTTGATGTCCCCAGGATTCTGTCTTTATCTTTCAACTTTGGCATCTCAGTCATGATGCATCCTGATGTGGTTCCCTCTAGGTCCAGCTCGCCTGAGACCCACCGTGCTTCCTGGACTTGTCTGTTCCTTTGCAGAATTTGAAAGTTTTCCTCATTTTTATCAATTCTTGCTTCCTCATTCTGCACTGGTTGACTGTTTTTTTTTTCTTCCTTATGTTCCAAATCATTGATTTGAACCCTGGTTTTCTCCCTTTAACCATTGGTTTTGTATGGATTTTCCTTCGTTTTACTTAGCATAGCCTTCACTTCTTCTCTTACCCGTTTGCCATACTCAAGCATATCTGTCAAGCCTGTGAGCATCTTTATCACCAGTGTTTTAAATTCTGCGTCTGTTAGGTTGTCCGTCTCCTCATCTGTGAGGTTGGCTATCTCCTTGTCGCTTAGTTCTCCCACTGGAATCTTGATCTGCCCCCCCCCCCCTTTGGGCCATACTTCTCTGTCTCCTCATTCTGACAGGATCCTGTGTTTGTTTGCCTCCGCATCCAAGGTAGAGCTGTCACTCCTGTTATGTTGTAAGGGGCGGAGCCTTAGGGATTAGTCAGTACAGGGCGACATATTGCACCATATTGTGGCTCTGTATGTGGGGGAGAGGTATGAGAGGGAACCTGCCCAGCACTCCCCCTACTCCAGGTACCTCTTCCACTTCTGCATTGGACTGGTGGCCCTCTAGCTGCTGTCCTGGCTGTCGTTCCCAGAGTGGGTGGATGTTCTAGGACCATGGGGGCCCTTTAAACAAGCATACTCTGTTGAGACTGTCAGTTTCTGTGTCCACCCCAACCCCCACTGGTCTGCACAATCAGAAGCAATGAGGCTTGATTTTCCCCAGTGCTGGGACTGTGGACTGCAAGGTCCTGTGAGGAGCTGGGAACAATTCCCAGGTGTCCCTCCTGACTTTTTAAAATGTGTGACTGCACTTTCTGCCAGACTGGCGCTGCCACTGCTGCTGCTGCCATGACACCGCATCCTTTCCACCTCAGCTCTGCCCCTCCTACCTGTCTGGATGAGTATTTCTTCTTTATATCTTTGTTTGCTGGGCTTCCATGCAGATTGATTTTCTGGAACTTCTGGTTGTTTTGAGGTAGTTGTATTTCTTCTTAGTTGTGGCGGGAGACACAGCATTTCTATCTATGCCTCCGTCTTGGCCAGAAAGTCTAGATTATTTTTTTTAAGTGACAGAAGTAAATGCTTACTAGAAAGCATATTGAGAAAAAAGTACTTTCTTGAATCAAATTTGGTTTGCCTCCATTATATTCTTATTTCGTGGTGGCTAATTTTGAACTTTTAATTCCCTCATTTCTTCCTTCTACTAACTCAGTTTGTAATGAAAATGGTTTGAAAGTTTAAATGACATATTTTTAGTTAAGTTAGAGCTCTAAATCTACTGTCACCTACCGGAAAGCACATATACACCCCCAAGGTTGACTTTCAGGACATGGAAACTTGAGGAAGTTGAGAGATCCATATGGTTTACTGCAGTGTGATTCTTGGAAAATTTGGTACTATATTTGAAGGTGCCCAAAAGAATGACAGTGATCATAAGAAATTCTGTCCCCTTCACAAATTCAACTTGAGTTGACCCCAATAACAGAAATGCACTAGTAATTCAATTTTTAATAAAAGGAAGATAACAATTGTACCATTATTCCATAAACAAGATAAAAAACCTTTAAATTACTTTTTTCTTTGTGAAAATAAAGTATTAGGTGACTGCAATAGTGTTATATTGAAGTTAAGAATATTTTAAGTTTATATATCTTATAAATAACCCACTGTGCCATATTTTCAATTAAGCTATATGTATTCTTTGTCAGTGTGTTGAATTGAAAAACTTAGTTTACATTTATCTTAACTTTGTTTTATTTTTTATTTTTTCATTTTTTCCTTTTAACTCCTCCTAACGATTTTCTTGTACAACTTCCATGACAGCAAAAGCTATGGAGATATTCAAATTCAATAAGCAGGATTGGAAGGGACACATTGCTCAACCAAACCTCCACCAAGAGATTTAAATCTTTAGTATATAGGAGATTTTTAGAGCCATCAATCAGCTAAAGCAGCTGACAGCTTAAAGTGTTTTTTATTGATACCTGACACTATATTTTTAGTATAAAAAAGTCTACATTCTGGTGACTCCTCAGCCTTTTATTGTGAGAGTCAAAGTCTGAGGACACTCTACCTCTCACAGTATCTAAGGGGAGAGAGAGGGAGAGAAATAACACAATTGTACATTGCATACTTATATCACTTAGGTGTCATATTTAAACACATAATCTTGTCCCTGGCTGTGTCTCAGTTGGCTGCAGTGTCATCCCATACACTATAATATTGTGGGTTCAATTTCTCGTCAGAATGCATACCTAGGTTGTGGGTTCAATCCCTGGTCAGGGTGTGTACGGGAGGCAACCAGTCGATGTTTCTCTCCTAGATCCATGGCTCTCTCTCTCCCTCTTTTTCTCTTTCCCCACCTCCTCTCTCTCCCCTCTCCCTTCCTCTCTCCTTTCCTCTCTTTCTCTAAAATCAATAAACATATTCTTGGGTGAGGATTTAACAAAAACACATCTGTTGAATGCTGCTTCACATTTTCTTGTAAAGCTCTTTGGCTGAGACAGAACCAACATAGCCATATTAATCCAGTCTTTGCTTCCAGAGCTACTGTTCAGATTGTTTTTAGCCTGTCTGAATAGTAATTTTGGCAGCTGAGTGTTGATTATTCTATTAGGTTACCTGATTTGAGATTCTTGGACAGACTTCAGTTGAGGTAGAATAATGGATACTCTCAAAAAAATGTCTCATTCTGCTCCTTCAGCCAACTGACTCGTGGGCTTCCTTTGCCAATTATTAATTGTTCTGAGATAATACCAATGAGAGTAATAAGACATTTTCCAGGGTGAGAGACTGGCTCTCTCCCTCTTTTCTCATCTTCTCTCTTCTTATCTTCTCAACTGCTCCCCTCATCCCTTCCTCTCCTCCCACTCTTCCTCCCCTTCTTCTTCTATTCTTTTTCTTCTCCTTCTTTCTCTCTCTCCCTGCCCTCTCCTGCTAGAGGTAAAAAAGGGAAGTCCCACCTACTTTTGGCAGCCATCTTAAGACCACTAGGAGAAACAGTCATAGGACTGTGAACTAGACAGGTGAAAGAATTAAGTAGTTTGATGACATTATCAAGCCATTCTACCTGCCCTTCCTAGATTTGTCCTAACTCAGGGGTAGGAATAACTAATTACTGAATAATTATTGAAGTCACTCTGAATCAGGTTTCTTTTAGTTGCATCTGAAATCATCCACTCTGAAACAGAGAGCATGAAAAGTAATGATGTAGGCAGAGACCTGGCATAATGGCTTTGCTGGTCAGTCTGGAATTGGGGTGGGATTTGGGAACAAGGGAAATATTAAAAGATTTTGTGCATTTAAACATGTTTTACAAACAACAATTTGTTGTCAGTGATCAAAATAGAAAAGTATATTGGGAAAATATCTCCCAAGAAAATTGTTCCTGCTCCACATTTTGGTGAATCTATAGCAGTGGGCCTAATGTTGTCCTCTTGGAAGCCATTTGAAGACCATTAAGCCCCTGCTCCACTCAGGGTGTCCTTTTCTTATCAGTTGAATATATTTTATCTCTGAATGAGATTTTGCTTGAATAAAAAAGGTTTGCAATGGAATATAAGATTGAAAACTACTGTTGAAGAATAAATATTCATTCTGTCATTGTTCCATAGTGAAAACCATGAGTGCCCAAGAAACTACTTATGTTATCTCTTTTTATCTATACCTGACTCCTGGCAAGGTCATCATTGCTTATCATTCTCATTTAGCCTGTCATCACTACCCTTTCCATGTAAGGATGAGAAAAGGGATACTGCCATTTCATCTCCTTGTTTTAATTCTTCTCTTCAATATCATTGAGTGAGGAGTATACAACTTGATCAATGTCGGGGTCCCCCTGGGAAAATATCAAGACTTGGAGGCCTGCACAGGCCAGGCAAAGGAAATGAAGCCTGTAAGACCTGACCAGAAAACAGAAAAAGCTGGGTGAACACGTGCCTTGGTGCTATAGCCAGTGGGCTCTGGTGGGAATTGGGCCATGATAAAATCCTTTATATCCTTTGAAGCTTGCCTTGTTCTTTTACCTTGTTTGATCACTTTATCGTACCAGCAGCAGAGGTTTTAACTTTAACTCAAAGTGAACTCACCCTCCCTATTTTATGGCCATCTGAAGTCATTGTGTCCAACACACCCTGACCTGAGGGAGATCTCAATATTCCTTCAATTGTTATTCCTGAACAATATCTTTTTTCTGTAATCAGCACTGTTTAACACTGATTGATGAGCTTTATGTGCACACTATATGCCCTTAATTTTACTGCACTTAATAAAAGACCTTAGAGGAAGGCAATCAAGGCATTTGTCTCTCAGATATTTGCTGGCCTTCTCTTCCCTAGCACAAGCTGCCTGGGAAGTTTTCATTTCATCTGTGACATCAGGTGGTCAGGGGTCCCCAACAGATCAACATTCAATAATTTTGCTTTAATATTTCAGTTTGTATTATGTTGTTAGAAAAAATTAAGTACTTTTCATTATTTATGATTATCAGCTATTTGTCTTTCTTCTTATTTTGAGTCCAAGAAGTTTATCTATCTGTGTATGTGTGTATTTGTGAGACTAGGTAAATAGTAGTTATTCATTAGGTCCAATCAAAATATACTGATTTCCCTGTTTAAATCAGCAAACTTTATGCCTAAATAAAAACAACCCCCCCCCCAAAAAAAAAACAGTAGTTGTAGCAAAAGTATTAACAGCAACCTTCAGGAGAACAGAATATTTGTCTTTAATTCAGTATTTTTATATATAATGCAATTGCTTTGGTAAAATGAACACTGGCAAAGCTGAGCTTAAAAAACATTTCAGATGCATCCTAAACAGCTTCACTAAAGACTGAAGCATACTGCACTTACGTACACTTTCTGAAATCTATCTATATTTTATTTTGTCTTAGAAAAAAGATTAAAGAATAAAATTATATTAGAACTGGTGGAGGCATGATCCATGCCCCCTTGATTATATTGAAACATTAAAATGTCATCAGCATGTTAATTTTGTCATCTCAACGGCACGAGATTTATTCAGCACTTCTATCTATTACATTACTCTGGAAACACAATTTATTCTGATTGTGGAAATGTCATAGGCAGCGACTAAAAACATCTGGAATTCTTAGTTTAGAAAGAATGCCTGGTTTCAGTAATGCTTTTTCTAAATTAATTTTATCTTATGAGAATATCAAATATTTTTAAATTATTCAAATTGAAATATTCACGTGGCTCACCATTTTTTAACTGAAGAGTTTAAAAATAAAGAAAAAAATTGTGAGTAAGCAAGTTTTTTTTTTTTTAATGTTTAGGAAAATGAAGTGGTCTCCAATGAAAGTCTGATTTCTGGACAATATAGTAACCTGGCTTTTTTTTATTTTTTATTTTTTTCTCTTTATTATATCAAGTAAAGCTGGATTAAGTAAGTCAGCAACACATTTAGGAAGGAGAAGCAAGGAAGGGAGATGGGTAATTAATCCCTCAAAGACAAAAGACACAGAATTGTCAGAATGGCCAAAAGAGATATGACTTTTGCTTCTATGTTTCACTTTTTCCATAAAGAAATTGTTGAGTGTACATTTATTTGCTACTTCTGAGGCAAACACCTTTGCCAGGGTAGGGACTTATATACAGGAAGCTGGGGGAGAAAAGACAAATGTTTGTTGATGATAATTTAGGGATTTTCTCTGTACAGATATGTATAATTTGTTATCTAAGATACCTAACTTCTGAAAGCTCTGAAAACTGAAATAAATGCCATCAGATGGCAAAAACTAGACCTGACCTAACATGAGCTATTTATATTCTTTTACTCAGTTACCTGATATGCATATTTCACTGCAGAATCACTAATAGGGTCAATTACAAGGTTCTGCACAGATCTCACATAGAATGTTTCATAAATCTTTTCTAAAACATGAAAAAGTCTGAATTTCAAAACACATTTGGTCAGAAAGGTTTCAGGTAAGGGGATTATAGATCTATAGAGAGTCCCTGCATCCCAATCCCCAGCCAAAGCAGGTTGTTTCCAACTTATCTGGACCTGACTTAAAAATATATTGGTTGTGACGGATTATTTGAAACACCTATGATCTGTCTTACCTAAAATTCATCTTCATATTTCAAATGTAGTACAAAATTACTTTGGCAAACTATTTAGGAAATATATCGCTATGCTTATTGGATATATGCACTTGTCACATTCATGTTTTTTATTTTTAACATGCTTTTAATTTTTACATATTTTTAGACTTACAGAAGAGTTGCAAAGATGCTACAGACTATACTTGTGTTGCATCATCCTATTTCCCCAACACTTAGCGGCTAATTTAAAGAAGCTGATATCATGTATATAGTCAACCCTATGTAACCACGGGGCTCAAATCTATGGATTCAGCCAACCATGGATCAAAAACCATATTATCAATCTGTGGTTGGGAATATGTGGACACAGAGGGCAAATTATATACATTTTTTATAATAAGGGACTTGAGCATCCAAGAGTTTTGGGATTTTGTTACCCATGAGGGATCCTGGAACCTGTCCCCATGGATACCAAGGGACAACTGAAGTAGGGTATTCACATATTTGTTGATTGGCTAATCAAGTGGCTGTCTTTTAGTATTCTCCTTATTAGTCTCCACACATTGCTTATATTTATAATTTTTAATCCTTACAACATGCATATGAAGTGGATATTATTTTTGGGACAGCTTAGAGGGGAAAATGGAGATTCAAAGAAAGGAAATGACTTATCTAAGGCAATAACTTAAATAATATAACTTGGTACAATTCTCAGTGACTCCATAGTACAAGTTTTTTTTAAAAAAAGAACACCATTGTCCCATTGTCTTCAGCTACTGCCTTGTTGAATGGCCTCTACTCAGCCTAATGTGTCTTCCACCCTGAAGGTTTACACCCTCCTTCACCTTCCTCAGGACTGGTCCTTGGGAAAACATGAGAGAATGGAAGGAGAGTGCTGTGGAGTGTAGCAAGATAAGAAACAGAAGTAAAAACTTATTTTTGCCATTTCTGAGGTTAAGGAATAAGACCTTTCCCTGTTTCTAGTCTGTTTATGCAAAGACACTCATTAGCATGGGTATGCAGTCTTTGTCTTCTAAGTGAAAAAGAGACACAATTGAGCATCAGAGGCTTTCTTTAAAAAAAATTTTTTTTTCTCCTCTATCTGAAGGAACAAGCTGTAAAATACTCTTAGAAAACCATTTAGGAGGCTAAAGAAAAAAATGGTTGTGATAGTATTGTGTTGTGTATGCCCCCACCCCCTCCCCACCACACACACAATGGCTTTGTCTGTCATCCAAAGAAGTGAAAACAAAGAGAGGAGAAACTCTGCTCATAAGCAACAAGGTAGTAGAACTGAGGTGAATGAGTCTCTTTTCAGATCTCTCATCTCTGAATCCCCTCTGTAAACCCACAAGTCAGCTCCCATACTGGTTTGAAGGGATGCTTGGAAGGCAAAGACTGTGTTGGGAAGATGTGTTTGGACATTCTGAATTAAAACTCTTTAGTATTTGTGAATAAATATGTCATTATACTTGGTTAAAGCATTCAGAGCCATCTTTAGAGTTAGCCTATTTGAAACCCCAAAAGATCTCATGTGAAAACATCATATAATAATTCCCAGATGATCTGTGTATAGTCATGATATTACTAGAGTGTGTGTGAGATTAGCATATTTAGTATTTACATTATAGAGAATGAAAAATATTCTTATAATATTTGTAGAAAATAATGCACTTGAAATATCTCAACTATGTTTGTATTTCTTCCTGTGTTAATTAAAGCAACATTAATCAAAAGATGTGTTTCTGATATACAGGTGGCTCTGAAGGTCTTGTGGCTCTCATTCTTCAACATATGATTTCTGTGGTCACCAGGAAAGGACAAAAAATATGAGAATCACATTAGAAAAGTGTTTATAGGCCATTCATGGATATGGCTTGTATCAATTCTTCCCATGCAATATTGGCTAGATGGGAATTGTGATTTATGGCATCCAGAAGGAAAAAATAAACTGCTCCGGCAAAGAGCTCACTAGTCTCTGCCATATGTATCAAGTTAAAAATCAATTCTCATTTTATTCAAAATTTATCCCTGGCTCTTAATTATATAAAACAAAATCTTTCATTTGTTTCCTCCATCTTTCACCCAAATGTATGCTTGTACCCTTTTTTCTCAGTTTTCCTTCAACTTTTTTATTGTTTAATTTAATTTTGTTCTCTACTGCCCCCAGGTCATTGAGTTAGCCAGGAAACCATCTTTTCACCACCAACAATAACGATCTGGCTTGGCCACAGCTGCCCTGCTAGTCATCCATGCCTAACCAATCCAATCTTCTGCTTTCTCCTCTTCTGTTCCACATGGAAAAAACCACCACCAAAAACAACAGAAACTGATTAGTTCCTATAAACCTGCTTCTATCCATAGCCTAATCCTAATAATGCTGTTCAGCTGTTACTGATTTGATTTTCATTCCCCATTCCAGATACAGTGGTACCTCAGTACTCGCCATTAATTAGTTGAATGAGTGGCAAGCAAATAACAATTGATGAAGCATTTTCTCTTGCATGGCGGCATCATGAATCATACAACTTCTAGCAAGTGCAATGTGTGGTGAGCAAGAGCCAAGTGCTGAAACACTTTTTCTCATCAAAATGTACCAAGTACCAGATCTGAGGAATTCTGAAGCTGACGAGTACCAAGGTATGACTATATTTCAAAGTTTTATAATATACTTCATCTATTAAATCCTACATGTCTTAACATCAGATTGAAAAAGACAAATATCACATGTCAAGTTCCCCACATTCTGTTCTTTCTCTAATCAAGTGGCCCTGCTTTGTTTCCGAGGACTCTTCCGTTCAGACTGTTCCTTGCCCCTTGCTTCATTCTAAATCTCCTTTTCATTTCCCATCTGCCACTTTTCCCTATCTACTGCTCCTTAATTATGAATGTTGTTCCCCTTATGGAGGGAAACTTTGATTCATTATTTAAAATGCATCTGAAATGTTGTTCTAGTCTACTTTGACAGCCATAACATACCACAGACTGGGTGGACTAAATAACAGAAGTTCACTTTCTCCTAGTTCTAGAGGCTGGGAAGTCCAAGATTAAGGAGGCAGCAAGGTAGGTTTTATTCTGAGATTTCTTCTCTTGATATGTAGGCTGTCACCATCTTCCAGTGTGCTTACATGACCTCCTCTTTGTGCACCTGTTAAGAGAGAAGAGAGAGAATAAGCTCTTCAGTGTTTCTTCTTTAAAGGGCACTAATCCTATAAGATCAGGGACTTACTTGTGATATTATTTAACCTTAATTGCTTCTTTAGAGGCTTCATCTCCAAATACAGCCACATGGTGGGGGCGGGGGGGGGGGGTTGTCTCACCATTGTTTACAACTTAAGCAAAATAACCAATTGACTCCAGCCACCAAATATGACCCTTGAAAATAACCCTTCATATGTTCAATTTCAACATATGCATTTTAGAGGAACATAGTCCATACATATCATTTACCTTCCTATGACCTTCACAGTGCCACATTCATAGACCAAGACAGAGTCTGTGTCCATGTCAGTTTGAATAGTGTGTTGCATTGTCATGATACATTTAAAGTGAATTTCCAATATATTCTCTCTAAACTATGAGCTAGATAGAGATAGAAATCATGTTTTAGTCAACTATATCACATCCAGTACCCAGCACAGACTCTACAGCAGAGTAGGTCCTCAATAGCTATTTTTTAAGTACATTTTATTGATTATGTTATTACAGTACTCCCAATTTTTTTCCCTTTGCTCTTCTCCACCCAAGACCCTTCTTCCCTTCAGCAATACCACCGCCCAAAGTTCATGTCCATGGGTCATGCATATAAATTCTTTGTCTTCACCCTTTCCTATTTTATTCTTAACACCCCCTGTCTATTTTGTACCAACAAATTATGCTTCTTAATACCTGCACAGTTACCCCGTTTCTCCCCCTTCCCCTTCACAGCTGATAAACCTCCAAATGATCCCCATGCCTATGATTCTATTCTTATTCTGGTTTGCTTAGTTGGATTTTGTTTTTATTTTTTAGATTCAGTTGTGAGATTTTTGTTATTGTTTTTCTTTTTTTTCTTTTTTTAAGTATATTTTATTGATTATATTGTTACAATAGTTCCAATTTTTTCCCCTTTGCCCCCCTCCACCCGGCACCCCCTATTCCCCAGCAATCCTGCCCAAAGTCCAAGCCCATTTTTGTACATACAAGCTTTCCCACTTCACCCTTTCATATATCCTTCTTTTATTTTTTTAATAAATGATTAAATAATTATTTTAACAATAAAAAATAACAATCTCTCCCTCTCAGACTTAAGACCCTTTATAATCTTATAAAGGACAATGGGCGAAGGTCTCAAGCTCCTCTAGCTGCTTCAAGCTGGACATGGTCATCGTCCTACCTACCCTTGGGTCCAGAAATCCCTAATAAGAGTGGGGGTGTGGAGGGGAGGGTGGCCTTCCCACATGGGGAAGGATTGTGCAGACTCCAGGTCAATTGACTGTCCCTGGACAATGGCGTGCTTGGTTTAACAGGCTGGCATCCTTGTTGTATTCTGGGGGCAACAGATTTGGCAACAGGGTTAAAGACATCATTCAATCCATAACCACTAGATAACAAAAGGAAGGGATTAATTTTTCAATGTCCCACATTAGGGAAAAATGGGGCTTCTTTGGAGGAACTTGTGCCAGGCACATCTCACCTTTCCAAAACCCTTCTGCCCATTATACTTAGTTTGGGCTGAGGGAAATATTTTAGGTTTCCCCCCCTCTCAGACCTCTGGGCCCTTTCTGTCCAATCCATTAGGATAGAAAAGAGAAACCAGTTTTGTAAAGTGAAGCCCACAGACCACCCCATACTTCACCAATCCAGCCACTTAGTTCAGCCAAACCATTGAGTCTCAGGAGGCAGCGCTGCAGACAGGATTAAGTGAGGCCTATATGTACAGACAATCACTCAGGTAATGAGATCATAGGCTTATGCCCTTTGAAAACAGAAAACACACGTTAATTTCTGTAACATAACCCACAAACAAGTCTCTAAATCTGTAAGACTGTCTTATTGGAAAGACATCTAGTTGCAAGGCATTTGACATTCTTCTTGCCTGTAAATTAAACATCTTTGATGATACCATAGACATGGTTTAACTTTCAAATGAAAATATATTTTAAATGAAAATAAACTTTAAAGACGTTTAGCTGCACTACTTTATAGTCTGCCACTGATCATTGTGATTTTCCTTGAATAACAATTTTTCTCCCTAAGATTACCCTCCTTGTCATTAAAGGGACTGCATTAAGTCAATTTTAAATTTATCCCATTCATTTGCATAAACACAACAAGAGCAGCAAATGATTGCTCATGATCTTTAGTTCTGCTTTGCTGGAACTTACACAAGGAACACTTAGGGTGATCTTCAGTCTGCCCTTCAGGGCACAGAAGCTGAGCCACATACCTGGCATTCAGCCTTGCCTGTACACACCTGTCTTTTCCAAGTCATTCTGGTTTTCCATTGTGCTTTAAGGTTCCTTCTAGCCATCTTTCAGGAAAACAACCTTCATTTCTTCCCTGGAAAGATTGCTGTGGACCGCACAACCAACCATGGTACCAGGCCTTTTATCTTGTGGGCTTTC
This sequence comes from Furipterus horrens, assembly GCF_987537825.1. NCBI lineage: Eukaryota > Metazoa > Chordata > Mammalia > Chiroptera > Furipteridae > Furipterus > Furipterus horrens. Next base: position 143,672,861 of record NW_028327171.1, on the reverse strand, counting down.
ATTACCTTCGAAAGTCATTTCCAGTTCCTCAGGGCTTTTTGGTAACAACCAGAGCCCAAGCATGTCTCCTTTAGGCATGACATTCCAGTCAACGTCTTGGTAAAAAAATCCTCTATTAACAACTGGTCTTATTAATTTTATGCAAAGAAACTTAAGTCATTATTTACTTCTTTAGAATGCCAAACTCTGGAGGGATCAGATAGGGAGAAAAATATACAATGTGAAAGAAAATCCTTGTCCTTCTAATATTCACTGAACTGGCATTTGCATTCTTCATATTTTCATTTTTCCCCCACTAAATTTTTTTTGTTTGTTTTTTCATTGCAGTTTTCCCACATTTTTACCCCTCTTGCTTCCCTGCACCCTGTCCTTCCCTTCTCCCACATTCAGTCCCCGCTCAGTTGTCCATGTCCGTGGGTCATTTATACATGTTCTTTGACTAGACCCTTCCCCTTCTTACTGCCTTCTCTCCCTCCCACCTCCCCCTTTGTTACTGTTAGTCTACTCCTTGTTTACATATCTCTGGTTCAATTTAGCTCATTTGTTTGTGTTGTTCATTAGTTTCCTGTAATAGGTGACAGCATAAGTTATTTTTCTTTTGCTAAGCATATTTCTCTCTAGTTCCATCATGTTGTTGCAAATGGTAGAAGTTCCTTCATTCTTTCTGCTACATAGTACTCCATTGTGTAAATGTACCACAGTTTTTTGATCCACTCATCTACAGAAGGGCACTTAGGTTGTTTCCAGCACTTGGCTATTGTAAACAGAGCTGCTATAAACATAGGGGTGCATAGGTTCTTTGAAATTGGTGTTTCAGAATTTTTCAAATATAATCCTAGCAATGGAATTGCTGGTTCAAAAAGTAGTTCCATTTTTAGTTTTTTGAGGAAGTTCCAAACTGTTTTCCATAGTGGCTGCACCAGTCTGCATTTCCACCAGCAATGCACCAGGGTTCCCAATTCTCCACATCCTCACCAGCACAAGTTGTTTATTGATTTGTTGAAGATGGCCATTCTGACTAGTATGAGGTGGTATCTCATTGTGGTTTTTATTTTCATCTCTCTGATGGCTAGTGATGTTGAGCATTCTTTCATATGTCTATGGGCTTTCTGTATGTCCTCTTTAGAGAAATGTTTGTTCAGGTCCTTTGCCAATTTTTTAATTGGGTTGTCTGTCTTCTTGGTGTTGAGTTGTATCAGTTCTTTATATATTTTGGAGATCAATCCTTTGTCTGAGATATCATTGGCAAATATATTTTCCCATATGGTTGGTTCCCTTTTCATCTTGCTGATGTTTTCTTTTGCTGAGCAGAAACTCTTTAGTTTGATGTAGTCCCATTTGTTTATTCTTTCCTTTATTTCCCTTGCCTTAGGAGATATATCAGTGAAAATGTTGCTACGTGGGATATCTGAAATTTTCCTGCCTATGTTTTCCTCTAGGACTTTTATGGTGTCACAGCTACATTTAAGTCTTTGATCCATTTTGATTTTATCTGGTGTATTGTGTAACTTGGTGGTCTAGTTTCATTTTTTTTCACGTCCCTGTCTAGTTCTCCTAACACCATTTGTTGAAGAGGCTCTTTTTCTTCCATTTGATGTTCCTTCCCCCTTTGTCAAATATTAGTTGACCATCTATACCTCATCTATTTATGAGCTCTTTATTCTGTTCCATTGAGTATATGTCTGTTCTTATGCCAGTACCAGACTCTTTTGATTACTGTGGCCTTGTAGTATAGTTTGATATCAGGTATTGTGATTCCTCCTCCTGTGTTCTTCTTCCTCAATATTGCTGTGGCTATTCAGGCTCTTTTTTGGTTCCATATAAATTTTTGAAGTATTCTTTCTAGGTCTGTGAAATATGTCATTGGTATTTTAATAGGGATTGCATTGAATCTATAAATTGCTTTGGGTAGTATGAACATTCTAATGATGTTGATTCTTTCCATCCATGAGAATGGTATATGCTTCCATTTATTTGTGTCTTCCTTAATTTCTTTCTTCAGTGTTATGTAGTTTCCTGAGTACAGGTCTTTTACCTCCTTGGTTAAGTTTATTCCTAGGTACTTTATTTTTCTTGTTGCTATGGTAAATGGGATTTTTCTTTTAGTTTCTGTCTCTGAGATTTTGTGAGATTTTTATTTTAATATTCAAAATTTTGATCTTCTTTTTATTAAGTTAGTCCCTTTGACATTTCATATAATAATGGCTTGGTGATAATGAACTCCTTTAACTTTACTTTGTCTGGGAAGCACTTCATCTACCCTTCCATTCTAAATGATAGCTTTGCTGAATAGAGTAATCTTGGTTGTGGATCCTTGCTTTTCATCACATTGAATACTTCTTGCCAGTCCCTTCTTGTCTGCAAAGTTTCTCTTGAGAAATTAGCTGAGAGTCTTATAGGCACCCCTTTATAGGTAACTCTCTGCTTTTCTCTTGCTGCTTTTAAGATTTTCTCCTTATCTTTCACCTTTGGCATTTTAATTATGATGTGTCTTTATGTGGTCTCCCTTGGGTCTAGCTTGTTTGGGACTCTCTGTGCTTCCTTGACTTATATGTCTATTTCCTTTACCAAATTTGGGAAGTTTTTCTTCATTATTTTTTTTCAAATAAGCTTTCAGTTTTTTCCTCTTCCTCTTCTCCTTCTGGCACCCCTATGATTCAGATGTTGGCACTTTTAAAGTTGTCCCAGAGGTTCCTATGCCTCTCCTCATTTTTTTCAATTCTTATTTCCATTTTGCTCCTTATGCTCCAAATCATTGATTTGAACCCTGGTTTCCTTCCCTTCACCATTGGTGTTGTGTGGATTTTTGTTTCATTTAGCATAACGTTCACTTCTTCCCTTATGAGTTTGCCATACTTAATCATATCTTTCAAGCCTGTGAGCATCTTTATCACCAGTGTTTGGAACTCTACATCTGTTAGGCTATCTCCTTATTGCTTATTTTTCCCACTGGAACCTTGATCCATTCCCTCTTCTGGGTCATGCTTCTCTGTCTCCTCAACTTGACAAGCTCCTGTTATTTTTTTTCCCCTCTGTGTCTTAGGTAGAGCTGTCATACATGTTATTTTGTAAGGGGTGGAACCTTAAGTATTAGTCAGTACAGGGCGACCCATTTCACCACATTGTGTCACTGTATGTGGGGGAACGGTCTGACAGGAAATAATGCTGCCTGCTCAGTACTTGTCCCTTTCACAGGCACTTCTATCACTTCTGTTTAGGATGGGCACCTCTCTAGCTGTTGCCCTGGCCATCATTCCCAGAGTGGGTAGGTCTGCGGACATTCTAGGACTATGGAGCTCTTTAAACAAGTGGACTCTGCTGAGAGATTGACTGTTTCTGCCTCCACCTCAACCCCCACTGGTTTGCTCAGTCAGAAGCAATGAGGCTTTATTTTTCCCAGCACTGAGACCATGATCTGTGTGGTCTGGTTTCATGCTAGGAGCGCTCCCCAGGTGTCCCTCCCTACTTTTTAATATGTGTGAGTGCTTTCTGCTGGTCTGCCATTGTGGCCGCTGCTGCCACCATCACACTGTATCCTCTCCATCCAGGCTCTGCCCATTCTACATGTCTGGATGAGTCTTTCTTCTTTATATCTTTGTTTGTTGGACTTCCATGCACCTCATTTTTTCTGGAACTACTGCTTGTCTCTAGTTTTGAGTTAATTGTATTCCTTCTTAGTTGTGGAGGGAGATGCAGTGTGTCTGTCTAGGCCTCCATCTTTGCAAGAATTCCCTCAATAGCTATTCTTGATTGAGCAATAAGATCCTGAAAGTCAGTTAAATGATCAAAGAAAGATTAAATTATGGGTTATATAGCTCAATAGCAAGAGTGTTGTATTTAGTTTGAATTCTTTTGAAGTTGATCCCCTATATACAGCATGTATTCATTCTCACTGACATATTTAATTCAACTCAATTCTATGATCATTTGGTGAAAATACCATTTCCAAATATTAACTTGACTACATGTATAAATTTCTTATGAACCATAATGGAAAGATAAAATATATTCATTCCACTGAGTCTGTACTTCTCAGAAGGCTACTAAGTGTAAACCGCTGCTAGAATTGGAAACTTTTTATGAATAAAGCTATTTCTTTTGAAAGGTCTGAACACTTCAAGTATATATTTTAAGGCCTAAAGCTTTGTTCTGTCTTTGTCATCATTTCAGTCTGGCTTGATTCTGTTTTTCTTTTTTTTTTAAACCAATTGTATCTTGGAATTGTAGATTAGGCTATTATCTTTCTTTAGCTTGCTGTTTGTGAATATTCTCACTAGTTCATCAGTCCCATAGTTGTCAGAAAGGCATTTTGGCATAAAATTTAGTTTTTGCAATGAAGGCTGAAAATTATTTTGTCCCATCAATAAGAAAAAACATATACCACATCTCCCCCAATCCCCATTTTCTATAAGAGCAAAATAATCTATTGAATTACCTATATAAAATATTTTGTAGTTCTGACAATGATATGGCTTCATCCCTTGATAGAAAATTGGGCGTGTGTGGCTAAGCATCCAGAGGAATATGTTTACCATGAATTATCTTCCAAGGTTTTGACACCACCACCATTTAGGCCAGATGCAAATCATTTGCTCTCTGTCAATTTAAATACACAGTCTTGTTTGGATGACTTAAAACTATGCTGGAACCAAAATAGCAAAATCAATATTGTTCAACTTTTGACTTGAAAGTATGGACAAATGTATACAGTGCCAAAATATGCAAATAATACAATGTAAGCTGAATATTGCTAGGTGTTATTTAATGTTAGCATGAGATTGTCAAAGGAAAAGTAACATTTTCTAAGAAAAAAAAAGTTCTTCTACAATAGTAGACATAAATCTTTAACATGGAATTTTAAGATGACTATCATGTTCTATGTGGCCCCCAACTCTGCCAGATCTCATGAAATCAAAAATGAAGTTCCTGGTAAATACTCCAGGGAAATGCCAAATTAAATTCTGGAATCTGGGGATTTAACAATAATGACTCAGTGCTGCAATATTTCACAGAGTTTAACAACATGTCTTTAGATCATGAACTGGTGGATTAATGGTCCCAAGAGTAAAGAGAAAAAAGATTTGACAATTTTTTTTTTTTTTTTTTACCTTTTTCCTAACTTTTGAGTCAAACAGATCATGGTGCAAAAAGTTAGAATGTAAAATCATTTATTTTTTGGCTTGGTTTGAAGATAGCAGAAGTAAAAAAGAAAGGCTAATCAATATTTTTACTTACTGAATAAATACAACTTATATTTGTACAATATAATGGCAGAATTTAATAAAATGTTATAGCTGATGACAGTGGGTTAAGATTACAGCTCACTGAGTTAAAAAAAAAACAACAACTATATTTAGTCATTAGTTCTACTACTTAATTGAACTACTGGCTATTCTAAACCTCAGTTTTCAAATCTACAAAATAGAAAGAATACTTTTTAACTAATTAAAATGATATATTAATTTTAAATTGTGAAGTGTATGTATATATGTATATTTTTATAATAATGAACATTTGTAATGAATCTATTAAGCCATAAGGACCTTAACTGAATGAGCTGAGGAATTATGATAATCAGTTGGCTATTTAAAAAAAAAAAGGAGATCATGTAACAGGATCAACAGCTCTATGACACAAAGGCAAACAAACACAGGAGTCTGACAAGATGAGGAGACAGAGGAGTATGGCCCAAAAGGGGAAACTGATCAAGGTTCCAGTGGGAGAACTAAGTGATGAGGAGATAGCCAACCTAACAGACGCAGAGTTCAAAACACTGGCGATAAAGATGGTCACAGGCTCCACAGATATGTTTGAGTATGGCAAACACATAAGGGAAGAAGTGAAGGCTATGCTAAATGAAACGATGGAAAATCCATTTGGAGGGTTATCAGCTGGGAGGGGGAAGGAGGAGAAATGGGGAAATGGTGCAGGGATTATGAAGCATAATTTGTTAATACAAAATAGACAGTGGAAAGTTAAGAATAATATAGGAAAGGGTGAAGCCAAAGAACTTATATGCACAGCCCATGGACATGAACTAAGAGGTGGCGGATTGCTGGGGGAAGGCGTGTCCTGGGTGAAGAAGAGCAAAGGGGAAAAAATTGGGACTACTGAAACAACATAATCAATAAAATGTACTTAAAAAAAAAGAAAAGAAATAACATTGCCTTTTTAAGGATGGAAAACATCTATCCTCATTTAATGTTTTCCTGGCTTCTTTGACTATGATCTTTTTTCCCAGTTAGATTTAACTTGAATTAAATAACTAGTTAATCCCTCCCACCCCCCAGAGTCAGGACTTAAAGAGCATCCCCAGATTCAGCAATAGAAAAAACACACATTCGTGCCAGAAAGTATTTGTACGTTTGTACTATTTAAATATCTTCACATGCTTTGGTATAAAGTGGATAAATAAAATCAATAAATGACCACAAAGTGTGTGTGTGTGTGTGTGTGTGTGTGTGTGTGTGTATATCTAGATTCGATTCGATTCGGCAGCCATCCGTCTCGAGAGACGATGGTGTAGCTTCTTAAGAGTCTATCTGCACTGCCGAGAATGGCTGTGCAGTCCGACTCAGGAGTGACACGGTATCTGTCTCCTCCCGTGTTGAATCGACATCTTGCGATGACGCTGGAGTGTCCTCTCCAGTGGAGCTGAAGCTACAGAGCCTGGGCAGGGTGATATGGAGGGTCTGCTGTTGCCCATGCAGCAGACCCCCCCTCTCTTCGCAGCTGAAGGATCAAGGGAAAGACGGAGTCAATACAGCTTGGCTTCAGGTGCGCCGCAGGAGTTGCCGGTGTTGACTACAACGTCAAACCGCCTTAGGGACTCCGGCTCCGGATTTTCTGTCAGGGTTTACTCCCTTAGCCTTTCCCCTGAAGAGGTATGCCGCAAGGCAGCGGAGGTTTTTGGGAGTCAGAGTTTTCCTTCTCTGATGTGCCCTGACTGGAAGATCGAACCAGCGACACTTAGCTCGCAGGCTAAGTGTATATATATATATAGATAGATAGATAGATAGATAGATAGATAGATAGATAGATAGATAGATAGATAGATAGATAGATAGATATAGATATAGATAGATATAGATATAGATATAGATATAGATATAGATATAGATATAGAGAGAGAGAGAAAGAGAGAGAGAAAGGCTTTACCATTCTGCACTTCGCTTTTCCTTGGTCAAGATATTATCTTCATTAGTTGCTTATCAACCAGGACAGTGCTTCTCAGCCAGGGGTGAATTTGCTCTCCATGGGACATTTGGCAATGTCTGGAGACATTTTTTGTTTTCATGACTCTGATAGATAAAGAGTGTGTTACCAGGTAAAGATTAAAGATGCTGCTAAACATCCTACAATACATGAGACAGCCCTCATAATAAACAATTATCTGGTCCTAAATAATAACAATACTGCTCTTGAGAAACCATATGTATTTCATTTATATCACATAGAGGTGAATTTTCTTTTTTTCAGATCTAGTAGAAGACTGATTCAAAGATGCTAAAATATATTTGAACACATTTTCAGCATAATGCACAGGTGACACATCTCAGGAGTAAATCACACATAAATTATCACTTTCTACAGACAGTGAGCATACAGCATGAGAAGTTAAAACATTCTAATTTGAGTACATGAAGGTATAATATTTTGTGACTTAATTATTCTTAGTAGATGAGGATCCTCATACACTTGTTGATTATTTTCTGCAACCATAAATAATTTTGCTTTTTAATGCATATTTTCACTTGAACTAATAGAGCAAATATTTTCTAAATTGAACCTTAATTCCCATTTTTATAAGTTAGAACTAGAGAGGATTGAGAAACTTATATACTTCTGCTATGTGGAAATTTTGTTCTTTGATGGGATCTCAAGTAAAGTGTTCTGTGAGACCCACCCGTGGGAAGTTGTGGCATGACAAGGTTCAAGGCTGCCCTTGGCTGCCCAATGTCTCATCTCCCTCCATGACACTATGGAAAATGTCCAGCCTTGGCTTCATCAAGGCCAAAACAAGGACACATTTTATACCACTGGTCTGGCATCAGCAACGTCAGTCTTCTTTTGCATAGTTTAGTGCTGTTCCCTACTTGATCTGTTGCTGTGCTGCTGTACCGAGGCTCCCACTTGGAACTTGGTTTGGAGTCTGCATGCCTGCTGGCCTCAGCTGCTAAGGCCACATGGTTGCCAAGAAAAGAGAATGCACAGCAAATAGAGCAAGCACATGAGAGAGCTCTTTGTTAGCTGGGATTATATTATCTCAGGCTTGGGAAGGACCAGGCGCTTTTTCAAAATAACTGATGAACTTAAGCTTTCATGAGCTACTGATAGGTCTACCCTCTAACCAATCCATTCCCCAGCTCTTCCAGGGTTGCGTAGATCTACCCTCTAACCAATCCATTCCCCAGCTCTTCCAGGGTTGCGTTTCTTATCAGTTTGATCTTTTTCCTAGATTAGACTGACAGGCCTCTATGGTCACCATCTTGGCTCCTACTGCACATGTGCTCACCTCCCCTTTTGTTGTTCTATCCCTTCCCCCAGTGATCTGTAGGGAACAGACTGGTGGTTTCCAGAGGAATGTGTGAAGCTGTAACTTCCTGGTGAAGCAAACAGGCCTCTGCTCCCTAGTTCATTATGCTTAATAATATCTGATTCTCTTTGCTCTCTTCCTTTATTAGTATCTAGCTACCTATGCTAACACCTTCATTTTACAACTGAGACAAAGAGGCTGAACAAATTTCCAGGAGTTATAAAGTTTGTTATATACAGAGTCAGAGCCATATTTTCATTCCTGTCAATTAATTATCAGTATATATTTAATGTTATTATTTATTATAAATACATTTTAAGTTCACTGCATAGTTGTCAAAGAATTGTTTTTCAATGCCCCACCCCAACCCCCCACCACACACACACACACACACACACACACGCACGCACACCCAAAAATGACACTTACATTTCTTTTTGTATGATTTTCTTTTTTCCTCCTAACTTTTCTCAGGCCACTGGAGCCAACAGTATGAAACCTTTAATTTGATACCTTACCCAAAAGCCTTTCCATGGGCATTTATGCTAAATAAGACTCCCGCAGATTTAAGAGGTGTGGAAAAGCTAGATTAAATTGTCTCAGGCTGGCTAATCTTCTATTTGGTCAGCGTGTGAAATGGTCTATGCTGCAGAGTTCCTCCATCACCAGAGGAAAAGCTCTTCTCAATTTTTCTGGCTTAATTTACACTGCTTTTAGTGATCTACAAAACAAGTGAAATTTAAGATACACATCTTAAGCTCAGTTTGTAAAGTCCTGCACTTTCAATAACAAAACTCGCAGTGACAGTGATGTATGGCTTTCTTTATGAGACCTGAAAACTGATGGATATGTGATCTTATAAATGCTTAGACAAACTAATGCACATAATTATATTTTCCATTTGAAGTCTATTGCTAGGCATTCTAATACAATATCATTAGTTGAAATGGCCACGATGATACAGCTTGGGCAGTTTGTCACGGTAATTACAGGGTGATTATTTTTGACTGGAATAAAGATTTCAGTTTTAGTATGGTGGAAAGCATCCTCACAAATTGCAAACAGTCTTTGAAAATAATAATAAAAAGTTGAAGATTTTAATGGATTTTGTAGCATTATTCTAAAATGATTACTCATTAAGAAAAAGGTCCATAAATTGGCTAAATAAATTATTTTTAAAGTGATTAAAATATGGCTTTGCCAAAAGGATCCCACTTATCTCATTAATGGTTCTTATGTATAAAAATGTCAACATTAGATAAAATTTGAGTGTGGTAAATAAGACTTATGTCATAATTAACAACCTTTGAAGAAAGGATTTTTTTTAAGCAGGCATAAAAGTATGGCATTTATCTTCACTATTTTCAGAATGGTTGATTAAAGTAGACAGTGTCCTAACATCTGTATTGAAAACTATATTAATCAATTGATTAATCATGCAACATTAATCAAAAACCTCCCTAAGTGTTTTAGTATCTGAGCAGCTCTTAGTATTTTCTATCAGATCCCTTTTAAGGTGTCCATTAAAAAGATTAAATTTGGGTGGTATATATTGAGGGGTTGCGGAACTTGTGGCTTCTCACTGGGAGGTCATAGCCACTACTCATTAGTGCTACTTTTAATGGGATAAGAAGCAAAAGTTTTGAATATGTGACTAAATCAATTAATCAGTCCTGTAGTTGACTCATTCCAGTAAGCAGTTTAGTATTTGCCGAATAGGCACAGTGGCCATCTGGCTGACTTTTCCTCAGTGAGATGTCTTAAACCAAAGAATTCTTTACTTAAGAGTTTAAACTGAATGGCCAATAAACTGATGTGGCAACTGTTGTTCAGTATGTTCATTTGTAGAAACTGGTTAAAAGTCATCCTTTATTATTAAGAATGTATTTAAGTGGTCTAAATTGCCCTATACAATGAGTGTAAGACTTCCTATTACTGGAGTGGATGGTTCAAAATCAAATAAATTATTTCAGTGTTTAGTGGGATTCGATTGAATTTCATAGTATATTCTTATGGTTACTAATCAACTGGAAATTTCAAGGTTGGTGACATAATTGGGTAGTTCTTAGATTTCTAAACTCTTACATGTAAGATTAGTCAGGCAAGTTCCTGCAATAAATGTGGAGAATATTAGCATCAAAAACATGCAAAAAAAATTCATTATATTCAGAGGACATTATAATAACCAAATATTGGGCAATAGGTAAAACTATTTATCATATTTTCAGAAAACACTGCTCTATTATCTTTCATGTCTTCTCTCTTTCTAATTCTAAAAAGCAACACTTTTCAATATATTCATTTATTTTTATTGTTTTACAATATGAAAAGATCGGTATGTTCTGCAAACTGTATCTTACAATTCATTTTATTTACTTGATTGAGAATGATTAAGATTTTCTTTCTATTGTTATATAAATGATCATAATGACATTCAATAAAATTAAACCTTGCCAATTTTTTTTTTTTTTTTGAAATTATTCTGCCAGCTTTTCAAACAGAATCCAAACCTATAGGCATTTAAAAACATGGTATGGCCCATCTGTTTCTCCCTGCTGTTACGTAAGGAAAAATTCTGTAGACAGGACAGTTCCCAGAGTTTGTACAAAAGACTTCATCATTTGGGTAATGTCTAGCTATTGTTGTTTTTCAGCAAAATGATTAGGTGGTAATTTTAAGATTTTCAAACATGTCCTGGAGCTTCAACAATAGAAACACATATCTAAATAACTAAATTTAATTTTGTGCTGAATATCTTCTGATTCGAAAGATGTTCTTTTTTTCTTTTTATTTCCCTTGGCCAGTTGCTCAGAGTGAAAATATATTTTATATGATCCAGTTATACTAATTTATGAAAGTATGATGATTAAGAGACAAAGGAATGTATCATCTCTGCATTGCTCTTGTGGATAGTTTTCTATCCAGAAGAAAAGCATATACTAAAAAATAAAATTACCTTTATAATGAATTGTTCAATCACACATTCTAAAGAATTCATTTTAGAGTAGATTTTTTATTTAATATTTAGTACTACTGAAAGAGAAAAGTTAGTAATCCATTTTACTTTCCAAAGTATATCAACTAAGTATATCCCTTTCTTACTCTTCTCAGTTCTTTGTTATCTTTAAAGAAAGAGAATAAATCTAATTAAGATAAGGCATTGTAAAAAATTGGTTTCTGTTAGTATGCACAATCTACATTATGATTCTGAATGTATTTTTGTATGAAGTATCTGAACAATATTCTTAGTTGATTAATATTTAGAACTACTCAGGTACCCAGCAAATACTATAAACCTTTATTTCAGTTCTTTGTTGCCAAATAATTACATGAAAAAGATACATGTCTGAAAATAATCAGAAATAGGTTTGCTTATGTCTCTGTGTGTATATTATTTCATATTTGAGTTATATTTTCATTTTGCTATTGATGTGAAGCTTGGTTGCCTTCAGCGGGGAAGGAAATATAATCTGCATAATTCCTATTAGTTCTTCATTGGACAAATGCATTTTGATATTCTATAGTAGGTTGGTTTGTGTCTAATCATTTTTGTACTTAGCAGCAGGTGTTGCTGTTGTATTGAAAAATAGTACATGTTTTAGAAATTATGGGTTTAATTTAGCCATAAAACACCTACATTTTAATATCTATCAATTCATTAGATAAACTCACTGGAAACACAGAAAATACAATTAGTTGTTAATAAGATCATTGTTTCATTACCTGGGTTAACTTTTATACTATTCAGAAAGCATTTTAAAGAGATTATATATTTTTGATGTTGCTCTTGTGGCATGATAGAACTACATGACATTGTATACTCAGAAAGAATATTACTTACTGCATCTTTCTTTAAGGACACTATTATGCACAGATGAAAACATTATATGTTGGAAACATTTTCGTTTATGGAATTTGGCTAAGATTTAAATTTCAAACCTTCTTATTTTAAGGTTGATTAAAAAGTAAGTTTCCCTGGTTTTCAAAGTAATACCACCTTAATGGAATTCAAAATTGCAGTTTTATTATTGCAAGCAGGAACTATTCTTGATTATGAGTAAAAGCAATGTTTTTTTCCCCTAGTCCTCAGACCTGTAGGTGTATGATCTAGGAAAGTCGCAGCACCACTTCTCTTTACTCATTTTTAAGAGGAATGATATGACAGATGTATCTGCCTACTAGTTTTATGAGGCTCAAATGAAATAAAGAAATTAATATTACTTTAAAAGCTGTAATTTGTCAAATAAATGTAAATGTGTATTTTTATTGTGTTATTAATTAGAGCTTTTATGTCATTTTGTGAACACTACTCATTTAGCTAAACACTGTTTTTGGTTAGATTGCCTACATTTCTTCATAACTTTGCTTTTCTAATACTGTTTAGACTGCATCAAGTGGCTTAATGTATCTATGCCACATTTTCCTTATTTGTAAAGTAGATAATAATAATACATAAACCATAAGGTAATTGAGAATATTAAGTGAGTTAACACAAAAACAAAAAGCTCTGGAGAATGAGATAAAATAGCTGTTTATATTGCTTTTCCATTGTTGTTCCATTCAAGTTCTTATGATGTGAACTTTAGCCAGTGATAGAAGGAAAGCTGTCAAAGTGGGCTCTATAAATATGTTTTAAAAACATAATTCTTATTTTTCTACATAACACTTAACTCTTTCTTTTAATAATAGGGCCCTCAAAATATGGAACTAGGAAGTAAATTTATCTTCACTGTTCCAGAAAATACACATTTTTTAAATAAGCATGTAAACAAGTAAATTTGTTTCCTGAGCAATAGCTTACTGTATAATCAGGACAATTCTAATCACATAATTCCTATCTATAATTGAAAGTGAAGTTAACTTGTTCTAAGAAAGGTTCTGATTATAGTTGAAACCATACTACACAGACAAGGTAGGTGGAACAAGAAAACTGGAACTTAGTTAAGTGGTAAATCTGATAAAATGTAGTCACCTCATTAGCTATTGATGCTAGTTATCAACATAAATAGACTAGAATCACCTGATTTTCTGCTGATTCAGTGACACCATCAATGTAGTTCATTATAGATACCCCTTGAATTTACTTCCCACTACTTAATACTTCTAACATTAACTCACCAAATTTGTGGCCTTCTTTTTTTCACTGTTTCTTTATATTCTCTTCCCTTTTAATATTCAATGTAATAGGGATCTGAAATTTCTTAAGGCTAAGAATAAGGAATATTGAAACAATCACATATTGTAAAAATGTGTTAAAACATATACCAATTTTCTTTGCCTAGGATTTCACATATCCTATGTACTGGAGCGTGAAAAGGCAGACAGTTCTTCTCTGGGAGTTATTTAAATTTCCCAGGAATATAGAAAACTGCATTTTAACTCCCCATGGGAAAATAAACCTAACTTGTATTTCCAGTTCTAAATAAGGAAAAGTTTTTTTTTTTTTAAATGTAGATTTAGTTTTACTTTTGATATACTCCTAAATCTAGCCAAATAAAAATGGAAAGGGGGCCTTTAGAACAGGGGACAATGGTAATTTATCAAGAGAGTTATAGCTACAGGTAAATAAGAGAAGAAAGTAACAGCTCTTTAAACGTATAGAAGCTACTCTTCAGCTTTCAACAAGTATAAATAAAAAAAAAAAATCACCATTCCTGTGACTTCTAAGCATTTCTTTCATTGAAACAAGGCTGCGGTGGAAAAAATAGCATTTAAAAATATTAAGTATGTAATTAGGTTGCAATATTTAGTTACTAGGCTTTATCTCTTAAGATTTAGAAATAAAAATGTTTAGAAGACTATAGTAATAATAGTATCAGATTACTTATTTATTCTGATTTTTGAAAGTTTTCAAAAAATGTTTCTAAAAGGCTCTTCATTGAGTTTTTAAGCTCACAGCAAATTTCAGATATAAACACTTTTCAAAATCTCTGTGGCATCTCTGCACTCAGCTTGGAAAACAAACAGCTTATCATTTAGTTTTTTAGGGTAAAAATATCACCAATTATTCTTAGAAGAGATTTTTCTCTTTTTCTCTGAGACACAAAAATGTTTATTGAAACAAAAATAGATCATTTTAAATGCTTATTGTTTAGACATTTCTAAGCAGTTAGGAATAAAATTGTCCTTATATGTTTCACATATAAGGTGTCTTCTTTAACTTTCATAGCTACTCCATTTACTAATTGGAAGTAATATCTACTATTTACACAGACTTGCATTTGGAGTTCTGTTAATAAAATACATATCACCTGATTCCCAAATCCTTGCTCTTGTCCTTCTTTGCCCTTATACTATATTACAAAATAAACATACAAACCATTATGAAAAATTTAACTTCCCTATTAATGGTCATTAAGGTTACTGCAATATTCTGAGTGAAATTCTGTTTGTGACTGTTTCCTCTCTTCCTCCAAATTGTGTCATCTTGTCTTCAAATGCACTCAACACAATGTGCTTTACCTATTGAAAACTAATATATATATATATATATATATATATTTTTAATTAGAAATAAAAAAGTTTAATTATACGCTTGAGTCTAAGAGAAAGACTAAGGAAATTTATGTTCAGCAAGTCATTTCATTAAGTTAGATGTTTTAAGTTATTTTGAATTTTTAAAATCCGTATGCCCTGTTTTTTTATATACAATTGCAAATTAAAATTTATTCCAGTATACCTTGATAGGAACATTGAGATCTTTCTTCTTGGATTATTAAATTTGTTAAAATAATAATGACTGCAAACTAAATTAAGTGAGATTTTAATATCTGAGATGTGAGAAGATACTCAATGGTATGTGTTATTTTTTTAAATCAATATTCCTTTGCTGCTGTCTTGGTTTATTTGTTTTTAATTGAAACACATGAAATGAGATCTGCCAAGAAAACCCATCATTTTAACTGTAACCGTGAGTCCACCTATGATAGTATCATCACTTGAATCTTGCTTAGTTTTGATCCCAAACTCACTCTAGTAAACCCTTGAAAGTGTACTTGTTAATTATTGCCAAGTAAAATTTTAATTTGCTCTGAAATTGCATGGTGAATAGGGTTATTACAATTAAGTTTATATTAGAAATTGGCACTAGAGGGAGCTAAGTAATTGTATCATTTATGTGTTTGGGGGAAATTGAACATTCATTTAAAAATTGTATTTTTTTCAGAACCTGCTGATTTTACAAATATGGCAGCTATGCCTCAGCAAATTATAAGCAATAATGAATTAGTTAATTTTCTTTAGTGAAAACTGCTATGGTAAGATTATTAAATTACTGTATTTCTACTTAGTGAAAGTAGCTACCAGTCAGTAAATTAGGATTTCTAGGACTCTTTGGGGAAAGGGATTATTACTATTATACATGTTTATCATTATTTTGGCCCTAACAGAATTAAACTGCTCATAGTACCATGTTAAAATACAATATTTTGTTCCCAAATTTATAGTTTGATGAGAAAATGGCCTTATTAAATGGGATCTTAGTGCATATTAGAAAACAATTTTACTCTTATGGAATATTCTAGGAATTTAGTTTGTTTGATTACTCTGAAATGCTGATTCAATTTAACAGTATTCTTCTCCAGCAAGCACAGCCTACTGTGAGTTGAGTGAAATTGTGCCATTTCCTACTGTTATATCTAAAATGAACAAAACCTCCTTAAGAGTATAAAGCCAAAAGTTGCAGGATGTTTTTATTTATATCAACTAAAGGGTTAAAGAACAAATATATAATTCTACACATTTTTTTTTTTATGTTGACTCCAAGGAAACATTCACATTTGAAAACAGCTTATATAAAGTCAATACAGTGGGAGAAAATGGGAAATTTTATCCTCTCAGTCATATCACTTAGGCAGTCATGGCCAAAAAAGCACACATTTTATGTTCTTATAAGTGAGTATGTCTTCTTACAGATGATGTACATGGAATTTTTTTTTTATAGCTCTTCAGAGGGACAATCTATTTAGATGTCAAAATTAAATGTTTTCATTTAACTTTTATTCTACTTTGAAAATACGATGATGTTGCAAATTTTGAAATAAAACACATTTCTTTTATGGTGAAATCCTCTTAGCTAATATTTAGTTATAGATTTGGATTGTATGTTCAAAGGGAAGTTTCTTGCTTTTTTCTAATGGTCCAGATAGGAAACTCTCTGTTTAACTGCCTATCTATAGTTTTAGTTTTAAAATAGAGGTGAATTTCAGAGAAAATAAATGTACAAAGGAAAAAAAAAACATTCAGGCAAATGGACTATTTTATAAACAACAGAATTATTTTATTCCTGTTTGCTTCATTTATTTCTCTTATGGATATGAAGCATTCTTGAAATTCTATATTTTATTTTTACAGTTTGAATAATTTGCATATTATCTGCCTCAAAGGAATATTACAATCAAGTTTAGCAGTATGAAAGAAGTTAACAAGTGGTATTTCAAAGACAGGTTTTGGGGAGGAAAAAGATGTTTAGTATACTGAATACACCTAGGACATTTTCACATCTCTAAATTAGTGTTTGACAAACTTTAATGTACATGCTTATTACCTGAGGATTTCTTAAAATACTGATTTTAATTCAGAAGATCTGGATTCTGCATTTTAAACAAGTCCCCTGTTACAGTCTTTGGACTACATTCTGAATAACAACTAGTCTTCACTTTCTTTAATTCTGATACATGTCATTCTAGCTTGAAAAAAGAACTTAGAGCAAAAGAGAAGCAGGATTCTAGAAAGAAAAGATGGCTCTGATCCTGGAAACCTGAGGTACCAAGTATACAGTTGTTCTTGCCCTTCATGAACCAGGTTAGATGCCCAATATTGAAAACATACAAGAACAGTCATTCTGTACACACAGAGCAATCAGCAACCATTACATTGTTTAGCTGCAAACCTCCTTTTATTTTACAACATGTAGGAGATACCATGGTGATATCTTTTAAGAACATCAACAGCTTTAAAATCTTTTGTGCAGACAAATTCATCTCACAAAGAGGTTGTGAGATATAGGAAATAGCATGATGTAGCCAACAGAACTGTATGATTTGACTCAGATTCATTGAGATTCAGATTCCAGCTCTGCCACTCATTGGGCATGTAATCTTAATAATTTTATTTAATAGTATTTATTATTGGCAAAATGGAGATAAATACCTATGTCCTAAGTTTATTATTGTGCTTAATTTTTAACATTTTTTATTTGCTTGGCTTCGATCACTAAGCATCTAAAACTTTTTATATTTCAATTAGCATCAGGATTTTAGCATCAAGAAATGCTCTGGTGAGTAAGAGGCATTATTACTATAGTTATTACCAGCAAAATAGGACATTGGGTCTTCAGTAGTTGGTGTACATGGAATGAATAGTTTATGAGATAGAAAAATGAGAGAGGAAGCTAGAAAGAAAGACTGGGACAGATAATGAAAGTACTTAGCTCTATGCAAGAAATTTTGAATTTATTCTGTAAAAAGTGATAAACCATTAGAAGATTGTGAGCTGAAGAGTAGTGGGGAAAAAAATCTGTTTTTTTAAAGTATATTTTATTGATTATGTTGTTACGGTAGCCCCACTTTTTTCCTCTTTGTTACCCTCTGCCCAGTACCCCTCTCCCCCAGCAATCTCCCACCTCCCTTGGTTTATGTCCATGGGTCATGCATATAAGTTCTTTGGCTTCACCCTTTCCTATATTATTCTTAACTTCCCTCTGTCTATTTTGTATTAACAAATTATGCTTCATAATCCCTGCATCATTTCCCCATTTCTCCTCCTTTCTCCTCCCAGCAGATAACCCTCCAAATGATCCCTGTACCTATGATTTGGTTCCTATTCTGATTTTCTTAGTTGGATTTTTTTTTTTTCTACATTCAGTTGTTGATAGTTGTGAGTTTGTTGTCATTTTAGTGTTCATAGTTTTGATCTTCTTTTTCTTAAATAAGCCCCTTTAACATTTCATACAATAATGGCTTGGTGATAATGAACTCTTAGCTTTACCCTGTCTGGGAAGCACTTTATTGGCCCTTTCATTCTAAATGATAGCTTTGCTGGATAGAGTAATCTTGGTTGTAGGTCTTTGCTTTTCATCACATTGAATACTGCTTGCCAGTCCCTTCTTGCCAGCAAAGTTTCTTTTGAGAAATCAGCTGAGAGTCTTATAGGTACCCCTTTGTAGGTAACTCTCTGCTTTTCTCTTGCAGCTCTTAAGATTCTCTCTTTATCTTTCACCTTTGACATTTTAATTATGATGTGTCTTGGTGTGGTCCTCCTTGGGTTTAGCTTCTTTGGGACTCTCTATGCTTCCTGGATTTGTATGTCTCTTTCTTTCACCAAATTTGGGAAGTTTTCCTTCATTATTTTTTCACATAAGCTTTCAATTTCTTGCTCTTCCTCTTCTCCTTCTGGCTTCCCTATGATTCGGATGTTGGCATATTTAAAATCATCCCAGAGGTTCCTAAGCTTCTTCTCACTTTTTTTTAAATTCTTGTTTTCTCATTCTGTACTGATTGACTGTTTTTTCCTTCCTTACATTCCATATCAGTGATTTGAACACTGGTTTCCTTCCCTTCACCATTGGTTTTGTGTAAATTTTTCTGCATTTCACTTAGCATAGCCTTCACTTCTTCTGTAATGCATTTGCCATACTCAAGCATATCTGTCAAGCCTCTGAGCATCTTTATCACCAGTGTTTTGAACTCTATGTCTGCTAGGTTGGCTATCTCCTCATTGCTTAGTTCTCCCTCTGGAACCTTGATCCGTTCCCCCTTTTGGGTCATGCTTCTCTGTCTCTTCATTTTGACAGGCTCCTGTGTTTGTTAGCCTCTGTGTCTTCGGTAGAACTGTCACACCTGTTAAGTTGTAAGAGGCGGAGCCTTAGGTATTTGCCAGTACAGGGCGACACTTTTCACCATGTTATGGCACTGTATGTGGGGGTTGGGTCTGAGAGGGAACAATGCCACTTGCTTAGCAGTCACCCCTTTTTCGGGCAGTTCTCCCACTCTATATGAGAGTGGCACCCCTCAAGCTGTTACCCTGGCTGTGGTTCCCAGGGTGGGTGGGTCTGTGGACATTTTAGGACCATGGGGACGCTTTAAACAATCTAACTCTGCTGAGAGACCAGCAATTTCTTCCTCCGCCACAACCCCTACTGGCTTGCACAGTCAGAAGCAATGAGGCTTGATTTCCCCTGGTGCTGGTATCATGAGCTGTACGGTCTGGTCAGGAGCTGGGAATGCTCCCCAGGTGTCCCTCCTGACTTTTTAAAATCTGTGACTGTGCTTTCCACTGGCCTGCCACAGCCACCGCTGCTCCTACCACCACACTGCATCCTCTCTGCCCTGGCTCCGCACTTCCTACCTGTCTGGATGAGTATTTCTTCTTTATATCTTTGTTGGACTTGCATGCAGCTTTATTTTCTGGAACTTCTGGTTGTCTCTAGTTTTGAGGTAGTTGTATTCCTTCTTAGTTGTGGAGGGATACCCAGCATGTCTGTGTAGGCCTCCATCTTGGCCAGAAGTCCTTAATTAAATCTTAAGAAGCAAGTCAACAGCTATCTGTTGCTGCTGGCGATGCACAAGTTGGTCCAGGGACTTGAGGCCTAAAATATGTATTTTTTTAATTGGAAAACATTTTATTTTATTTTTATTTTTTTTTACACTATAAGTTTTTTAGAATTGCTACTTCCAGTTCATTGTTTTAAAATATGTTAGAAATAGTTTTATTAAAAGTTGAAACATTGCAATATTTTAAAAACAGTTTTACAGAACAAGTAAAGTAAAGGTTCTCTCTCACTTATTACTAAAACCCAGTGTATGACAAACTGTTACCCAGCTTGGATAACAGAGTTTGAAAATGTTTTTTTTTTTTTTTTTTTTTTTTTTTTTTCAGATTTAATGTGTTTTATTGATTAAATTATTACATTTGTGCCAATTTCCCTTCCCTCTGCTCCCCTCCACCCGGTGGCCCCCCTCCCTCCAGTTGTCCCCCCCTTTTAGATTATGTCCATTAGTTGTGCATACAGTTCCTCCCAACCTCTCTCCGTCTATTCCATTCCCTCCTACCTTGATCCCCAATTCCTATATCATCTCCCTCCCTTTCCCCATTCCCCCTCCCTGTTGACCTCCCCCCAATATGCTTCCCGTACCCACAGTTCCTCTTCCACTCTCGTTGCCTATTTAGTTTGCCTTTGTTTCATCTCCCTAGCTTCTGTTTTTTTTTTAAACCAGTCCCTTTAACATCTCATATAACAGTGGTTTGGATCTAATGAACTCTTTCAGTTTTATTTTGTCCTGGAAACACTTTCTCTGTCCTTCTATTCTGAATGTCAATTTCGCTGGATAGAGTATTCGTGGTTGTAGGTTTTGGATTTTCATTACTTTGAATATTTCTTGCCAGTCCCTTCTTGCCTGTAGGGTCTCTCTTGAGAAGTCAGCTGATAGTCTAATTGGGACCCCTTTGTACATAATTCTTTTCTTCTCTCTTGCTGCTTTTAAGATTCTCTCTTTATCTTTAATTTTTGACATTTTGATTATAATGTGTCTTGGAGTGGTTCTCCCTGGGTCCAGTCTCTTGGGAACTCTCCTTGCTTCCTGGACCTGCAGGTCTATTCCCTTCCCCAAGTCTGGGAAGTTCTCCTTTATTATATTTTCACTCAATTTTTCAAGTTCTAGTTCATCTTCCTCATTCTCTGGCAAACCAATGATTCTTATGTTGGGCCTTTTATAGCTGTCCCAGAGGTTTCTGATCCTTTCATTGTTGCTTGCCATTTCCTCTCGCTGCATTGGTTGACTGCTTGTTCCTTCTCCATATTCCAGTTTGTTGAAATGAACTCTAGATTTTATTTCCTTTCTTTCTGTCTCGTATGCAGTTTTGTTCCTTTCGTTATGAAAGTTTTTCGCTTCTTTCATATCTTTTTCCTGCTCTTTTGTGAATTCTGTAAGCCACCTGATAACAATGGCCCAGAACTGAGCCTCTGACAGGTTTCTTATCTGTTCATCTGTCAGGTTCTCTATCTGCTGCCTGGTGAGTTGTGTTACCGGTATTTCTAAAGTTGCCTGCCTCATTTTGACAGATGCGTTTTGTTTTCTTGGGCTGGCTGTCGGGGGCAGTGCCTGTGTACCGTCACAAATCAGCGACCGGCCGGTGCCTGCTTGTCCGCGACCTATTTCGCAGCCCTGTGGTGCTTTCTTTGGGGGCGGGGGTCCAAGATGGATTCACACAGTTATTCAGCTAGGAGACCGGGATCCGTCCTCCCGCCCCCCTGGGCCTCACTGTTCAAGGCGATGCGGCGGCCGCTCTCCCCAGCTCCGGAGTCACGCACCGCCAGGGGCTTGGCCGGGACTCCCCGCCGGGGTCGCACACCGCCAGGGGCTTGCGCAGCCGGATTTCTCGCCGCCCGCCGCTCCGGGTGCGACCGCAAACAGCACTGTCCTCTTTAACTCTTACCTGCCCAAATGGCACCGCTGGTTTATAACTTCATATGTTGGACTTCCGTGTAGTTTTATTTTCTGGAATTTCTAGTTATCCTTTGTTTTGAAGTAGTTGTATTCCTCTATAGTTGTAGAGGGAGACCTAGCGTGTCCGTCTAAGCCTCCATCTTGGCCGGAAGTCTCTAATTGGAAAACATTTTAGATGGGGCTGTAGAACAAGTATTTCTTCCCTAGTCCCAGTTAAGAGATTGGGAAGCTAGTCAAAATAGCAGTAGAGAGAAAGGGATATATTAAATAATTATTTGGGAGTCAAGTTTGCAAGAATCAGTGTCAATTTGAACATGGGTCTATGGATTAGGATATTTAGAGCCCACTCAAAAATTCCAACTCATCAGACTTTGGGAAATTTATTATTTCACACACCAAGAAGTCCAACAGAAAGTGATGTTAACTTTTCTGTGGCTCTTTTGGTTCAGTTTACAGATTGCTGTGTGTCCAGATATGACAATTTCCAGGGATGATATAAAGGAACATCTCTTCTTTGTGTCTCTTATACACTAAGATCATTTTTCCTAGAAGCTTCCTGGCTGACTTTCCTAGGTCTTGCCTAGATTTGTATCATTAAGTCATAAACTAATCACTAGGAAGGGAAAGAATCCACTTGTCTAGTTGTAATAAGGACCCTATTCCTGCTTTATGGAATAGAGACATATTTTCCTATAGTACATGACTACTTTCAAAAGTGTGGATTGCTGTTCTGTTATTCTGTTAGGAAGCCTTGGGGCTATATTTGAAGGTGGGGTGGGGGAAGGGAATGTGCATCTGTGTCTGTGTACATGTATGTATGTGTTGTGCACGCACGCTTGTAGTCGAGGTCAAGTTGCATTTACACATTCATTTTATTAGGGTTTGATTTTTTTATTTATGAAAAATGTTTATTTAATGTTTCTCTCTAGAGTAGACTATAAACACCATGACATCTGGGACCATATATATATTTAATTTATTATTATATCCCTATCACATTGAATAGTTTTAGACACACTGATGATCTTCAAGAAGACATTTTCTGATAAACTACTTTTGAAAGTTGTATGGTGTCCATGTACACACCTAATAGGCTTATTTATTCTCCTAGCAACATTTCCATTTAACCCAGTAAGCTTCAGATACCCCGGGGTTTTACAATCATTTAGTCAGGTTCATCCCACCCCCCCCCCAAGAAGTGAGGAAATGTTCTTCTTAGATCTAGTTTCTTCTTGCCTTTTAGTTTTTCATTTATATGTCCCTCCTCAGAGGCCTTTCCTGATTATATTATCTAAATTACTTTTCTACCATGAATTATTGCATTATATGCTATTTTGTTTTAGCATCTTTAATCTCCCTTTCAAAATACTAATTTTAATAATAATAGAAATAGAAGTATATATTTTTTCAACATTATACATGCAGAACCCAATAGGATGCATTGCATATGTTTGTACTTCATACATGTCTACTCCGTGAACAAATTGTGGCTGAGATATTAGTTTTGAGATTGTGTAACTTGAAGAATTTGAGAAAGAGTGGCATTCTTAATGAGAAATAATTAAATTAACTTAAACAGTTGTAAATTGAGACCCAGTAGTGAATTAAGATGACTTATTGACAATAAGAAAATTTGAGTATGAAGCACAGGAGAGAGAAAATTGGGATGTAGATCACAATCTGGATAATAGAATCCATGCTTTTAAAGAGCTAGAATATTTGACCAAAACAAGTTGATGTGGTTTTTCTCCCAGAATATCTTGTCAATGTTACACAATATTTAGTTAGTATTTATTTATATATTTATTTATCTATTTGGTTTCTCAAAGTTTTAATTCTATGAGTCATAAGTAGTTACCATGATAGTTTTTAGGCCATGTTAAAAAAGGAACAGAGAAGGGCAGAGCTTGAGTTCGGTGAAATTATAATAAAGATGCACAGGTACTAAAGAGAAATTTTCAAGAGGATAAAAAAGCATAACTGTGTAAATATAAAAACAATGTGTGGCAAAGATTTTATTCAACTTGTTAATCTCACGAAGAGGTTGAAACCAGTTCAAAATCTACTTGAGAAGTCAGATATAAAGTGATAGTATGATAAACTTGCAGATTATGTACAGAACTGACTAGTGTATTCAAAGGAATTATACCTTAGGGTTTTTTTGTTCTACCAGATAGGAATTATTTGCACCTCTCTGGACAACAGTCTACAAGTTGACTTCTTTTCCTAGGTAATTATCAAATAGGCAATCAGTATAAAGTCAAATCAGTGTGACATCAAGAGAGGACATAGAGTGTAAGAGCATATATGTGCATTGCCTATTTCCAAGTTTTGGGATAATCTTTCTGACAGCCTAAGGAGAGGAGTAGACTTCACCAAAGAAAATACTTCTGTGTGTGTGTATGTGTGTGTATCCGTGGCCGTGAGATATAGGGATGTTAATAATGATTGTTTGCTGTTAACACTACCACCAAACTACTATAGTATGTCCTAAAATTTAGATATTTGATATTCAATTGTTATTTCTATGACTAATAAAATATGCAAACCAGACATACCTGACCAAAGCGTTTTTTAAAAATTTGGTAGCAAATGAAATACATTTATACATTTAAACTCTAGATGATTTACATAATGTATATTTTTCAAAAATAAATCTTAAGGTTGAATGTTTATGAAGAAATGTGGTCAGATATATTTACCTAGGTGTCCAACATACCCTATTTAATAATCTTTTGGATAAAACATTTCAAAACTGGAATCACCTACATTAAAACACTATTGATGACCCAGTGCCTTTTTGTTGTCATTTCAGGACTACCCTTTAGGCCGATGAACTTGGTTGTTTCTTTAATGAGAAATTGGTGACACTTTTAATAGGAGGATGCAGCATCTATATTATTTAACATAGTACGTCTAGAATAATAAGTGATATTTAGCGTGATCTTATTGACAAAATGACACAATGTATGCCATTTAATTTATACAGTAAGAACTTGGAAGTAGATAATATTTTACAGATAAAAATTCAAGGTATACAGATATAAAATAACTTAGGAGAAGCCCCATAATCATTAAATGGTGGGGCTAGTATCTACCCAAATCTAATTGAAGCTGCAGTCCAGATTTTAATTATGATTTTTTACCCTAAAATAATTGTTTTTCTATGGCTATTTTTTCTTCAGAAACCCCTAAGCAGCAGTGGATTATTTTTCACTAGCTATATGATTTTTCTACAGAAATTTAATAATAATATAGCTACTACTTATTAAGCATTTAATTTTGTCTAATAGTTTTATCCCATAAAATTTTTAAAAACAATTTCCTGTGGTAAGCATTATTAGTCTTACTTTATGCTTTGGGAAATTGAAGTTCAAACAAATGTCCAGAATTGCCTATTAAGTGGCCACATCTGTCTGACTGTCCTGCCCAAATCTACTTCTATCATTTGCTCAATATTTAAGAGCATTTCAAAGGCATACCTCTAGTATGAATCTTAAAATTTTCTCCTTCTCTAGAGCTCATATACATGCTTTAATTTTTGTCCCTGTCTTTAGACTTTAGAAACTGGGGCTTTAGATATTGTTGCTGACTTCTTGACAGCATTTCTGCTCTCCTCATTGATGTCATCTTCGTGGCTGCTCTGCCTTGCATACCCTTGCTTGTAATTTAAATGTGTAACTTTCTTTTATTAAATATTAAACAAAACTCATCACCCATTTTTAGCACCTCTCTCATTTGATACTTGAACCACCCTTCTATTTTTTTCACTCATTAAATTATTTTTCTTTAATCTATATGTTAATGACCCTATGTTTTATACAATGGAATCTGTTCTTATAAACTGGTTAATTTCATTGTCTTCAAATACTACCTCCTCCCATATAACCTGAATCACTATCTGTATTTTGAGGTCTCTAAACTATCAATTAAGATTTCCTTCATCTGAATTGTTTCCTTACTACCTCATTAATATATCAATATCCATTCTGCTAAGAGACTTTCAGCTATGTTGTTTCTCTAACATTGTTACTATAGGTAAGTAGTTAGTTATTAATAAAAGAAGGGAACAAAAGGAATCAGGCATTGTTAATTAACCAGGGAGCAAAGCCTGCTTGCTTCACCAGGAAGCTACAGCATTTACAGACTCATTCACATGCTTCAAGGGACTGTTACTGAGGAGACTTCATCCTCAGAACAGACAGGAAATATCCCAAGAAGCACTGCTGGCTGCCCAGTACCAGATTGCTGTGGGGAACAGGAAGAGGTAAGAATATGCACAATAGAAGTAAAAGAGGTGCAGGAAGAGGTGCTTGACCATAGTGGCCTCTCAGTCTAATCTGGGAAAAGGATCAGTTGTCTAGGGGGTGGGCCCATCAGTATAGCATGAAAGCTTGGGAAGTTGATTGGTAATTTTTAAAAAGTGCCTGGTTTGTCTCAAGCCCAAGATAAATAAAGAAGCCATTTCTCTCTCTCTCTCTCTCTCTCTCTCTCTCTCTCTCTCTCTCTCTCTCTCTCTCTCTCTCACACACACACACACACACACACAAACACCTTGCTTTTTTCTGGCACATTCTCTTCATAGCAGCTGTGTGGACTCCAAGTGTAGGCTCCAGGTGGAGCCTGGTCATAGCAGTGCAGGGAACAGTGCTAAGGTACCATGATGGGGACTGAGATTGCTTAGAGGCAGCTTGGGTTCCAAAAGACTAAGCTCTAATATGAAACGGGAACTCTGGACACTGGCCTTTGTTTTGGTCTTGCTGAGGACATGGTTGGACTATTTTTCTTGGACGGATGGACCAAGATGGGAGACAGAGGCAGCTTTCTATTTCCATTGAATAAATCTTGCCACACCACAGTCTCCCATTTGTGGGTCCCTGAAATGCTTTTCTTGGGACTACATGAAAGAGCTCCACTTCCACCAGCAACAACATAGAAGTCTCTTCCATGCCTCCCAACACACCCACATTCATACAGCCCTACACAATCCTACTTCACATCTATTTAATCCAAGCAGGCATTCCTTATTATAGGTGACATCACTCTGAATCTCTGAATCCTGAACACTTATCTATGCTAGACATTATGATATAATGGGACACTATATCTTATGTTTGTCCTTATGTTTTGACATTTACTCTTTTTGTATTTTCTGTAGGAGCACCAAGTCAGTGAGGTCAGGGAACATCTTATATTTCTTCTGAAGCCATTACAATTGTGAGTTCTTATTCAGGCTGCCCATCAGACTCACAAGAGATCTCTATACAAAACATAACAAAAATTTTATGTATACTGTCAGATTTACTCAAGATGAAGCCTGAGAATATATATTTCATAGTTTTCCAGGTGACTCATTTATATTTATTTTGGTGTTGACACATGGAATGATTCTGGGCTCCTCTGTTGCAGAGACTAGTATATTAAAAACTCTTAATCCAGATATAGTAATTTACTAAATTCAAAAGTTTTGTGCTTAAACTGTAGATATCTTTATAATATTACCTGAATGTACATATAAGAACTACAAAATAAAGAAAAAAGTAAACTAGTGCACAGAAAACCTTAATCTAAATTGTGATTATCTACTGATGATAACAATAATATTAATTTTTGATGATACCCCAATGAAGTCATATGGTACAATGATTTTAAATTCTTCTATTTAATGTATTTGTTTAGTATAAATCCATACGACATAGTGTCATTAGTCCACCAGATAGTTTTGAATATCAGCTCTAAAATTGATATGTGGATTATATTCCTGTTCTATTTGACATGCACAATGTTCATTTTTATTTTGAATAGGTTTGTAGTTGTGCATATGGAAATTTTATATAAATATTGCAACTTCTAGGTTCTCCTAAAAATGAGAAAATCTTAAAATACTTATTTTCACATGAAAGCAATTGACTGAAGCTGAATAACATATGTCCTCTTTGCACAGGCAGAAAATGGTCAATCAGGACCAGACCTATCATTCCCTATTTTCTTATACATCCATATACACATTACTTGTTTGATCATTTGAACATGCACCCTTGCTCTATGTATTATAGGGTACACAAAAATTTAAATAATAAAGTGGATTGATAATAGCTTCATTAGGTTATTAAAACTGACTAAAATATGAGCAGGGTATTACAATGTATTCTTTATTACCTGGCTCTCTAGTGGAATGCTAGACATAAATGTGTCTCTTTAAAGCAGTAAGAAAAGGACAAAGAATTCTTCCCCCTTTGTGCATGCCAATCCCGAGCGGGAGAGACATTACAAGATATCAGTTAGACCATGGGAACCAGCGGGTAGGATCAATGTATTCCAAAGAGTTACACACATGCTACTTTCTTCTTCCTTTCTTTCTCTTACTTTCTTCATGCAGCTGGTTAAGTAAATTGAGTGAGGGTTTCTTGCTTGGGTTATAAAAAAGTAAGTAAGTCACTACTATCCGTCCTTTGCCAGGCTAATAATGAAATAAAAATATCTCTATGATTTTGCTATGATTTTAAAAATGTATAGAGCCCTGGCAACAACTTTCATTTGGGAAAATTGATTGGCAAAGCAGGATTTATGTTCTTTTTCATCACCCAGTCAAATGTAAAATGCCATTTCTAAACTTATATGTTCCTTCTCAACTTACAGGATTTAGTAAGAAGTACTACCACTCTGATTCATCCATTCATGGCACTGGAATCCTGACTATAATAATCAAAAAGTTCTGTCAAGATGAGTCTGTAAAGTCATAACAGTAGCTATAATATGGAACTTTAAGAGACTGACAGAATGATATATATGTATATTAATTTTTGTTCTCATAAATTCCCACTTCCTCATTGCTAAAGAGCTGGTGATAATTTATCTAAGAAAAATAATATTTCAAGGTGTGATCTTTTTTGATGCTATCCTATGATATCTGGGCTGTAATAACTAACTGCTCCTTGTTTTAAGGACTTTATTACTAATTGCTGAAAATGTCTTAGACTTTTCTTATTCATGTGCTCAAAGAATGATCTTTCATTACTGGATCTTTCATTACTGGGTTACTGTGCTACATTTGCTTTCTCTTAATAGTCTCTGAAAATTGTGGCTTCCTCCATTACTGATGAAAGAAAATTGAGGTGATCTGTTTCCACTCTCTTTCTCTTTTTCTCCCAGGACATATCACTGTTCTATTTGTTACTCTGTTTCCCTCTGAGCTGTGGAAAGGGGAAGGTCATTTAACAATCATTCTTTGGGCAGCATGGACTGCTATTTGGTCACTGTCAGTACTCTTTATATAAAATACTATAAATCTCATGGGCAATAACTTAAGAGACCTCATAGATATTATCATTCCCATGTTGCAAAGAGTAACAGTGCTCTAAATACTTATTAAATAAAACAAATAATGAATGCATGAATGTGATATGACACTTAGAATTTTGTTTGCTATCTAAAATAAGATCTGATTCAATAAGGAAACACTGATGTTCAAAACTGCTATAGATTTAAAAACAATGCCTTAATTAAACTATAACATTCCATATAGACAATTATTTAGTGGTTCTAGAATACTATTTAGTAGTGCTAGGATTTTAACATCGGTTTCATCCCATTTTGGAACGTTGACCCCTGGATAATGTAAAGAAAAAAAAAAAAAGACTCTTCAGTGTTGTTTGTTATTATCATTGTTGCACTACTTTTAAAAGTATAGAGTAATGAGATGATTTTAAGAAATATGGCTTAATTTATAAGAATTTAAATTTTATTCCAGTTATATTATACTGTAAGCCCTATTATTAATGATATTGCTCTAAATAGTTCCCAAATTTGAGACTAATTTTATTTGTGAAGGCAAATATTTAAAACTCAAGGGGAGGGAAAAAAAATTTGTACCTTCTCCCACTGATAATCTCTAATAACATTCAATGTATATACTTCTATACTTTTATATTTTTCAATTTAAACTTTATTTTAATATTTCTGCCTCTTTTTTCACATAGGGAGAAATATTCTAACACTTGTTTTGCATGAAAATGCAGTACAATAGGGATGAGTTCCTGGTGCTTTTTAGACACTTAAGCCTCCCTCAGTTTTGCATGGTTGTACTGCCTCATGATTTCTGTGCTCTGTTCAAATGTCAATTTTGAGGCTATGTTCCACTAAGAATCACAAAATATAAAAATCAGAATAAACTTTAGAAATCACTTCTACCAATGCTGCATTATACATAGAAGATAATTGAGAGTCAAGGAAGTTAAATAATTTGTGAATTGTGACATAACTAGTTGGTTACAAAGTTGAGAATAGACTACCCCATAAATGATTTTGATCTTATGATTATCTTATAATACTTATTATTGGATTATAAATAATTGTTCTAAAATTACTGATATTTAATTTTTATTTGGCAGAAATCTGTCATTTATGGTCGTCGGCAGCCGTCCGTCTCGAGAGACGATGGTGTAGCTTCTTCAGAGTCTATCTGCACCGCCGAGAATGGCTGTGCAGTCCGACTCGGGAGTGACATGGTATCTGTCTCCTCCCGTGTTGAATCGACATCTTGCGATGACGCTGAAGCTACAGAGCCTGGGCAGGGTAATATGGAGGGTCTGCTGTTGCCCATGCAGCAGACCCCCCCTCTCTTCGCAGCTGAAGGGTCCAAGGGAAAGACGGAGTCGATACAGCTTGGGTTCAGGTGCGCCGCAGGAGTTGCCGGTGTTGACTACAACGTCAAACCGCCTTAGGGACTCCGGCTCCGGATTTTCTGTCGGGGTTTACTCCCTTAGCCTTTCCCCTGAAGAGGTATGCCGCAAGGCAGCGGAGGTTTTTTGGAGTCAGAGTTTTCCTTCTCTGATGTACCCTGACTGGAAGATCGAACCAGCGACACTTAGCTCGCAGGCCGACGCTCAATCCACTGAGCTAAACCAGCCAGGGCAATCATTTATGGTAACATCAATGAAAATTCTGTGAATATACAGAGTGAAAAAAGAAATAAAGCTAATGAGTTTTTTTCCTTATGAAGTACAATGAAGTGTTATATTAAAGAAAGATTACCATTGTTAGCTAATTTTGCAACTCTATAGGCCAAAGAAATATATAACGACAGAATGTTGAAGCATGAGTGATGTGGAAGAGTTATGGATATTAATTCAGTCTTTCTATGTTGTGTTCAGTGAAATATTAAGCTTTAGAGTCTGTGTGGGAGTGTATCTAAATATAGTTGTTATTTTGCATTTTTATTTTGCAGTTTCTCAGACATATTCATGGCAGGGAGGAAAAAAAAATGTCTGCCATTAAGGCATGATTCTCAATAGGATGCTGAGAGGTCACTTCTTCACAGCCAAAGCATAATATAGCTAGAAACAAAAACTCTGCCTGGTCTTCTGAACTCTCCCTTCTTCCTCTGGGCTGCTCTAGATAGCTTCAAATGTATATATTTCTAGAGGTATCAACTTTCATGAAAAATTCTTACACAGACTATAACTAATTTAGTTTGTCTTAAAATTATAATTGATCTATTTTATGAAAGCCCTGCCAACATCCTGAGGTTCTGATAACGTAAGGAAGATCCATATTTAAAAGCATTGGATTAGAAGTTAGAAAGCTTTGAGTCCAGGGAAAGAAATGAGTCTGGAGAGGTGATTTAGAGAAGATGAGACACAAGTGAGAGACGAAAGGAAGCTAACATTTGTAATGAACCTGAAATGCACCAGGCAGAGCTGAACACTTAGCTTATATCCCCACATTTGATTGTGATACTTATGGGATAAAAATTATGATTATGTTATAATCATAATGTTATACATAGTTAAGAAAAGAAAAAAAGCAGACTTGGGAGTCAAATACTAGTTAGCCTGACCCAAAGCACATAGTCTTCCAAACAGAACCAAACTTCTGATTCAATAAAAAATGAACTCTCAACTATATCATGTTGCCAATCAATTAGGCAAGTGATTTGTAATAAATAATTATGCTCACAGATTTAAAAATGCACCCATCTGGTAAACTTGCCACATGTTTGCTTTGGGCATTTTTGCTTAAAATGCAGGGACATTCCAGAAGAAATTCCAACCCAAAATGTATCTGATTCTCTGTGTTCTTATCCTATCTCCCAGAATGTCATATAAAAGTTATTAAAACATAACAACAAAAAGGCTGATATGTCATTTTCCTCTGGATTAATCTACTCTGTTCCATTTCTTAGCGTCTGGATTTGGTAGAAGATTAAAGTCTCCAGTGTGTGAAGGCTACATTCCTCATGATCTCAGGTTCCTGGTCATCTCAGAACCTCTGTTCTCCTGGTGTACTGAAGGTCCTGTTGATGTAAAAGTTTGAATAATACCAGAATCACTTGCTAACTCACACCAGCAACAGTTGTTATTGTTTTTCTTTACCTAGGCCTCACATCATTTGATGATATACAGCTTAACCCAAAAAGAGGAAAGAATATTAAAGATCTCTGTCTTTCTGTGTATATATGTGTGTCAAGAGGTTGTCAGGCAGAATACATAGCAATGATTTATTAAACTTAAGACAAATGAAAGTCTACGGAAAAGTCATACTAGTAACCTTCTGAATGGATATTAGATCTGAAATTTTCCTAGAAGATATGTCTAGAAGGTTCATCAGAATCACTTATAAATCATATTTATTATTTAATACAGTGGAGGAAAGACTTATTATCTGTTGGGTTTTGGAATATATCCAGTCAAAAAGTGATGCTAGTTGGACTAGACTTGAGAAAGGAGCTATTAATGTGAGACGAATGGGTCAGTAAAACCACACACAGGAGATGTCACATGAGGGTCTTAGGAGGCAGATCGACCTGGATCACAGTACTCAAACATACAATGGGGAATGTTTTAAAAATCAAAAGTACTGGGAAGCTTCTTAACTTAAAAATAAATTAAAACTCTTGCCTCAAGTACCAAACATTCAGAAACCCTTTAGAAATAACAGCCTCACATCATCCTTTGCAGACAGGATAAAAAGGGTACACAGACAGAAGAGGGAGCATGCATAATTATTTAGACATGTCACTGATATTTTATTTCATGTAGCTTATACAGGTTGTGGCAAAAGTAGGTTTGCAATTGTGAGTGTGTGAAACAGTTTATTCTTATATTATTTATTAACTTGTATGATCTTTCTTACAAATAACTATAAATCTACTTTTGCCCCACCCCGTATGTATTTTAAATTATATGTACATAAAAATTATGTTTATATCAAATTGTGATTTTAGTGAAAGTCCTAGAGTACTTATTTTTGTAATATAGATGACTATGGGCACAAAAGTATGTACACATATAAATGTGCATGCACATACACAAGTTCTAACTGATATAATTTGCTTTGTAAATCAAGACTTCTAATGAGAGGAGGCCTGACTGGTGTGGGTGTGGCTCAGTGGGCTAAGCATCATCCTGCAAACCAAAATGTTGCCGGATGGATTCCCAGTCAGGGCACATGCCTGGGTTGCAGGCCAGGACCCCGTTGCAGGTACTCGAGAGACAACCAATGGATGTTTCTCTCCCTCTCTTTCTCCCTCCCTTCTCCTCTCCTTTGATGGAATTGACAATCTGGGTAAAAAAACAATTGGCTAGAAAACTGTGACACTGAGTAAGTAGAATGATTAAAAATGAAAGGTAGAAGAAATTGCCTAGAAAATTTTTGAATTCTTAAAGGATTAACTTTGCAACTTTTGGTGAAATAGCTCCATCCTTAGATTAGCATGGAGGGAGCTGTTGAAGCCACAACCTTGCATGATAATTTATTCACAGTAGGTTATTAGAAAGGTGAAGCATGCCACTAGATTGAGGATGGAAGATAAGTTTCATCTTGGCTGCAAAGTCTAGTTGATTTATAGCGGCTGTCTGGAGATATGTGGGCAAAAGGAACCTAAGACCATATCTAAATCCAACAGTTTAGTGTCCTGTGATTGATTAGGGATGTGTTCATGGGCACAGCAATGTGAGTTATTCACATACATCACGTAATGTTTCTTTCATCTTTGTACCAGATATCTCTCTAGAATTGGATAGTTAAAAGAGTCTATATCTGACTAGTGGAAATTTAGCTTATCATTTGAGCAACTTAGGCAGTGGTTAACCAAACTCCAGAATCTTTACAACTCTAGCAATTTGATGATCCACATAGCTCAAGATGATACAGTGGGATTTCCGTATACATCATTCAATGTGGTTTGGAAGTACAGATTTCTGGTAGTAAACATTAACAGGTAGGCTGATAATGTTTTTCTTTAGTCTGTTCACACAACCCAAGTTTGAAAATGTGGCAGTGGAATTCATGGTCAGAATCTAGAACAAAACAAGGAATGAGTCAGAGTTCTATTCTTTGAAAAGAATATATCAGTTATAAGAACAAGAATCTGCTATGTGTACCAGTATTACGAACTGGGTTTTGACATTGGTGCACAGATAAATCCTTAACAGAATTCCAAATGCAAGTATGTGTGATTTGTCAGTTGTCAGCAAAGATCTGCAAAGAGGGCATCATGTTAGGGGTTTGTCAGTCTAACAGGGTGGAGGTCAAAACCATAAGCCTTGCTATGGGGCAGGGGACGGGGTGGGGGTGTTAAGCCTGAGAAATGGACTTTGAGGTTGCTTTAAGCAGTAGTGACAAAGCCATGGCTGGATGACTGGGACATAAGTGAACCACTAAAGAGGAAAATCAGAAGGCCTCACTGTGGAAATGCTTGATAAGGTCAGAACAGGAAAATAAGAGAATGCTTGGCTCCTTTGATTTTATTGTGCATGAAATTACGTAATTGGAGTTTCAGTGTTTACCGATGAATCAAGTTTTCTCTCTTAAAATATAAAATTTTCTGGGAAAGATATCAAATAAAGTGTTAGCAGACATTTATACCTAACTATGAATATGTCTACTAGATGCTTTTTTAAATATATACTTTTTGAAAGGGGTGAAAAACTGCTACAGAAAAGTGGGAAAGAAAAATACAAGAGGGTTAAGTTTGGCAAAATGAAAACTGGAATTTGGAAGATACATGAAGACAGGGAGATAGATCTTACATCAATGGTTCCTTGAATAAAGTACTAATAACTGGACCCAAGAACATATTTAAAAAATTCTCAAGAATATTTAATAAGAAATGGTGGCTTATGGATATTATTCCTGGTGTGATTCTTAATGAGCCTTACTAGGCTTCTGAGAGACTGCTCTAGGGTTATAGAATAGTTCTGGTTTGCATAGGACTTACCCAATTTTAGGAACAAATTTCCCTGTTCCAGGAATGTCTTTTTCCCCAGGCAAACAGGAATGATTGGTCACTCTCAGAGAGGTAAAATATAGCCCTTTTCTGGGAATGAGGGAAGTAGAACTTTCAGAAAATATTTCAATTATTTGATTGAAAAACATAGGAAAATAATAATATGGTGATACTTTCAGAAACTAGTGAAAGAAGCTGTGGAAGACCCTCTATCCTACTGTTTTACTTATTAGAGAAGGTGTGTGTGTGTGTGTTCATGTGTAGGAGGTATTATTTCCATTTTTCAAGATTCTTTTTCTGGGCCAGCTAAATGGCTAAATGGAAAACCTTTCTTTTTTGGTAATAACTAAAGTTAAGATTTACAAAATCAATGTACTTCCCTCATTCAAGGAATATTATGACAATTTGATTAGGAATGCAGTGATATACGACGCTCATCTGAAGCATATTCATATACTAATACATGTGTTAAAGCTACTGTTTTTTTATTTGAGGGGCAGAAATTATTCTTCATTATACTCATTGTTTTGCAAATCTTGAACTGGAATTTTGAATTGGATTATAATCACATTCTTTCATTTTGTATAATTAAAATTTTTAATATAAACGAAGAATCATATTAACTATCTCACAGTTGATTTTACCTTTTTTTATTTGTTTTTTTTTTATTTCACCTGTATCCTGGCTTTGAAATTTCATCAAATTTTTAAGTGATCAATCCAATAATCTTAGCAGAGAAAAGCTCTACCAAATGTTATATAATGGAAGAAAATAATAATAGTGCTTAGAATTGGAGTACACTAAGGCTGAAAGTCACTTTAAGTCTTTAGGAAAAGTCACAGTAGCCATTTTGTTTTTAAAATAGCTGAAGTGACTAAGGAAATGAAGTTCTCTAGTATTTTATATTTTGACTTATCTGGTATCAGTGAATTTATATATTACTTGCAAGACACAAAGATTGAAGATTATATAGTAAATATAAACAGGTAAAAATGTGGGGAGCTACACATAGGTATCATCAGCTTCTTTGAAATTATTTTAGTTATGTCTAGTTTTCATATTTAAATGAGCAGAAAGAGTTACATTTCAGTGTGTATATGTGTGTCTATGCATGTTTATGCCTTTCCTTGCTTCATTCAATTGTGATGGGCAGATGTAGGCATGGGAAATATTTAAAGTATGTATTTTGGTGTGAATATCATGTGCTGAACCCCTGGCTGGTTTGGCTCAGTGGATTGAGCGTAGGCCTGCGAGCTAAGTGTCGCTGGTTCAATCTTCCAGTCAGGGCACATCAGAGAAGGAAAACTCTGACTCCAAAAAACCTCCGCTGCCTTGCGGCATACCTCTTCAGGGGAAAGGCTAAGGGAGTAAACCCCGACAGAAAATCCGGAGCCGGAGTCCCTAAGGTGGTTTGACGTTGTAGTCAACACCGGCAACTCCTGCGGCGCACCTGAAGCCAAGCTGTATTGACTTCGTCTTTCCCTTGGACCCTTCAGCTGCGAAGAGAGGGGGGGTCTGCTGCATGGGCAACAGCAGACCCTCCATATCACCCTGCCCAGGCTCTGTAGCTTCAGCTTCACTGGAGAGGACACTCCAGCGTCATCGCAAGATGTCGATTCAACACGGGAGGAGACAGATACCGTGTCACTCCCAAGTCGGACTGCACAGCCATTCTCGGCGGTGCAGATAGACTCTTAAGAAGCTACACCATCATCTCTCCAGACGGACAGCTGCCGACGATCATGTGCTGAATTTATAAAAATGTGATAAATTTATTAGCCCAAAGGACATGCTAGTTTAAATCCTTTGTTGAATATATGGATAAAAGAGTGACTTTAAAACTGCATACTGAAAACCCTACAGTTATCTTTACTTCAGAGACCAAAGAATCATATGGCAGGCAGAGAGGAAGATGTTGAGAGAGAAGACAGTGCATCTATCATATTTCCCTATTTTTATACAGAAACTCTTTTTATCATTTTCATTACTAATATTCTATTCAGCACAACGGTGTATGGTTAAAAAAATAGAAAATAAAATAAAATTAAAGATTTCTGGTGTAGAATAAAAGCCCTTTGGACATTTAATATGAGTCAGAATCTCAACTTGACTTCTTAGCATTGTGGTACTTAGACATTTTTCTTTACTCTTCCAACACCTAAATAAAACTAATAGTACATATTGTATTCAAAACTATTTCTAAAATGTATTGAAAGAAGTTTAAATTCTTCTTACATTTCATCTATATCACCTTACCTGTATTTCCAAACCTTTTCTCCAGTTCTTTTTTATCTCTCTTTAGGCAACTAGACACCCTGCCATTGCGAACATTTTTTCTACTTCCCTGCTTAGGAAATTTTGCTCACATGCATGTCCTTAGAGGGACTGGCATTTTATCTTCCCTCCTTCATATCTGCCTTTCAAAATCCAGCACATATTTTAAGGTGGACCTTAAATGTCTTCCCTTCTTTGAAGCTTCCCTGATCATACACATGTGGTATCTTCCTCCTCTATCTCACAGCACTGTTTAAATCTCTGTGGAATGTTTTTCTCTTTACTGAGTATTAACTGCACTTGGTAGTTTACTTATCTAACTACACAATTGTAAGCTACTTAATCACTTTAATGTAAGCATTTGAAGTAAGGACTAATTTGCATAACAAATGTTTTTAATCTGTCTTCTCTTTGAAATTGTCAAAAACTGACAAAGTCTGAGATTTAACCTACTTGCAACTTAACTTTGTAGGCTGTGACTGTGGATAGTGGCAAAAGCCAAGAGGCATTTGATTCAGAAACAAGGGACACTTTATTTCTCAAGGTAATAGCAGTAGCTAGACAATCAAAAAAATTTTTGTACAAGTTTCCCAATTCTCAAACAAGGTGAAGAGAGCCAGGCATAAGATACACACACTGTGTTACAGGATAGGACACAAATCTTGAGCTCAAGGAACTTCATCTTTTATATCGAACAATAAATATCACTCCTAAAGAAGGTACTCTCGCTATATCTTCAAGACCTGTTCAACATACAGATAGTTTGGAACAAAGATGCACATTGCCGCTCTGCTCACAAGACATGCCAAAATGTGAGAAACCCAAGGAGAATTGTCTGTCACACAAAATACTTATTCATTCAGCAAGCATGTTGTGAGCACCTTACATGTGCCGTTGTTCCAGGCACCAGGAAATGGTTCTAATGCAAACAGTAGGCCTTTGTTCCAAGGAACAACTTAAAAAAAAAAAAAGAAAAAGAATGGATGGAAGCTTTGGGATATCATATTAGCAATCCAATGCATCCTTTTGAAAATAGGAATTTTTTGTTGTTGTTTAATTTTATTCTCTGTATTAGTAATAATTCTCTTACCATAACTTATCCAGTTCCATATGCATTTTAATGTAATAAGTCATAGTTTACCCTGTACTATTTACATGAATACATCATTAGGAAGTGTCATAAACCTTAACTACAGCAATCATTTGTAGCAAGTAATTAGTACAAATATACTATTCATCCTACTTTAAGTATGTAGATTTCAACCTGGGATATTTGATAAATATTTGATGAATATATTTCACTTTAAATATGAAAACAATGACCCTTATTACTGAAGGAACTAATTAGTGACAAAAATCTGGGACACTAACTCTCTCCACATTTTAATAAAGAGTGAACCTGCTTGCCACTACCATGGCTACAACTACAATTACAAATAATTTAAAAATTAAAAGTTTAAAAGAGCTCTGGTTGGGTAGCTTAGTTGGTTAGAGCTTCATCCCAATACATCAAGGTTGCAGGTTCTATCTCCTATCTCTGAGCACTGCACATATACAAAGCAACTAATGAATGTATAAATAAGTGGAACAAAACATCAGTGTTTCTCTCTCTCTCTCTCTCTCTCAAATCAATAAATAAAAAAATTTTAAAAACTTTAAAAGAAATTCCTTAAGCATTGCTAATTTTTGTGGCATATTGTCATATAATAAAAATTTTATTTTTTTACTCTAAATTATAAACATAATACCTACACATCAGAAATTAAGCATGACAATACGTATATCATTAGCAGAAACATTGACAATATCTCATCTCCATTGAAATCTTCTTCTTGTAATGAGAGACATGTAGCTTGATTCTAATCTGTTTTCCTGATCTTACTTTATTTCACAGATTGCTCTAGTACAGCAGGTTGTTAAAGGCAGTGCGATTTCATTTTAGGGAAACAATGATGCTCACCCAACAGAAGTATGACATTGTCAGGATTTCAAAAGGTAAAAAGCAATTACTTTGTTCAGCCTTTATATAGGCTGTTCTGTGCTCTTTAAAAGTTTTGCAGGAAGTGAATTAATGTAATAGTTTTTACAGTCTGTATAGTATAAAATAGACTCAGATTAAGCTAGCAGACTTGTTATTTGACAGTTTATAAAATATTTTAGTGTCTTTTTGGCAGTAGCAGTTTGAATGTTGGCAAATGTACGCATTGCTTGCAGTTTCAAAACCTTGTAATGAGTATTTTCCACTGTAATAGCAGAGAGCTGAAATTTGGATAAACCACTTAGACTTGTGAACTCTGACATGCATGGTAACAATGTCTTTGTAAAAGAATTTTGTCAAGTATTGGAGCTCCTACTAATAGCACATCCATCTTTCTACACACCATAAATCTTAAGAAAATTTCTATTACTCTGCAATTTGTCTGGCTTATGCTATTTATTAGCCATTTTATTCTGCTGCTTTAAGAAGTAATGTGATGTTCATTTTATTGCTGGTTCAATAAATTGTTAATTATAATGCAGTGATTGCAGCTGACGTGATTTAAAAGCCACATTAGCACTATAGCATTAAGTTTTAACTATTTTACCCTTCAATTTCCTGTTTATACAACAGTAAAAGGAAAATAGCCTTAGACTAATTTAAAAAATGAAGGTACTTATATTTTTTGATCACATGACACACTAGAAAGTTTTTTTTTTTAATAAAGATTAAACATTTGTCTTGAAAAAGAAGGGAAAATGAGTAAAAAATACACAATAGAACAAAAGAGACTACCATATGATTTCAGGACAGGAAGAACACAAGTGAAGTTAGCTTTATCTATGGATACTGATATTATAGTCCTTGTGTAAACTATTAGGAAAAACAGAATATAGGTAATGCTAATTTTCTAAATATTTTTCTTCTGAAATTAAAAAAAAAGTCACTAGAAATGTGGGAGCGACTTTTGAAGAATGCATTCAATTTCATACCTTAAATAGTCAAACATGGAGCAACATGAACAACCTCTTTGTTTTATTTTTCAGCCTCAAACTAACAGGATTTCTTGCTTCCCTAAAATATATGTACCCAAGCCTAAGAGATATTCTTAGAGATTTGTTAAATTATGCTCCTCTAAACATGGAGACTAGAATTTTCTATACAATACACATTAACTATTAATTCTGTACTGCTTTATATAATTTCAGAATGTAAATTCTGTCTTTTCATCCAAGGTCTGGATTGTGCTCACTGACTTCAGTTTACTGAAGTCAAGGATTTTATTCCATGCTTGTTTGCCCTCCAACCTAAAACTTCCCCATCCAGTACCCTTCAACCCTCAACTACCTCAGAATACTGCAAGTTCTTGGCATAATATTAACTTTTCAAATAAATGTTTGTTGGTTCCTAAACCTTCCTAAGAGGCTTCCTTCAAATTGCTTTTTTCCATTTACTGTCTTTTAAAACATTGTTCACATTTGTAATTATCATGTTCAACTGTTTGTCTGTCTCTCATACTACAATGTACATTTTTTTAAAGCAGTCTTTATCTCTATTTTTTTTTTTTCATAATTACATCCCAGTGCCAAGCATACTGCATGGTCATAGCAGGGACTAAATGTATCTTTGGAATGAATGAATGTTTTGCTTAAGGTTAATTAATTAATTAATCAATTCATCCATTCATTCTTAATTATTTTATTTATTCATTTTTAGAGAGAGGGGAAGGGAGAGAGAAAGAAGGAGCAAAAACATTGATGTGAGAGAGAAACATAGATCGATTGCCTCTCATACATGGCCCAACAGGGGACCAAACCCCCAACTAGGCATGCGCCCTGTCCAGAAATCAAATCAGTAACCTTATGCTTTGGAGGATAATGCCCAACCAACTGAACCACAAGAGTCAGTGTTCAAGTAATGTATTCATTGCAGAGATACAACAATAGGCTTAGTGCCCTCACTAACAAGGCCTTGATGCTTCCCTTTTGCAATCTTTGTACTATTACACCCAATTCCAATGTTTGTAGCAGGATATTTTTCCCACATCCCCAAGAAATTCTCAGACAGTTACTGGGTGTACTGCAATTCAACTTAATTCTGACAATATCTACCCATAATTAGCATCAGATTTTGCAGGTTAGGGCTTAGCCCCATTAAATTTCCCTCTACCTCAAATGCCAGTCATAAATTTAGTTTGTCACCTTTGCTTCTGACCCACTGATTATAATTCAGAGGTTCCCACAATCCTCTCCTTGAGTTCAATTAATTTGCTAAAGTAGCTTACAGAACTCAGAAAAACTTGTTTACTCATTGGATTACTGGTTTATTACAATGGATGAACAGCCAGATGATGAGATACATAGGGCAAGACCTCAAACAAAGGAGCTTCTGTCCTCATGGTGTTTGGGGCTCAATATGGTGACACATAGAAAGATTCTGGTTCATCTACCTGGAAGCTTTCTGAACCCCTCCTCTTGGATTTTTATGGAAGCTTCATTACATAGTCATGATTGATTAAATCATTGACCACTAGGATTGATTCAACCTCCAGGTTCTCTTATTTCCCCTGAGTTCTGGAGGTGGACCAAAGTTTCTAACCTT
Organism: Furipterus horrens; assembly: GCF_987537825.1. Lineage (NCBI taxonomy): Eukaryota > Metazoa > Chordata > Mammalia > Chiroptera > Furipteridae > Furipterus > Furipterus horrens. The sequence continues at coordinate 143,630,799 of NW_028327171.1, read as the reverse complement.
TAGTCACATCGTTGGGCCCCATGGCAACCAGCCCCTTTTCTTAGGTGACCTAGGGGCTTTCCAAAAATCACCTCATTAACATTAGACACCTTTAAAGCTCTCATCCTTAAGTAATTCAATGGTTTCAGGAGCTCTGAGCCAGAAATTGGATGGAAGACCAAACATACAGTAATCTTTCCTTATCTGTGGTTTTGCTTTACATGGTTTCAGTTGCACTAAGTCAATCTTGGTCTGAAAATATTAAATGAAAAACTTCAGAAGTAAAAAGTTCATAAATTTTTAAAAGTGTGCCTTTCTGAGCATTGGGATAAAATATTGTGCAGTCCTGTGTGGTCTCTTGAATCACCCCTTTGTCCATCATCCCCTAGGCGATATATATATTACCAGCCCCTTATTCATTTAGTAGCCATCTTGGTTATGAGGTCAGTTAGAGAGAGAGAGAGAGAGGACATTTATATAACTTTTGTTATAGTACATTGTTATAATTGCTTTATTATTAGTTATTATCTCTTACTATGCCTAATTTATAAATTAAAATTTACTCTAGGTGTGTATATATATAAAAAAACAGTATATATAGGGGTTGGTTCTATTTGCAGTCACAGGCATCCCCTTGAATATGGGGTGACTACTGTATGTTTCTTATTATAAATTACAGTATTGTACTCCTATTATTTTTTACTGTTGAATAAGATTTTAAAAGTTGTCTGGTCCAAAGTGTTAATTGTTTAGTTGAGAAAATCATGCCCCTGGCTGCAGAGTTAAGTAGTTTTAACTAAAGGCATATATAATTAGTGCTTAATTTAGAACAAAAACTCAGATGTTTTATCTGTTGATCCAATGGTTTCTTTACTATATACCTCAGACTTTGTTTTAATATATATGTTGTTTTTACTGAATTATTCATATTTCCCACAATCTCTCTTAAATATGAATAAATTGCTTTTGCTCCTAAAGATAAGATGTCTAGTGCTAGTCTCTGTTTAGGCATTTCTGTTTATATATGAGAATTTTTCAAAGTCATTTATCAACTATTTTTTTACTTTTAACACACCTCTGGTCATGATCATACACTTGTGACCTGAATATGGCTAAAGCAATGGGTGTCCAATCCTGTCTTTCTTCACAAGAGAAAACTTCCCTGCAGCAATGAAATGAAAAAATAAAGTGGTGGTTTTTCTGTTTGTTTGTTTGTTTGTTTGTTTGTTTTCTGAATAGTGCATTACTCTTTGAAAAGAATCAGTCTCTCTGAAGATTCTGAAAATTCTATATAACATCAATGTAGATTCAATCTTAAATAAATTTTTTTCAGTTATCCACTTGGAGAAGTAAATTACCAAATCTGGTAATTTGAATTTTTACAATGATTTTGGAAGCTCTTTATTTTAGACTTTTACATAGTAGCTTCAATATAAATTCAATCATTTTTTTTTTGTGTTTTTGCATCTATACTCAGGATTTTTTATTTATATTGGTCAAGTTATAATATTTCCAACTTCTTGTCTATACAGAATTGGGAAAAAGAGACAAGAAGAGCAGGTGAAAGAAAAGAACCTCCTTTTTTTTCACCTCTTTCTTACAACCCAAATATGAATTCTAGAATCTGTTTATTCATTTACGGTAACATTTAACCTGACTAGTATTCTCCAGATTATGCACTGTCACATTAAAACAAACCTCCAAGGTTAACATCTGTTAAGATTATAGACATTTAATTTTAAAATTGAAAATATTATAGAAACAGGCAACAAAGAAACTTCAAAATTCTTATATAACCATTTCTTATAAAATGTTTAACTTATGTTAAGACAAATATCTTAAATGTCCAGAAATCTGCAAGACACTTATTTCATTACTTCATTTCAGAAGTTTTTAGCCATAGTGAGGTTCCTCAGACTGAACTACTCAGATTCTTTATGAGTCCCAAGTATCCATGTTTTTTAGAAGTTCCCCAAGCTGATTCTGATAGGTTATATGAATAGAAACCCACTAATCTTCTCGTTATTTCAGGACATCATCATACTTCTTTACCAGGCTAGAATCCATGCTTCTGTCTTACATGTAAAAGTTATAAAACAGAAAATCTTCATGGAATTGTGACTTATGAAAGTCCAAAGTGCTGTAAAATGACAAACATGCTATTTGCCAAAATTATTAAAAATCTTTAACTACACAAATAATAGTTCTGGGTGCTATATAAACCCTGATCAAAATATATTCTTTTAGATGAGCTTGAAGGACATGATGGGTATTATTCAATTAATAGATGTTTTCAAATTACAGTATTCCCTTATTTATTGCGGGTATTACGTTCTATACACCCCCCGCCCCCAAGATAGGTGACCCTGATAGGTGAAAGTCTGCAAAGTAGGAACCTTATATTTATTTTAGTGTTTATATATATTTTAAGGCTTTATAAACCCTTCCCACACATTTATAAACTGTTCCCAGTCCCTTATTAACCTTTTCCACACTTTTATAAGCACTACTTATGTTCTTAAACATATTCTACACTCTTAAACCTACATAACTTTAACAACATACGTATATAATACTGCAAAATCCTGCGATATAGCAGAAAATCTGTGATAAATAATTAAATATAATATTTTAAAAAATCCCTCGATACAGTGAGGCCATGATAAGTGAACTGCGATATAGAGAGGGACTACTGTACTATGAGCAGGTTGTTATTTTTTTTGTCTTCCCTTAGCCCCACAAATGGCCATGACTGCCAGGGAGGAGGGAAGTGTATCTCTAAGCTATAATAGCCAATGTCTTACTGCTGTTCATTTGATCTACAAAGAGTATTCATCCTGATTTCTATTTTTCTATATTCTAACTTTATTTTTAAGTTTATCATTCTATCCCCTCTCCTTAATATTACTTTATTATTATTTTACTAATTCTGATCTTCAACTTCCCTCTTCATGTTTAATACCTCAGCCTCCTTCAAAATTGCTTAACTATTTCCAACTATGTAAGGTAAATAACTCATTTGCTCATACCTAAACCTCAGAATCCTAAACCTTGGTGGAAACCTCTTGTTATTTAGCTATTATCATCATTATCATGTTCTAATAGCAACTACCACCATATTTGGGGTAAGTCAAGAAATATTGACACTGGATACATTATTGACCTTACATTTTATCTATTTGAAGCATTTTTAAAATAATGATCATTTTGCCTTGACTTATATTTGACTGTGTCAGTTTCATCAGCTAGATAGCTGCCTTAGAAACATTTTCCATAAAAGGGGATTAAGAAGTACAAACTGCCAGTTATAAAATAAGTAACAAGGATGTAATGTACAGCATAGGGAATGTTATTAATAATATATTAATAACTTTGTATGGTGACAGATGGTTACTAGAATTATTTTGGTGATCATAAGGTATACAAATACAAAATAATTATGTTGTATACTTAAAACTATAATATAATATTGTATGTTGACTACACTTTATAACAAAACAACAACAATAAAACAGCATGCATTAATTTTCATTGTTCAACTGCAGGGTTATTGCCTGAAAAAAGCAAGCAGATCCTTTTTTGATTATGCTAACACTATATTACCTTGACAATTATTGAATTGGTCAAAACATTTGTTTGTTTGTTTCCATAAGATATCTTTAGTAGTTCTTAGTTGTCTTTAACTTCATTTGAAACTATTTTGTTAGATTGTACTGTTACAGCTATCATATCAATGTGCATTAAAAAACATCAAAATTGGTGAATTTTGGGGTAGCCATTTTAATATTGAAGATGGAAGAACATTTTCAGCATATTATGCCTTATTATTTCAAGAAAGGTGAAAACACAACAGAAATGCAAAAAAAAAGTATTTGTTCAGTGGATGGAGATGGTGCTGGGACTGAGCAAACATGTCAAAAGTGGTTTGCAAAGTTTTGTGCTGGAGATTTCTCACTGAACAATGCTCCACGGTCAGGTAGACCAATTGAAGTTGATAGCTAACTAATCAAGACATTAATTGAGAACAATCAACAGTATGCCATGCTGCAGATAGCCACATACTTAAAATATCCAAAACAATAAAGTTACTGGTGAAAATAAAAAAGGTGTCTTTTATTTTATGGAAAAAAACTTAATGAGCTTTTTGGCCAACCCAATACATCCTTACTCCGAATTCTGCCTGTCACGTCTGCACATGCTCAGAACCTAACTAGAACAGTTCTTAGTTCTTCTGTTTACCTAGTAATAGGACCAGGATGTTATGGAAATCAGAGGAAGGCTTTTTCATTCCACCTTTAGGAAATGTCAACTGACTGTCTCACAGCATCTAAACTTCAATGTGTTTAACCATGAAACTTTGACTTCTAATGTTCCCTTTCTGAAATCTTTTCTTCCATCTCTACTTCCATAAATTGCACCAATATTCTCCAAATCACTCAGCTCAGAATTATAGTAGTACATCTTTATTCTTCTCGCACACCTCATATTTAGTCTACTACACAATTCTATTTAATCTCCAAAATATATTAAAATTCAAGGCACTTTTCTTTATTTGAATATGCATAACCTTTTCTTTGATATCATCATCTCCTACTTGCTAACTAACTCCACTTAATTTTGTGCCCACATCTCATTTATAATCAATTTTAGTAATAAGAATTATTATTTAAGGTAATAAATAAAGTTATGTTACTACAATGTTGGGTACAACCAGCCCCTCATTTCATTGCTTACTTCATCTTGACTCATTCTCCCCCTTCTCACTATACACCATAACATTTCTCCCTCTGCTATTCTGCAAACACATTGCCATCTTTGTCAGGTTAGGTCCCTAACAAATGCTGTCTCTCATGATTTAAATGGCTTTTCTCTTTATTGTTTCTATAGCTGGTTTTCAATTTTTTATGATGGTTTTGACTAAATTTATAGAATGAATGTGAGGGTGGCATAACTTATAGGAAGAGAAATGGTGGTTTTCTGGTTATGGGTAATATTAGCAGAATTGAAAATAACAGATTCAGAATAAATTATAAGGCCAAAGATGATAAGAATTGGTAAGAATTAGATATGCGAGAGAGAAAGAAAAGTATAATTTCTAATTTCTTGACTGAAGTGGATGATAACATTTACTGAGAAAGGAAAGCTTGAAGGAAGAGATTGGGAAAGGAGAGTCAGCAAGGAGTTGCAGAGTCATTGTGAGAAAAATCAATGTTCAACTTTGACCTAGTGAATGTAGGATGTGTGAGTGATGGAGAATTAAAGATAATACCCATATCTAGCTTCAGTAAGATACTGTGTCATGGAGAAAATATTGAGCTAATGAACACTGGAAAGGAGAAATTTTAGTAGTAAATGATAAATCAACCTGCTATGGGAATCTGGAGCTAAAGAAAGAGGTTAAGGTTAGGGCTATAGGTTTGAGAGAGAGCTGTTAGCATATAGATAATTGAAGTAAAAAATATAATTTTGAGAGTTGTCAGCTTATAGATAGTAACTGAAGCCATGAAGGTAGATAACGTTACCTGAAAAGTAAAGAAGCCTCAAATAAAACTTGAAGGCTTTTGTAGCAATCAAAACTTAAAATTATATAGGGAAAACCATAGTAATCAAGACTCCAGTAATACTAGAATCCGTCGGCAGCCGTCCGTCTCGAGAGACGATGGTGTAGCTTCTTAAGAGTCTATCTGCACCGCCGAGAATGGCTGTGTAGTCCGACTCGGGAGTGACATGGTAGTATCTGTCTCCTCCCATGTTGAATCGACATCTTGCGATGACGCTGAAGCTACAGAGCCTGGGCAGGGTAATATGGAGGGTCTGCTGTTGCCCATGCAGCAGACCCCCCCTCTCTTCGCAGCTGAAGGATCCAAGGGAAAGACGGAGTCAATACAGCTTGGGTTCAGGTGCGCCGCAGGAGTTGCCGGTGTTGACTACAACGTCAAACCGCCTTAGGGACTCCGGCTCCGGATTTTCTGTCGGGGTTTACTCCCTTAGCCTTTCCCCTGAAGAGGTATGCTGCAAGGCAGCGGAGGTTTTTTGGAGTCAGAGTTTTCCTTCTCTGAAATATTAGAATAGCATGCTGAGAATGGGATATAAAAGAAAAAACAGAAGAAAAGGAGTTTTTAAAAGGATAAACTATTAATACATAAAGGCTTTCCTAAAGCAGTTTCACTCTAGATAGGTTTTGATAATTCACAATACCAGAGATTTGGTGAAAGGGATTTTTTTCCCCATAGTATATGACAGATAGCATTGTTATTTATGGGCCACAGTGTTGGTAAGCTTTATTTCCTTTAAATGGAAATGCCCTAGAAATTCTGAGTGACATCCATATAAAAGCAAGGTATTATGACTCTTTATAGCTCACAAAAAATTGTTCATTAAAAATATTGGCATTTTATCTCTCTGATAGCTAGTGATGTTGAGCATTGAGATACCACTTCACACCAGTCAGAATGGCCATCATCAACAAATCAACAAACAAGTGCTGGCGAGGATGTGGAGAAACGGGAACCCTACCGCACTGTTGGTGGGAATGCAGACTGGTGCAGCCACTATGGAAAACAGTATGGAATTACCTCAAAGAACTATAAATGGAACTGCCTTTTGACCCAGCAATTCCATTGCGAGGATTATACCCAAAGAATCCTGAAACACTAATTCAAAAGAACCTATGCACCCCTATGTTCATAGCAGCACTATTTACAGTAGCTAAGTGCTGGAAATAGCATAAGTACCCATCTGTAGATGAGTGAATCAAAAAAAACTGTGGTACATTTACATAATGGAATATTATGCAGCAGAAAGAAATAAGGAACTCCTACCATTTGTGACAACATGGATGGAACTAGAGAGAATTATGTTTAACAAAATAATCCAGACAGTGAAAAACATACCATATGATATCACCTAACACAGGAAACTAATGAACAATACAAATGAAAGAGCAAAACTGAACTAGAGGCATACAAACAAGGAGCAGACTAACAGTTACCAGGGGGAATGGGAGAGAAGGGGGGTAAGTAAGGGAAGGGTCTAGTCAAGGAACTAGTATAAATGACCCATGGACATGGACAATGGGGCTGGGATTGACTGCGGGAGAAGGGACGGGCTTGGGGGGAAGCAAGGGGAGGGAAAATGGGATAATTTTAATAGAAAAACAATAAATTTTTAAAAATATTGATGTTTTAAATGAAGTGCCTTAAATAAAAAAGATATTTGGGGGCCAGTTTCATACTAGATACAAGGTTTAGACAATTACTCATACTTCCTGTTTTTCAAGTGTCTAATCTAATAGGAGAGGTTAGCAGATGGCAACTATAACAACTAACAAAATAAATTGTAATAACTTTTATAATAATGTGATCAAATAGCTATCCAAATATATAGCAAAAATGCTTAATTCTTCCTATAGTGGGGAAAAGGAGATTTGATAGTGGAGGTGGAATTCTAGTTGACATTGTACACATTGGCATATCCTCTTCTTTTCTCTGAAAGATTTATGTAAACTATACAGATACTTCTTACTATTTTGTGGTAACAATCTCCTTGAGAATCTGTTAAAACATATGCCCTCTCTCTTTATAGAAAATGGACATATGCAACCATTCACAGAATTTCAAATATTATGGACCAATATGTTATTACATAAATAAATGGAGATTTTTAATGTGTGGATTGCATTTCTATTAATTATAGACTTTCCAGTCTATAATATTTTATAAGAATGATATATAAAGTGTGTAATTTACAATGTTATTTTATCTGCTTCTAGAATCTCATCCCTATTAATGCAATATGTACATCACTTCACATTAATATTACAAAGGGATTATATAATGACATTTACTTGTTTTAACCCTTTTGATACATGAAGTCTAAATTTCTATATCTTACTTTTATAGTTAACCTAACATTCTTTTCCTATTATTTAAAGATTATTACATTTTTCTAGTCCCAATTTATTATCACTTTCATTGTAATTCATTCAAACTGCTACCGACACTGTTAGTTTATCTATTGCACAATCTTACTGACACTCACCTTTCATACTTTGGAAAGGGTCCACTTGGTTCATGTGATTCAGGCCATGTCAAGCAGAACAAGCAGTTCCCTCAACCACAGTGAACTGATATAAACATGGATGGAGACTAGACAAATGCAAATTCAATTTAATGCTCCCAGAATTTTTTTTCAATTTACATATAAAGCACAGATTTTAAGTGCTTTAGATAAGATTGATTAGTTTTGACGTTTGGCTATATCATTTAATCCATGCCCTTATCAAAATATAAATTATTTTTTATCATTCAGAAAAATGCCTCTTGTGCTTTCCAGTCAGTCTGTGCTAAGCCTCCCCAAAGAGGCAACTGATTTTCTTGTTTTGTTCACTATCAAAAGTTGTGTTTTTTTTTCCTTTTCTAGATGAGTTCTGACAACTTTCTAATAATCCAGATCACATAATAGTTCCTCTATTTCTACATCAATACATAACTGAAACAATACTGTATGCACTTACTCCTGCCTTTATCTTCTTTTACTTAACATATATTTTTGACTTTTATCTATGGTGTTGCATATTTTACCAAGTCCTTCCTTTTTATTGCTGAGTGTATTTCACACATTGTTTATTTCTTCTGTAGAGGGACAATTGTATTATTTCTTGTTTTTAAAGGCTTTTATAAATAAAGCTACTAGTCTGAGCATTCTTCCCAGTCTTTCTGTGGACATATATTTTCCTTTATCTTGGGCAGACACATATGTAGTAGTGGAATTGTTAGGGTAGATGTATGATTTACTTTAAGACAAGAATCCTGAAAAACTTCCAAAGAGCTTGTGTCATGTGGTATTCCCCTTCCTCACCAACATTAGGTGTTCTCTTTTTAATTTTAACCATTTTAGTGTAAGTATAATAAAATTTTATTGTGGTTTTAATTTTCATATCCCTGCTGACTAATGATATTCTGCACTATTTCATGTACTACTGATTGATTATACAAGGTCTGTCCAGAAGGTATCCAGCCATATAATATAAAAAATAGACATTTATTGAAGAAGATACAAGATAAAATAAACACTGTACATAGGACAATGATCCCTCAGTGCCCTTCAAAGAAGGCACCTCAGGACCTCACATAGTTCTCCCAATAGTCATCAGCTGCCCCATCTTATTTTCCTGAATATCATTGACAGTTTGAAATATTTTCCCCTTCAAAGGTGATTGAGTTTTGGGGAAAGTCAGAAGTTGCAGAGCACCAAATCTGGGCTGTAAGGAGACGGAGTCACCTAGGTGATTTGATGTTTCACAAGAAAACTCTGCACAAGATGTGATGCATGAGGAAGCTGCCAATCACCAGTTGCCACACTTTAATTTGCACTGAACTCATTGCCTTGTCCCTGAAAGCCTTCTGAATCATTGGAATAGTTTCTGTGGAGGAATGTCCAAGCTTAATGCAAAATTTGATTTGCTTTTGTGACGTGCTTGTTCAAGTTTTACCTTTTAAATTATATTCTTCCTTTTGTTTCCTCCCTTTTGGGGGGGGCGAGGTCATTATGCATTTTCCTTCGTGATATGTTATAAACCTCACTGTGCAGTGTAATTTTTGTTCTCAATAGTCAATTATCTTTGAAAGAACTTAAGAACTAGAGAAAAAATATTTATTTTTCACCTTAGCCGTATATTTGTGCTTTTCACTTCTTTGTGTTGTCTCAGGCTTGATCTGGTATTATTTCCTTTGTCTCAATTTCTATTTTTAGCATTTCTTATTGTGCTTACCTGCCAGTGATACATTATTTCAGCTTGTGTATATGTAAATGTTTTCTTATTTGATGTGTTTTTCTTTTTTGTTAATTTTAGATATTTAAAATAATACTTTTTTTTTCTTTTAGCTCAATAAAGTTGCCATTCTATGATCATCTAGTTTGCACTGTATCTGATGAAAAGTCTTAGGTTTTGTTACTGTTATTCTCTGGTAAGTGATGTGTCTGTTATTCCCTTTTAACTTTTAATATTTCTTTATTTTTTTATTAATTTTCAAAATTTTTATTATGCAAATCATTGGTGTATTAGTCTTTGTGGTTATCTCCTATTGCATTTATTAAAGTTTTGCTGTATGTATGTTTATAGGTTTTATTAAATTCAAAATATTTTCAACCATTATTTCTTTAAGTATTTTCTAAACTTTCTCTCCTTTTCTGTGGGTACTTCACTTAAATGGATTTTTAAGCTAGTTTACATTGCTAATTTTTCAGTATTTTTATTTTCCTTTCTTAAGTTGGAATAGTCTCTTTTTTCCTGTTTTTAAATGTACCTACTTTTTATTCTGCAGTCAAACTCGATGTTAAGCTGATCCAGTGATCATTTTAATATAGATATTATAGTATGAAGTCTTAGAATTTCCATTTTATTTTTTGTTATATATTCTTTTTCTCTGTCTTCTCATCTAATTGATACTGAAGTGCTCTGTTGGTTCTTTTATCCTCTGTTCCAAGGGCCAGAAAGCCTCCCCATGAAAGAAGCCAGGGTAATTGTGGGGCCACCCTCTTTATTACCCTTCTTAAAAAAATCATAATCCTGCACTGTACCTAATCGTCGTCGTCGGCAGCCGTCCGTCTCAAGAGACGATGGTGTAGCTTCTTAAGAGTCTATCTGCACCGCCGAGAATGGCTGTGCAGTCCGACTCGGGAGTGACACGGTATCTGTCTCCTCCCGTGTTAAATCGACATCTTGCGATGACGCTGGAGTGTCCTCTCCAGTGAAGCTGAAGCTACAGAGCCTGGGCAGGGTGATATGGAGGGTGTTCTGTTGCCCATGCAGCAGACCCCCCCTCTCTTCGCAGCTGAAGGGTCCAAGGGAAAGACGAAGTCAATACAGCTTGGCTTCAGCAGCGCCGCAGGAGTTGCCGGTGTTGACTACAACGTCAAACCGCCTTAGGGACTCCAGCTCCGGATTTTCTGTCGGGGTTTACTCCCTTAGCCTTTCCCCTGAAGAGGTATGCCGCAAGGCAGCGGAGGTTTTTTGGAGTCAGAGTTTTCCTTCTCTGATGTGCCCTGACTGGAAGATCGAACCAGCGACACTTAGCTCGCAGGCCGACGCTCAATCCACTGAGCCAAACCAGCCAGGGGCACATGCCCTTAATAAGGTAATCATTATTGGTGACTATTGGTTTGTCTTATAAAAGATTATTTCCACAATATCATGCTTATTTGACCAGTTCTATTCAACTCCTCATTTTAGTGGGCCCTCAAGATGAGCAGATTGATGAGTGCTAATAGCTCCCCACTTTGAAGAGACTGTTTTGGTTAAAATATCTTTGAGGAGATGTGACAAGTTCTTATGACTTACGTTTAAAGAACTTTAAGCCTAAAAGTGAAAGATGAGGAATTCCGGTGGAACTATGTGCTCCTAGAGATAATACTGGATACTGAGGATGTGGAGCTCAATACAAAAGTGATTTCTCAATTAGAGAAATCTGTATATACATGGCCACTGCTCAGGACCCCAGGATGTCCCTGTCTTCTTCCTCCATAACCCAACTCCTGTACTGTTCTTCTGGCTGTTCATGGGCAAAGGTAAGCGGCCAGTGCGTGGCACAGGCAACCAGAATTATTCCTGGAAGAAATGATATTCTGTACCTAATAAAACTCTTGTAAATGACTATTTCATATGTTTTGTCCAGTTATGGAGTTTATGGCAGTAGGGCTACTCCTTCATGGATGAGAGTAGAAAGTAAAATAATATCAATGCTAATGGCTTTGATTTGACCTTTTAATGCTCCATGCTTTCTTTTCCCTCCTTCTTTACTTCCTTCTTTCCTTCTTTCTTTCCTTCCTTTTTTATTTTCTTTCCTAGCTTGACTTAAACCTGGAATAATATAGCCTAGAGGTACTATTTTCTATCTTGCTGCACCATCAAATTTGAAAATGATACTGCCTGGAAGAAAACAGAGCTAAAAAATTAAAGGACTATATGACTTGGTGATTTCATTGACCCCAACTTTACTTGATTAGATTATGTGATCTAATAAACTGCTGCATGTCTCAGGTATATTTTAGTCAGGTCTTTTTAGTACTTGCAACCCAAAGAATCTATATGTCTTACAAAATAAAATATTTTCTACCAGTATTCTATGTAAAGTTTTATTATTTAAAATAATATCAATTGAGTATGTACCATAGCTCAGATGCTATAATATTAATTAGCATTAATTACAATATCAAAAAGAAATCATTTGAGTTGATCCATTGCGGTCATTTGTATCATATTAGGCTTTTAATGAGCTTTATTTTCTAAAATTGATCATTATAAAGTAGTTAAGAAAGTAAATAAGTTGCATCTTAATATTACATATTGATACTTTGGATGATTTTTAGTGTACTTTCACAATTAAATTAAAAATTAACATTCTGTTCTTTTATAGATTAGCATCAGGAAAAGAAATAAACACTAACATTGAAATGTCAACATCAACACTGTTTAAATTTACCATTTATTATTATTTATTTATTATTGATAAATTGAGCTTGGTATGTGTATCTGTATATGTGTCTGTATATATAATACATGGGAGTGGCCCCCAATCTTTTTGGCACTAGGGACCAGTTTCATGGAAGACAATTTTCCCACAGATAGGGGTGAGGATGGTTTCGAGATGATTCCATCACATTACATTTATTGTTTACTTTATTTCTATTATTATTACATTGTAATATATAATAAAGTAATTATATAACTCACCATAATGCAGAATCAGTGGGAGCTCTGAACTTGTTTTCCTGCAACTAGATGGACCCATCTGGGACTAATTGAGATAGTGACACTGAAGTGTGTGGCTTATGTCTAGTCTACTCCATCATTTTGTTTTGGTTGCTGTCAGTGCAGAAAACCCGCTTCACAAAGAAAAAATGTTGGAAATGGAAGCAAGCTTTTCAGTGCTTTTGTACCATCTCAGGATATTCTGTCTTTAATGCAGAATGTATGGAGATTTGAAATTGTCTCAAACATAGTTTTAAGATCATTTCAAGTAGTCAATATCAAGTAGTTGATTCTCTTCCAGCATGGACAAAGTCAGCTCACCAGCTTATTCACAAATGGGACACAGATCCATTCTTTCCCTATTTGGGGGTCTTTTGTGATTGGGAAGTAATGCTCAAACTTTTGAAAGCTGAGGTAGGTGATCATGCACCAGTTGGGAGAAAGAAGTTCCTGGATCAGTCTCTTTCAAAATCTCTGCTAATGTTTGAAACATGTCAAAAATTCCAGTGTTCATTCATCACCCTCATAATTCCAGTCTGGCTTTGAATGCATGTACCTTAATGTGGTTGATAATTTTAATCACATCCTGCAAAATGTTAAGTTCAGGTGACATTGTTTTGCTAGCCAGAATTTCTCTATGGATGACACAGTGTGTAGACTCACATTCAGAAACGATCCTTTTGATCTGAGTAGTGAAACCAGGAAGCTGTCCAGTCGTGGTAGCCGCTCCATGCATGCATGTACTAACACAAAATGACCAATTCAGTTTTACTGATATGTAATCATTCAAAGACTTGAATAGTTCTGCAGCTGTGGTGTTGGTTGGAAACAAAAGTGCACATAATATATCCTCATGCACATCTACCTGAAAAATATATCACACGAAAACAAGTATTGTCGCCTTGTTGTAAATATCAGTAGATTCGTCAACTTGAATTGCACGCCACATTGACTCTCTAACAATTGTGCGTCAATACTCTCTGCTGTTTCATCTGTTCATCTTTTGGTGCTAGCCAAAAGAGGGACATGTGTCACCTTTTGAACTGCAGCTTCTCATAAAATGTCCTTAGCAGCAGGTAGGGTCAACTCTTCACCAATAATAAAGGGCTTCTTAGCTTTAGCAATGCAGTTAGCTGCTGAGAATTATCTTCTCAGTGCAGACACATTTGATGAAGTGGTGGCCTTCAATAATTGCTTCTGTTCTTTGTGTTCACATTTTTTTTTCCTTTGAAAAATTCCAAAAGCTTGTCTTTTAATGCAGAGTGCTTGGTCTCCATGTGGTGGAGCAGTTTTTAAGGCTACATTGCTTTGTTGGATAGCTGGTTGCCACATATTATACAAAGTGGGATTGAAGAATGCCAATCATCTGTTGCAATGAACCCACAATTTAAGTAGGATTCTTGGTATTTTATTTTAAATGCAGCCTTCTTTTTGTTGGCAAAGTTAGAGTCTTCTGCTCTCTCATCATTGGGTCTTTCCCATTTTCAAAGAAGCTCTCCAGAAATCTTTGTTTTTTTTACTCATTTTGGCTAGTGTTAGCATGTAGGCTTACCAAAACTGTGACTGAGACAAGTGTGCAATGTAGGAAAGAGGTATGGACAGAAGTGGTAAATAAAATAATGGGTGGCCTGTGCATGGACTAAAGTAAGTGTCGGATTCCAAGTTAAAGCCTGCCACCAGATGCAGCTGTACAACTGAAGTACACCAACTCACTTGCCACTATACAGCCTACCACCAGATGCAGCTTAATTGTCACTGGCCACTCACTGATAGTGTTTTGATATGAGTCAGCAAGTAATTGATTTATTATGGTCTCTGTGCAGTCAAATCACTCTGTTAATGATATTTTTTATTTGCAACTGCTCCCCAACAGTAGCATCACCTCCTTAGCTCCACCTCAGATCATTAGCCACTTTATATATATATATATACATATATTTATTTATTTTACCCTGGCTGGTTTGGCTCAGTGGATTGAGCATCGGCCTGCGAGCTAAGTGTCGCTGGCTCGATCTTCCAGTCAGGGCACATCAGAGAAGGAAAACTCTGACTCCAAAAAACCTCCGCTGCCTTGCGGCATACCTCTTCAGGGGAAAGGCTAAGGGAGTAAACCCCGACAGAAAATCCGGAGCCGGAGTCCCTAAGGCGGTTTGACGTTGTAGTCAACACTGGCAACTCCTGCGGCGCACCTGAAGCCAAGCTGTATTGACTCGTCTTTCCCTTGGACCCTTCAGCTGCGAAGAGAGGGGGGGTCTGCTGCATGGGCAACAGCAGACCCTCCATATCACCCTGCCCAGGCTCTGTAGCTTCAGCTTCACTGGAGAGGATACTCCAGCGTCATCGCAAGATGTCGATTCAACACGGGAGGAGACAGATACCGTGTCACTCCCGAGTCGGGCTGCACAACCATTCTCGGCGGTGCAGATAGACTCTTAAGAAGCTACACCATCGTCTCTTGAGACGGACGGCTGTCGATACCGATACCGATATTTATTTATTTGTATGTAAATATATGAGAGAGAGAGAGAAAGAGAGAGAGAGAAAGAGAGAGAGAGAGAGATGTGTTGAAGGCAAGAAAAAAACAGGCTTTACTAGAAATAAAAAATAACTTATTCAATAGAAACATATTTAATACATCTTCTGTATAAGGCACTAGAGACAGAAATACATATAAATATAAATTGTACATTAGTTAAAAAGCTACCATAAATTGTTTATGTGGTGAATATGTTACCCTTTGATTTTCTGCTGCCTGTTTAGTTATTTATTTCTTACAGTTCCTAGTTGAGGTGCTTTCTTAGGCACCCCTAAGATGACATATGCCATTATCTGACACTAAATTTTAAAACTGATTTAGTTTTTTCTCCTTTATTAAAATAATCTAGAAATAAACTTATTTTTTTGTCCTTTCTTCAGAGCCAATAATTAATTTCCCCTTCCCCCTGAAGTTATAATATGAGAAAGAAAGCAACCCATCACAACATCTATGTAGATTTTTACTATTAAAAATAAAAAGATGTGGGGAATAATAAAGAATTTTTTCTACTTTATTTTTTATTCCATTACAGTTTTCCAAATTTTTTCCCCTTTGCCCTCCTCAACCCAGCCTACCCCTCTCTAACACAGTCAAATCAGCCACCTGATAAGTTTGGCATGAATAATAATTGAAAAAGCTTCCTTACTTGAGCATGTTCATTATAGAAAATGCATGCTTGTGTGAACACTACATATATTAAAATGGTCACCCTTATAAAAAATAGTTTTTAATGCCTACCAGAGAATTGAGATATAAACTATAGGGGGCTGATTTAGCATCACAAAGTTTTATTATTAATGTCATGGTTTTCTTTAGTAGTTGTGAACTAAACTTATATATTTTTTTAAACTAGAAGTCTTTAGTTTATCCAGTCAATCAGTATTTGAATGCCTACTCTGTGTGAGATGCTAGTAACTCCTTTATGAATAAAACACCATAGTGCCTTTCCTCATGGAAATTCAATTTAGTGTGAGATACTGACACTAAAAATATGAACAGACAAAATGATTATGATCAATGGAAAGAGCTATGATAAAAACAAATAAAAAGGAATAATATTCCATTGTATGTATATACCATATTTTCTTTATCTATTCATCCATCAGTGAATATTTAGGTTGTTTTCACATGTTGGCTATTGTAAATAATGCTACAGTGAATGTGTCAGTATTGATATATATCTGGGATTCTGATTTTAAATCTTTTGGTTAAATACCCAGAAATAGAATTGCTGGAATATAAAGTAGTACTATTTTTAACTTTTTGAGGGACTTACATACTGTTGAAAAATAAGAAAACCCTGCCACATGCAGCCACATTGATGAAACTGAGGACTTCACACTAAGTGAAATAAAGCAGTCACAAGACCAATACTGCATTACTCCACTTATATGAAGTATCTGAAACAGTCAAACACATAGAAGCAGTAGAATTGTGACTGCCAGGGGCCAGGGAGAAGCAGAAGTTGCTAATCAATGGGCATAATGCTTCAGTTGTACCAGATGAGTAAATTCTAGAGATCTGTACAACATTGGGCCCACAGATGACAATGTTGTATTGTATACTTAACTGATTTTATGTTAGCTGTTTTATCACAATAAAATATTTATTTAAGTTAAAAATATATAGTGTTTGATAATAAGGTGGTCGGGGAAGGTCTGACAATGAGGTAATTTAAATGATACCTGAAAGACTGAAAGTACTCAAAGGGCAAAAACTGGGTGGGGTGGGGGGAGAATATTCTAGGAGAGGAAATACCATTTGCAAAGTCCTAAAGTAAAAATGACTTGGTTTGTCATTCTCTAGAGCTGACCTTGAGAAGAGGGTTTGTATGCAAGTAATTTGTTAAGAAAATGCTCTTAGGGGAACTCAGTATGGAAATGACTAGGGCAAGAAAAGTAAACAAAAAAAGCTTAATAGGTGGGATTTAAGCCCCAGCCCCAGTTTCAGCCTGCTGCTGCTACAGAGTCCTGACATATAAATTACTTCTCAGAGTGAGTCTTACACTGGCCCACAGAACTGGCTTTCAGTCTCCAGCACCAATCAGTCATTGCTTAAGAATCTGTCCAAACTCCTGGGCATCTCCAGGTCTTCACATGTCCAAGAAAAGAAGCTCCAGTGGGTAGTCATAAAAAAAAAGTTCTCCATAAGGAGCATAAAAGAAGTTTCAAGCAACTTCACACAGAACCCAGAGGAAGGGTGCACAGAAATAGTAAGTGGGATCCAAGGAATCTGTGTGGAGCCCCAACAGTGTCTGCTACAGATTGTTAGAATTTGTAAGGACTGGACTAAGAGGATTGACAGGTGCAGTAGAACTAGAAGTAGATTATCCAGGATGGTCAAGCTAGTGTTAGTTGCAGGAGTACATGTATTACACTAAGGATATGTGTATCATGCTAAGAAGTTTGGATTTCATCAAGAAATGGAGACACTGAAGAATTTTTTCAGTAGGAATGTAGAATGTCTTTTTTACACTTAAGAATAATCATTCTGACAGGAAAGGTAAATGTATAGGGGCTTTGAAGCCAGTTAACCAGCTTCTACAATAATCAGTGAGAAGAGATTATTTCAGCTTGACCAAGGTCAGTAGCCAAGCAAGTATAAAATCAGAGATAAATCCATGAAACATATAGGAGATAGTTTATGAGGTATAACAATTCTTTAATATGAGAGGTAAAGGAGATGCAGATATTGAGGTCTTATTTCCAGAATGAGATAACTGTTCCTGTTTATCAAGACTAATATTTTGAATGTGCTTTCAAAATTTTTAGGGGAAAAAAAGCACTACTTTGAATATGTTGATTTGATTTTATTTTTTGAATTTTATTTTTATTTTTTATTTTAGAGAGTGGGAAAGGGAGGGAAAAAAAGAGGGAGAGAGACATTGATGTGAGAGAGAAACATCCATCGGTCAGCTGCCTACTGTACATATCTTGACTGCATACAAAACCTGAAACCCAGGCATGTGCCCTGAGCAGGAATGGAACTGGTGACCTTTAGGTTTGTGGGATGATGCCCAGCCAAATGAGCCACATTGGCCAAATCAAATATTTTTATTCTCAAAGGCAATACTTTTGGGAAAAATATAAATACCCTATATTTATTGAATACACTGGGCTAATCTTAGAAAAGAAGATCTTAAAGAGAGATTAGTTGTCAGTATAAATGCTGTAAGTTAAATTATGGACAAAAATAAGGCCACCCAGAGAAGGTATATAAAGAGAGCAAAAGAAGAAGGCTGAGCATGGAGCACCAACATGTAAAATATTGAGAACAAGATGGTTAGGCAAAGATCGAGTAGAAAAGAGAGAAACAGAAAGAAAAACAAAAGACAGTATAGTCCTAGGGAATACATGGGAAATATATCCAGAAAAAAGGTATAGTCAATCAGAATGAAGTATTATAGACAGGTTAAGCTAAGATAGAGAGTAAAACATACACATACTGATTAGCAATAAATTACTGGAAACTGTTGAAAATGTTTTTAAGACAATGGTTGGAGAAAATAAAATTACAGTGTGTTTGAAAAGGCTATAGAGATAGATAACACTTTTATTTGTTTGGTTCTATAAAATGGAAGATAAAATGTGACTACTTCACATAATATCAGGAGAGGTTTTGTTTTTCCATAGATGTTTTTTAATATAGATATATGTACTTCTTTAAATATTAAAGGGAACAAGTTACTAAAGAACACACTCAAATATTGGATGCAATAGGGATTAGTCCATATATTCAGTTACTGGAAGAAGTAGAGAGTATATTATTCAGAACGTAGGTGGGAAGATTTCTCTGGAACAGAAAATGAAATGCCTACCCACTGAAATGAGAGAAAAGGGGAGTAAGATGGAATTTTAAGCAGAGACATGTGCAGTTGGAAGGCAGGGATTTAAAATGGTTCTCACCTAATTGCTTCTAAATTATCTAGTAGGGTAGCATTGGTCCTGGGGTAGGGAACTTGTAAAGAACTAAAACAGTGAGTTTGCACCTGTGGAGAATCAGAGCAGCTGACCAAAGACAAATAGGAAGATTTGTAAGTACTTTTCTGGTCAACTGGGTTGAAACTACACATATGTAGTGAACCAGTCTCCGTGCTGCGATGTCTCCCAGTGAGCTAACCCATATTCAACCTTCTCTGGTGTGCACAGGAGGCTTCCCCATTGTGTGTATGTCACTGTCCTTCCAACTTCCTCTTCTTGCCACTTTGCTCATTTCCACCCTGCTAGAAGCAGATTTAGTTTTCCATGCCCCTCAAAGTCAAAATGAACTAACAAAATAACCAATCTATGTTAGCAGGGTAATGAAAGAAAGATCAAAGTATTATGTACTCTCCAATGGGTTGCTGGAGATAACATGTATATTATAAATCTACTTTATAGGGGCCTATATTTAAAACACTCCCACACTCAAACATTAAGGGATGGATGCGGTGGTTGAGTTGGGGATAATCTGTTTTGTTTTGTTTTTTTAATTTTGAACTTTTAAAAAATTTTCAAGCAGCATTAATTTTCATTCTCTGGTGAGTTGAAGTTTCTAGTCTGTGTAGGGAACACTATGGCAGAAGGGCACAACACTACACTTCGGTGGCCACCCTCCCTTAACGAGTTTAATTGCCTCTTCTCACAGAAAACATTTTGGAAAAATAACACTTGTTTTTCTTTACAGATCATCATGAAAATTCACAAGTGTAAAGTGAGTAAATTAGCCATGAGCAGCTCTGAAGGACATACTGGCACCTACACGATGCCAGACATCTGGAGGCAAATTTTCATATGAAGGGGGGGGGTGGAGCTGTATATTTTGGAAACATAATGCCAAACATCTGGATATTTGGAAATCAACTCATTGCCTAGCTTTGTAATGTTTGTAGAAATAGTTTGTTTTCAGTAGATATAGTCACAGACTCTTTACCCATAAAAGCAATATCGAGATTTATGTTTATGTTTTCTCTATTAAATTTTGAAACTGTGTAGCATAGAAAATATCATTAGATAACTCCTCCAATTTTATAAAAGGCATTTGAATCAACAGGAGAATCTGTTCCTATGTGTTCTGATTCCAAGTACCCTATTCTGCATTTATAACAAGCTCCCTCGTGATGGCGGCACTGCTGGTCCTCTGATCACTCAGAGCAGCGAGCCTCTATACCCATGCTCTCAAATATGGAATCCACCCGGCATATGTGGTCATTTGGACTAAAATTGCTTGAATCAGATAAGATTTAAAAATCAGTTCATAAGTCCCACTAGGAACATTTCAAGTGCTTAATAGTCCAATATAGACAGTGCAAATATAGAACACTTCCATAACTTTGTCCATTCACAAAAACTTGCAATATTATTTGGATTTTGCTTGTAATTATATTACATTTAAAATTACAGAAAAACTTTTACAAAAGTGGAGTTCAAGGTTCAATACAATACAGGAGATCACAGTTCATGTATGGCACTCTACTTTGAAAACACATTTAATAACCATGAACTCTGAGGTTTACCTGAATTAGAATAAATATTTTTAAAGTGACAAGTTGTTGCTCTAAGTTCAACTAGTATATTTAAATATAATTTATTTGTGTATATAGTTAACACATGACAGGTAAAACTCTGATACTTCTATCCTGAGTTATCTTTAGTACTACTTACTCATTTTATTATTGTTGTTGTTGCTCTTGTTTTTTCTGTTAGATTCTGGTAAACATACCTATTAGTATTACTACATAGATTTCCAAGCATCAAGAGGTCCCTAAATAAATAAACAAATAAATAATGAAGTATCTAGATACTAAGCATAAAGCCAAATTACAAGTCCCTTGTCTGATTCATTACAGTTCTATGAATTTGAATAAATCACAGAGCCTCTCCCAAGCTCAGTTTCTTTATCTGTAGTGAACAGATGAATCACAAAGATTAAGTGAAATAATGAATATAGATGTCTGTCTAATACTGCATCAATACTGTGCATATACATTATTATCAACAAATGATTTTTTATGGTCCTTTATAATGGTGATGCTGAAATATTTTATGAGCAGTACAAGTTTAAAATCTAAAGTTCACTGGGAAGAATTTTATCACTAAACCTAGAGGTGCAATGAAATAAAATTGAATAGGCCACTTGAAAAAATGAAACTAGGCATCAACCTTAAGATTCTAATTCTCACTTAAAAACTCTTTCTAGTGCTAGAAATATTTTAATGTAATTAATTATATTTTCCAAATGCAGGCAGAAAAGTTTTATACACATATACAGTCATATTCTTGGAAGTATAAACATGCTCTCACTTTATACATGCATTAGTGTCAAATCATTTGACCAATATCGTTCTTTTCTGCTAGTTTTTTCAAGAAAAATACTATATTGCACCAGTGCCTTTTTGTTTCTCTCTTCTCTCATCTCTCTTTCCACAGGCAACTTGTAAATTTTCAAGTTAAAACATTTCTTGCTGAATATGTGCTTTGTAGATAAATACTCAGTTACTCTAAATTTTGTTTATAGTTATATTCTATCTAAAATCATGGAAGAACTTCTCTAGGAGTAGATTTCAAGGTAGCATATGGTATAGAAGATCACAGTTGAAATCCACCATTTATTTGAGCTCACACTTACCATCTCACAGGTTGTTCCTCACACACATCATTATCAGAATTAAGTAGTTCATGTAGAACAATTGATTGCACAATCTGTGCTTTCCTAAAAAATTCCTTTTAGTGCCAAGTAAAAGTTTTTCATGAACCATGAATTGATTTGAGACATTATTCATTCTTCTGATTCAAACAAGTTTTAGCTAAAATATTAGAAAATGCCTGCTTAAAATTGTTATGACCTTTCCTCCTTTCCCAGTTTTGATTTGCTTTTGTGGTACTTGGTTGTGTTGGGTCTTTACATTGAGCACATCACCTGTCAAGGAAACAAATGATCTAAAACTATGACAGGGATTTTACATAGATAAGCTTGCCTATTTCTCACAGGTGTTTGATGAGCCCTTTTATAATCCTCAATCTTCCACCCATGTTTCTCTGGAGCTTCAATTGGCAGATGAGTCTGGGCAGAATCCTTTTTTTTTTTTTTTTTTTTTTAACCAACACTTGGTGAAACACAACATGTCCAGTCCTATATATTTAAAAATTACCCACAAAGGGGAGAAACAAGATGGCGGAGGAGTAAGTGGAAGCTACACTAACTTCCTCCCAGAACTAGTCTGGATTTACAACGCAATTTTGGAGAAATCATCTGGAATAACCAACTGAACACCAGCTGGAGAGAAGTCTTATAACCACGGAGAGACAGAAAAGGCCGCTACATCACAACGTGACCGGCAGACCATTCCCGGCCAAGTGGCATCAGCCTGAGGGGAAGCAAAGGCCCTGCCTACAGGAATTAAGCTGCCACACCCACGGTCCTTAAGCCTGACAGCTAATCACAGATTGACTAGATTATCAACTAAAGGAGACAGACAAAGGCAGTAGATCCCTGGAAGTCTCCAACAGGCTGCCTAGGCCCAGACTGGTACAGGATCTGACGCCACCAGGGGCAGATCCAGGAAGTGCAGATCATTCTAAGAAGCACCAACAAACAATAGGAGTCACAAAAATGGGGAGACAGAGAAACAACCCCCCATCGAAAGGAAAGGTAGAGTCCCCAGAAAGAGTGCTAAATGAAATGGAGGGGAGCCAACTATCAGATATGCAATTGAAAGCATGTATTATGGAGAAGCTCAATGAGCTCAGCAGAAACTACAAAGAACTCCAGAAAAACTACAGTGAACTCCAGAAGAACTATAAGGAACTTACTGAGAATTATACCAGCATCAAAAAGGACATGGAAGCTATCAGTAAGAGCCAGGAGGAAATGAAGAATATGATCTCTGAATTGAAGAACACAGTAGAAGGAATTAAAAACAGGCTAGAGGAAGCAGAAAATCAGATCAGCGAGCTGGAGGACAATGTAGACAAAAACTCACAGACAGTGCAACAAAATGAAAAAAGGCTGAACAAGACTGAAGAGGCTCTAAGACAGCTGCAGGACAACATGAAATGTAATAATATCCGTATCATAGGAATTCCAGAAGGAGAAGAAGAAGAGCAAGGGATAGAAAACCTCTTTGAAAAACTAATGACAGAAAACTTCCCTAACAGGAAGAGAGAAAGAATCATGCAAGTCCAGGAAGCACAGAGGATCCCAATGAAGATGAACCCCAACAGGCCCACTTCAAGACACATCATAATTAAAATGCCAACATTCAAAGACAAAGAGAGAATCCTAAAAGCAGCAAGAGAGAAACAACTAATAACATACAAGGGAGCTCCAATAAGGCTATCATCAGACTTCTCAGCAGAAACACTACAAGCCAGAAGGGAATGGCAAAATATATTCCAAGTAATGAAAAACAAAGGCCTACAACCAAGAATACTCTACCCAGCAAGGCTCTCATTCAAAATGGAAGGTGAAATAAGGAGTTTCCAAGACAAAAGAAGGTTAAAAGAATACATCTCCACCAAACCAGTATTGCAAGAGATGCTAAAGGGTCTACTTTAAGAAGATGAAGAAACAGAGAGAGACAGAGAGGAACATGAGTACAAAGGGGGAAAGTGACAATGAATAAGTACTGAAAGAAAGAAGGAACTTCTACCATTTGCAACAACATGATTGGAACTAGAGAGAATTATGCTTAGGAAAATAAGCCAGGCAACAAAAGAAAATTACCTTATGCTATCACCTGTTAAAGGAAACTAATGAACAACACAAACAAATGAGCAAAATTGAACCAGAGGTATGTAAACGAGGAATAAACTAACAGTAACAAAGGGGGAGGTGGGAGGGAGAGAAGTGGTAAGAAGGGGAAGGGTCTACTCAAAGAACATGTATAAATGATCCATGGACATGGACAGCTGGGTGGGGACTGAATGTGGGAGAAGGGAGGGACAGGGTGCAGAGGAGCAAGAAGGGGAAAAGAGTGAGACAACTGTAATGGAAAAACAAACAAACAGAAAAATTTTTAGTGGGGGGAAAAATAAAAATATAAAGAATAGAAATGCAAGTTCAGTGAATATTAGAAGTACAAGGAATTTCCTTCACACTGTATATATTTTCTCCCTATCTGATCCCTCCAGAATTTGGCATTCTAAAGAAGTAAGTAATGACCTAAGTTTCTTTGCATAAAACTAATAAGACCAGTTGTTAATAACGATTTTTTGACTAAGACTTTGACTGGAATGTCATGCCTAAAGGAGACATGCTTGGGCTTTGGTTGTTACCAAAAAGCCCTGAGCAACTGGGACTGACTTTCAAAGGTAATAAAAGTCCACGAGATAAAAGGCCTGGTACCTTGGATGGATGAGCGGTCCATAGCAATCTTTCCAGGGAAGGAATGAAGGTTGTTTTCCTGAAAGATGGCTAGAAGGGACCTTAAGGCATAATGGAAAACCAGGAGGACCTGGAAAAGACAGGTGTTTACAGGCAAGGCTGAATGCCAGGTATGTGGCTCAGCTTCTGTGCCCTGAAGGGCAGACTGAAGGTCACCCTAAATGTTCCTTGCGTAAGTTCCAGCAAAGCAGAACTAAAGATCATAAGTGATCATTTGCTGCTCTTGTTGTGTTTATGCAAATGAACAGGATAAATTAAAAATGAACTTAATGCAGTCCCTTTAATGACAAGGAGGGTAATCTTAGGGAGAAAAATCAAGATTCAAGGAAGATCACAATGCCCAGTGGTAGACTATAAAGTAGTGCAGCTAACCGTCTTTAAAGTTTCTTTTCATTTAAAATTTGTTTTCATTTGAAAGTTAAACTATGTCTGTGGCATTATCAAAGATGTTTAATTTACAGGCAAGAAGAATGTCAAATGCCTTGCAACTGGATGTCTTTCCGATAAGACAGTCCTACAGATTTAGAGACTTGTATGTGGGTTATGTTACATAAATTAACATGTGTTTTCTGTTTTCAAAGGGCATAAGCCTACGATCTCATTACCTGAGTGATTGTCTGTACGTATAGGCCTCACTTAATCCTGTCTGCATTGCTGCCTCCTGAGACTCAACAGTTTGGCTGAACTAAGTGGCTGGGTTGGTGAAGAACGGGGTGGTCTGTGGGCTTCACTTTAAAACTGGTTTCTCTTTTCTATCCTAATGGCTTGGACAGAAAGAGCCCAGAGGCCTGAGAGGGGGGAAACCTAAAATATTCCCCTCAGCTTAAACTAAGTATAATGGGAAAAAGGGTTTTGGACAGGTGAGATGTACCTGGCATACCTTCCTCTAAAGAAGCCCTTCTTTTCCCTAATGTGGGACATTGAAAAATTAATACCTGTCTTTTGTCATCTAGTGGTTACGGATTGAATGATGTCCTTTAACCCTGTTGCCCCCAGAATACAACAAGGATGCCAGCCTGTTAAACCAAGCATGCCGTTGTCCAGAGACAGCCAAACAACCTGGAGTCTGCACAATCCTTCCCCTTGTGGGAAGGCCACCCTCCCCTCCACACCCCCACTCTTATTAGGGATTTCTGGACCCAAGGGTAGGTAGGACGACGACCATGTCCAGCTTGAAGCAACTAGAGGAGCTCGAGACCTTCGTCCATTGTCCTTTATAAGATTGTAAAGCGTCTTAAGTCTGAGAGGGAGGAATTGTTATTTTTTATTGTTAAAATATTTAACTAATTAATTAATTATTTTTAAAAAATGAAGAAGAATATATGAAAGGGTGAGCCATGGGCATGGACTTGGGGAGGGGATTGTCGGGGAAGGGGGGTGCTGGGCGGAGGGGAGCAAAGGGGAAAAATTGGAACTATTGTAACAATATAATCAATAAAATATACTAAAAAAAAAAAAATTACCCACAAAGAAGCTTGTCTAGGTTTTTACACAATCTGAAATTCCCACAAGTATATCTAATCTTTATATTCCAAACAGCCACCATTGAAGTTAGGCTTCCAGAAAGTGGATTGATCATTTTAATCCAAAATATCAGGGGAATTAATTAAAATCCAAACTTGAAGGTAATGACCGCATTTCTTTCCATGGAACTAAGTGTGGACCTTGATCCAAGAAGCTAGTGATCAAGTCAGTTTTATTGTCTTCCCCAAATAGGAGGCAGAGCTCAGAGATCCTTGAATATAATTTGAGACTGAATGGAGGTCACAGGATATCTCTATATGTATCAATAGCAAGAGGAGGTCGATGAGGAATCTGAAAGCAGGATCATAGATGAGCATCAGAAAAACTCTGATGCTGTGATGTTGGAAATAACTGGAACTGAGGTGCTGCTAGGGAAGGAAAGTAAACTAGTCTCTCCTTCCATCCTCTGAATTCATTTTCACTTCCAGAAAAAAATCATCTTTTTACGAAAGCTCACGTGGTATTGATCTCCAATCCATTGTTGCTGCTGTGGTTGGAGCCACTCAACTCTGACTCTAAAATCACATCTGTACCTACCAGATTTGGGCAGTTGTCTTTCAGTGCCACCTTCTCCCACATAATGATGTCTCAGTACCAGGCTGTGGCAAATAGTGTTTCCAGCATATCTAGTTGCATCTGAGGGAATGTGCTGCTCTTCTGTCCTATTTCCTAAGTATGGAAGAATAATGGTCAGATTTAAGCATTTGATTAAGATGAGACATTATGCTAAGAACTGGATGAGTGAAGTCAGTTGAAATGGTGGAATCAAGGCAGAATGGATTTTATTACAGATTAAGATCCCTGATAAGTGAGTTTGAGTGGTGGATTGTAAATAAATAGGTAGGCAGGCAGACAGACAGGAAAAGAGATTGGAAAGTCCTAAATGCTGGCATAAGTCTTCTTAGAAATTAGCAAAATTAGAATCACAGCAACCATATAATGAAGGTCTCTAAATTTCTAAGACATTGTACACATTTGTAGTGCAAAATTGCTTCTCTGTTTATTTTGAGGTGGGAAAGCTGAAGATCCTGGAACAGATGTCCGATTTTTATAAATTTGGGTTTGCATCAGCTACAACAGAGTGCGCTGCTTCCTCTAGCTGCATATACGATTATAAATGGGTTTTTAGTAGTTGGACAGGGTGAGTAAAAACGTAAGGTTAAAAAAAAAACCTAATAAGTATTTTTTCATATAATCTAATATTAAAATTCTATAAATTCTCAAGAAAAATTATAGCAACCGTAGAAATTTAGGCAGCCACCTATTAGTGAAAAATGAAGAACTGAATACAATGTAATGTGGTTAATAATTTATACATTTCAAATTAGGATCTGACAGAAAAACCTAATGGGATTATATAAATGATGGTTTCATTTATTTTAAGTTAAGTTATTTTTAGATTTATGTTTTGACATTTTATTGACATTAGATTTTTATCTTAGTTGTTAACATTAGATAGTTTTCCTAGTCTCCGTCCCCACCCCCACCCCCAAAGGATAAGAGGGACATTTTACTATTAAGAATACATTTTGAAGAGGCTAACCCTTTTTAAAGTTATATAATCACATAGTCACTTCATTTTGGGAAAAAAACAGTTTTTGAATGATATTTGTGCTCTTCATTTAAGAAACTCTTTGGAAAGCAGAAAATTAAATTATTTAGATATAAAAGTATTTTGCCATACCTCTCATTTGTAGTTGTTAATACAGGATTATGATGATTATGTAACACATTGTTGAAACATACACTCTTTGAGAAGGATAAGAACGTTGCTGGGACAAATCATATAAATTGGGACTGTTGGGCAACAGGGTGATATAAGCACCCCTCTGGATGATTGTTTTTAAATCTTCATCAACAGACTGAATACTTAAGTGTTTTCTCTGTTGTTCACTCCAGGACTAGGACAGATTAAAGTTGTAGAGTGACAGAGAAGCCTTTCAGAAGCCGTGAAATTTTCGTTTGTTTTCTGTATTTATAAGTCTGTTTTTGTTTTGTTTATTTGTTTATTTTGTGAGTGCTGGAGAGGGGATTGGGGACCTGGATGAAAAAGATGAAGGGATTAAGAAGTACAAAATGCTGTTACAGAATAGTCATGAGGAAGTAAAGTACAACACAGTGAATATAGTCAGTAATATTGTAATAACTACGTATGGTGCCAGGTGGGTACTTAAAATGTCGGGGGGACACATTATAAATTATATGAAAGTCTAGTCACTATGTTGTATACCTGAAACTAAAATAAAATAATATTGAATGTCAACTGTAATTTAAAAATAAATTTTAAAAAATGCCACCAACCTGATTTCTAAAGAATTGGCTAACAGCTAATGCCATATTTTTGAGTTTGCTCTTTCTCTACATCAGAGCAACAAAGGGTCTCCATTAAAAGTTAAAGTCTATACCCTGTTTTAGATCTAGAAAATCAGAATGACTGAGACTTGGGTCCAAGGAGTCTGCATTTTTAACACTTCTTCCAGGTGATTCTTAGCTATACAAGTGCTGGCTTGTGGAAGAATGATTTGTTGAACCTAGAATGTGTCTAAAGTCAGAATGTGACTCTTTACATTGCACAATAAACCAACTTAAATTTTTTACTACTTTTACTATAGTGTACCTAGATGTGAACAATAAAAATCCTACTATATCCCTGGCTGGTGTGGATCAGTGGATTGAGCACCAGCCTGTGAAACAAAGGGTCACTGATTTGATTCCCAGTCAGGGCATATGCCTGAGTTGCAGGCCAGGTCCCTGGCTGGGGGTGTGTGAGAAGCAACCACACATTGATGTTTTTCTCCCTCATTTTCTCCTACCCTTCCCCTCTCTAAAAATAAATAAATAAAATATATTTCTTAAAATCCAACTATACTTAATGTAAAATTTTCACACATACTAAAGTTTTGTTTCTGAATGATGACATTAGTAAGCTTGCACACTTCCTTACTCACACCAAAAGGACAGGGTTAATTGAATTCTTGCTACATGGAAGGTTTACCTTCATCCTAATCACTCTTACTTTCTCCCTACCAGCATCTGACCCTTGAGCTAGTCTAGACAAATCAAAGTCTACTTGCCTGATCTCCCTTTAGGATACTATAACATCTACTTGAATACAAGGCAAATTGCCCAGGCATCCCCATGAGTTTTCTCCATCTGATTTTGAGAAGGATATTATTGGGTTGGCCAAAAATCTGTTTAGTTTTTACCATAAAATAAAAAACACATTTTCCATTTTCACCAATAACTGTATTGATTTGGAATATTCTGAGTAATGTCAACTCTCTTCTTTCATTGGCTTCTAGTGCACAGAGACCAGGGGTGCTGCTAAGCATCTTCCAATGCATAACACAGCCACATAGCAAAGAATTATTTGGACAAAATGTCAATAGTACCAAGAAACTTAGCAAACTACTTTTGGCAAGTTCAATCAGTCACAGCACCTTCTCCATATACTGCACAAATCTTTTTTTCCATTTCAGTTGTGTTTTTATCTTTCATGAAATAATAAAACATAATATGCTGAAGACATTGTTTATTTTCTTCTATCTTCAATATTAAAATGGCTGCACAAAAACTTACCAAGTTTAATAATATTTTTAAAATGCACACTGATGTGGCAGCTGTCACAATACAATCTAACAAAATTGTTTTGAATGAAGTTGAAGACCACTAAGCACTACTAGAGCCATCGTATGGGAAAAAACTAAACAAACTTTTTGGCTACCCCAATATTTTTTGAAACAATAATGAAACCAAAGACTGGTGCCAAAGCATACAGGGATTTTCCAGAATAGCAAGTAAGAGTCCTCTTGAGGATGAAGAAGAAGAAAAGCCGGTCAATAATAGGCATACAATAATTACAGTTAGTCCTAAATGTTTCCATAATTTCTGGCAAAATCAACAACTATGGTATAACTTAATAGCATTTTTGTAACTCCCCCCAAAAAACTGTAAGAAGAGGATTATTAGTACTTAAGAGTGCCTCAAAAAAACAGAGAGAACTATTAAAGCTCACCTTCTTCACCACAGCCTCCCAGTTCCAGGTATGTGGTCTGTCATGCTAGCCCTTATTGTGTGTTCTGTTCAGCTCTTTCAGTCAAGTCTTTATGGGACGGGCACTGTGTATAAGCTGACAGAGATGCAATGAAACATGTGCTGTGGAGGCTCCCAGGAAGAATATTACAATCTGGTTTACCCTTTAAGATTAGATACACACAGCATATGTAGTCAGTCACACACATGTAAAGTGCCCTACCTAACATGTGATAAAGGACATTAGTATTACTAAGTGATCCAGGTAGAATTTTTCTTTTGGGAGTCTAGGAATGAGAATTCCCTTCCAGCTGTGATGTCTGGGGAAGATCTCAAACTGGGAAGGGGCAAGGAATAGGAGCCTTCAAAGATTGGCAGGAATGAGAGAGACAGAGTGGGATTTATGGAGGGTGTACTTTAATTTGAATAAAGATTGCATACTAAAAGAAAAGTATTCAAATCTAGTAGGGTATTAACAATTTACTACTGGGGATTATTTGAAGGCCACTCAACCTTTCCTACCTCCTGGTAATCTCTCTAAGTGTCCACTTCCTATGCCTGGGTAGATACTTACCCCATGTAGATTCTGAGATACAGAGCCTCTATGGGTTGTATGCCTTTACATGTTTCTACTCTGGCTAGCATGCATATTCCATGTAGTTGGAAAACATTCATAATCAGAATAAATCTATAATGACCTACCATGAGAACTTTGCTCAAATGTTAATGAACATATGAACTGCGTGGAGATCTTATAAAAATGTAAATTCTGAAAGTAGGTGTAGGATAGGGTCTACTGGCCTGCATTTCTAACAAATTGCTGGAGGAACCAGATGGTAGTAGGCCACAAATCATACTTCAGATAGAACATTCCCACACTTAAAATTCAAAACATCAAATTCTCATAGTGTTGTCTTGTTTTATTTTTTATTCAACTTTTCACTTACACAGTTCCCTGTTCACTGATTAGTGTTCAAGTTCTGTTATGAAAGAGCCCATTCCTTATATTGGTCCCCTCCTCTAAAAAATATAACCATTTAATTTAGTGTTAAGCACATATAAAAATATTTCACCTATATAAGAAATGTCATCAATTGATAAAATAGTAATTTCAAAAGAGTAAATATGAAAACAAGTTTAACAGATCAGTTATGATACCTTAGTACTATTTTAATTTTTGGTCATTTTAAATGTAATTCATGTGTTTTAATTCATGAGTTCCAAATAATGACCTCTCTCTTTTATTTAAAGCAAATTAATAATATGTCACACACACACACACACACACACACACACACACAATGATTGCTGAAAGCAATTTTACTATATATATTTTATTTTATTTCTTATTTTAATTTGTTATCATCACCTGAGAAAAAAATTTTTTCATTGCTTTTAGAGAGAGGAATGAAGAGAGGGAGGGAGAGAGAAAGGGAGAGAGAGAAACATCAATGCAATAGGAAAGCATTGATTGGTTGTCTCTCATACACACCCTGACCAGGAATCAAACCTTCATTCTTTCTATTATGGCCAGCTTCCAACCAACTAAGCCACATTGGCTAGGGCTGTGTGTATATATTTTAAAGAGAAGGCCTTATATTGCTCACTCAAGGACTATATAATTTTAGTTTACATATAATTCTATCAAGATTCAGTCCTGCTATCCAATGTCACATTAAAGAGAGGAGATACTTTTATCAGATTCAGGAATGACAATGAAAACTAAAAGGTTTCCATGTGATGGAAGGATGAGATGAAAAAACAAGCTAAGAAAAGCAGGGCCTCAGATCTTTGAAGCTGAATAGTTCAGTGTAATTTTATGGAAAAGCAAATGTCCCTTTATAGTTCCACAGGCCCTGGGGTTTCATGTTAATATAGAGCAGTTGAATAATTGGTTATTAATATGAACCTAGGGCACCAATAACACATTGAAATATATTCAATATTTTTCAGTGAAAGTAGAAGATTTGTGCTGGAAATCTGTGGCTTAGTGTATAACTAGTTTAAATTACCACTGAGAAGATAAGTGAGTTTTATATTTTGGTATAATTTTAATTTCAAATGCTTATTTTTGCTTTTATGCTTAAAATATACATTCCATTACCTAGAATTTGTCTTTATGAAAGCATATATTTTGGTGACATACTAATAAGTATTTGCTAAAAACATTAGACAGTATATATATATATATTTTTTTCTTTTCATTTTGGACTGGCCTTCCTTCAGGGCAAACATCTCTGACTTGTTAAACAGGATTTATTAATCATTTAATGAAGTATCATATGCTTTATAGAACTTAATCTGTGATCAAACGTACTGTATGGTACATATGTACAATACAGGGGTGGACAAAGTAGGCTTACAGTTTTTCATATGAAAAATAATAAAATAATAAATAATACACACACAAAAAACTCTTTGATACTCACAACTGTAAACCTACTACTCACAATCCTTGAATAACCTAGAAGTATTTCAGTTAAAAAATAACAAACCTTAACAAAATAAACAATACATGTGATGTGCCATAATCCTCTATTATTTCATATATATTTCTATAATAATATCAAACTAAAGATCAATGAATCTACAGTACTTTTGACAAGCACAATTCCTCGTAGACTTTTGTCTTTTACTACTCTTGATGTAAAACTTGATTTTCCAACAATACATACATTTCATTTAAAGCTCTATTTAATAAAT
The DNA here is from genome assembly GCF_987537825.1 of Furipterus horrens. Taxonomy (NCBI): domain Eukaryota; kingdom Metazoa; phylum Chordata; class Mammalia; order Chiroptera; family Furipteridae; genus Furipterus; species Furipterus horrens. Next base: position 143,597,911 of record NW_028327171.1, on the reverse strand, counting down.
TAAAGTACATCTACATTTCAGAAAAAAATGAATATTGAAACACATTAAAGGTGGTGGTAATTAAATACATATTTAAATGGACTTTGGGGTTATAACAGAGCTTGGAGACATAACCTTATTGTAACAGCTATTTTTAAAGAAAATCTTTACAACATCACAGAGTGAAAAAGTCCAAATATCTTTTAATATATTTTCTATATTTTGAACCCATTTTTTCCTCAATTTGTACTTTGGCTCTTTTTAGTGTGTTGTACATTATAAGCTCCAATCCTTCTCCTTGCGGATGCTCAGTATGCATCTGATGATGGTACTTACATTGAGTGCCCTGTGGGGGAAATGTGTTAATTTGTACTGACATCTCCAGATTTGAATCTAATGAAATGAAAATGTAGACTAGAGTGGGTTAAGATCTCTGGTGCTTTTTGTTCTTAGAGCTAGGGTAGTTTCCTTTTGCATGATTGAAATCATGCCCATATCATCCTCTTAATGTCTGTGGTATTGTGCTTAATGGCTTCATCAGGATATATCACTTTCTTTAGCACAGAGCTGCCAGTGGAACACAAATCATTTAGAGAGAGATGTTGTTAGAGAAAGATAGGGTGCAGTGGTTGAAGGATCACAGTGAAAAGTAAGGAATACAGAGAAAAATCTAAAGTGTTCTGAAAATTATGAAAAACTTAGTGAAAGTATTGAAAGTTTTAAGTTAAAGATGGGAAACACAGGAAAATCATATATAGCTGGTTTATAGGTAACATTTATTGCTAACAAAAATCTCTATGTTTTACTTATTGATCTTTATTATTTATAATCACCATTATAAAAAAGCTTATTGTGGCTGAAGACTTTCATTTGTTTGTCTCCTCTGCATACTTGGGAATCAGAACAGAGCCTCGATCATAGTAAAGACCATTTGCTTACAAAAATAAAGAGAATTCTGAAATATTTATAAGTAAAACAAAAGATCATCATGAAGTAAGTATAAGTAAGTTTTGTAAAATTCTCAGAGCTTCATAGAATTTGTAATAAATTACATTTTCCTGAATATTTTCAATGCTTCTATATCCTACTTCTTATTGCCATAGTTACAATACCCTTTTGTCACACCCTTATAGAATCTGCACACATATGAAGTCAAAGTCATAAATAAAAACCAAGTGTCAACATTTTTGAAATAATAAAAATAAAATTTTCCAGGACATGTTAGTTCAAATGCATTTATAAATGCCTGAGGGCCACTTGTCTTCTCATAAACAAACTAGATTAATATAGATTATAATTGAAGGCTTTGGACAGCCACTTGGCACAAAAGGGAATAGAAGTTGAAGACATAATATCACAAAGAAAGACTTTACATAAAAAAAATAGTAATGATACACATTTAACTGATGACCAAATCAGTTAATCCACTTAAAATGTTCATCCCTCACATTCCAATTTCTTGCTTCTGAAATCACTGAGCGTCTGCTATAAATGATTGTGCCTCAGAATAGAGAACTGCTAACCATTAAATTCATCCTGTTTCGAAAGAGCCCAGAGGTCTGAGAGGGGGGAAACCTAAAATATTTTCCTCAGCCCAAACTAAGTATAATGGGCAAAAGGGTTTTGGACAGGTGACACATGCCTGGCACACCTTCCTCCAAAGAAGCCCTTCTTTTCCCTAATGTGGGACATTGAAAAATTAATACCTGCCTTTTTTCATCTAGTGGTTATGGATTGAATGATGTCTTTAACCCTGTTGCCAAATCTGTTGCCCCCAGACAAGGTTGCCAGCCTGTTAAACCAAGCATGCTGTTGTCCAGAGACAGCCAACTGACCTGGAGTCTGCACGATCCTTCCCCATGTGGGAAGGCCACCCTCCCCTCCACACCCCCACTCTTATTAGGGATTTCTGGACCCAAGGGTAGGTAGGACGATGACCATGTTCAGCTTGAAGCAGCTAGAGGAGCACGAGACCTTTGCCCATTGTCCTTTATAAGATTATAAAGGGTCTTAAGTCTGAGAGGGAGGGATTATTATTTTTTATTGTTAAAATAATTATTTACTTATTTATTTATTTATTTAAAAAATGAAGAAGAATATGTGAAAGGGTGAAGCAGGAAAGCTTTTAAGTATGACCCATGGGCATGGACTTGGCAGGGCGGTTGCTGGGGGAGGGGGGTGCTGGGCGGAGGGGAGCAAAGGGAGAAAATTGGAACTATTGTAACAATATAATCAATAAAATATACTTAAAAATAAATAAATAAATAAATATATCTTGTTTTGAGAATGGTGACCTTTGGAGCTCCTTTTGAAAACCTAGCACATGGGAAGAACCATGGACTGAGGAAGTGGGGTTATGCATTTGGAGTTCTGTAGCTGCCTAGAGTATTTCTGTTTTACTTCATAACATGAGATTGCAAAGTTAAGTTTTGCTTGCACATTGAGTTGAAAAACAATGGTGTCTGAAAGTTTACTAGAAACATACCTGTTGAGGAGGGATAACTTCAGATCAATAAATGTTTAACATATATTACTTATTTTGTAAATATTTTGAAAAATGCATTGTGATTCTGAGAAATATGTCTAGGACTAATAAATTATTCATCAATAAAATACAAATTTATAACCTATAAGTTTTTAAATATACCGTGAAATATAAGTGATAATTTGCACTGAGGACTTAAAATTCTGTGCACAATAAGAAGCAATTAGCACTCCACATTCTGTCACATTTTAATTAAAATCAACAAACATTTATTTTGTACTTCTATGTTTCAGTCTGAGAGGGTGCCACATAATTCATTCATAATTTATTCACTAACTCAATAAATTAATTTATTGAGTGATTCTTATATTTTTAGAATATAGTTACAAAGGAAACTCAAAAGTGAATAAAACCCAAGGCTCTGTCTCCAAGGAGTTACCCCTGTAATGGGAAAATCCAGCATATATTGTCCATATAAACAGATAGATACAGTACAAAAGGGAAAGGATGATAACTTAAAGTTGTCAAAACTGCTGTTTACAGACCTGCCCAGGTTGCTCATTTCGTTGGAGCATTGTTCCATACACCAAAAATTTGTGGGTTTGATCCCCCCGTCAGGGCATGTACCTAGGTTATGGGTTTGATCCCTGGTTAATACCTGTATCTGAGGCAACTCATCAATGTTTTGCTCTCACATTAGTATTTCTCTCTCTCTCTCTCTCTCTCTCTCTCTCTCTCTCTCTCTCTCTCTCTCTCTCTCTCTCTCTCTCTTTCTTTCTCTCCCTAAAATCAATAAAACACATCCTAGGTAAGGGTTAAAAAATAAAAAGCTGCTGTTAGAGAACAAAGGAAAATGAAATTAATTTTGCTTGTGAGATGAGGCTTTGCAAAATACAAAGTATTTTACACCTCAGCTAATCTTGGAAGGGTAACTAAGGTTTACACCCTACAAAGAAAAGAAAACAATATGTTCAGTAAAATGGAAGAGCAAAGGGTGGCATCAGCATGAAGAGTATTCTTGTGGCAAAGGTTGGACATAAATTACATTGGGGTCTTCTATATTTCAATTTTATTCTACAGATTATGGAGAGACATTGTTAAAAGAATAACAATCTGGTAAACATGTTTATGATTAATTGTTCAGAGAGAATATATAATGGGTACATGGGAGGGCTTAACCTCTGGCGATGAAATTGTGATGTAAATGAGGGACTGGAAAAAATGAGTCAGAGATGAAATTGAGACAAACTGCTAACCAAGTGAAAGGATTAAGACAAGCTGGTAACCAGCCAAGACTAGGGTGTTTCTGAAATGTTTTGTCAATTGAGAAAATGGTACTATCAACACCTAAGATAAACTACAGAAAGAAGAGCAGTTTGGGGGAGTGATAATTTGATCATTATTGTGCTCTGGGATATAATAATTCAGAAGTCCCTTCTGACATTCAGGGATGGTAACTGGCAATAAGGAGCTGAAGACCAGAAGAGATCAGAAGAGTGGTGATGTTGTCAGAGATGAGATGTGCATATTGGGGCAACTTTGCTCTTCACTGGTAGTGGAAATTATGGAAACAAATAATATTTCCTGGAAAAATGAAGAATGAAATAAATAGGAATTCTAAGGAATATTAACATTAAAGAAATAAAGATGGGTACAAATTCAGAGAAAAATATTAAATGGTATACTCTGGTTGGTGTGGCTCAGTGGACTGAATGCTAGCCTATGAACCAAAAGGTTGCCAGTTCAATTCCTAGTCAGGGCATATGCCTAGGTTTCAGGCCAATCTGTGTTTCTCTCCCTCTTTCTCACTCCCTTCCCCTGTCTCTAAAAATAAATAAATAAAATCTTTAAAAAAAAATGAAATGATAAAGGGTATGTGAAGAATATAGGGAATTTTATTGAGTATCTAATATATGTGGATATACATATTCTCATTTAATCTAAACAATAATCATTCACACAAAGGTTAATATTTTTATTTTACATAAGATAATACCACTCTGAGTGGATCAGCAATTTAGCCCATATTATTTAACTATGAAATTTTGGAATTGATATTTAAACCTATATCTTGATGACCCCAAAACTCATACTTTTACTATTCCAAATTAAAAGTCAGTTTGGCAGTCAATAAGCTAAAATATGTGTCAAATTTATTCCTGCTTTGGAATTTTATATTACCTGTAAATTATTAAATGAAACAAAACAATGTTGAAAAACTCTTTGAACAATTAAAAAATATACTTTTATAGCCATTAAAACAAAAATTGGCCTAAATATTTGAGTCAGGCATCAGTTCAGAGACATTTTTAGATATATTATTTATTTTTCAGTTGGTGTTTTTCTAACTCTTCTCTTTTTAGCTTTGGAAACCTCCAGACATTTTCCTCAAGACACATCCTCAGAATAAATATGATATTTTTATTTTTAGAAACACCCTGGGAAATAAGGTAATAATAGGGCTTGCAAATCTTCCTAAGACTTAATTCTATATTCTGAAGAAATGGTAACAGCAACATTACCTAATACTGTTTAATACATATTTTGTTAATGCTTTCACTTTTTTTATAAATGATTAATAGTTGACAGTGAAATCTGCCTTGTAATGTCTCCTTCAGTTATGGTTTACAGAGTTTAACTTTATACTTCAACTCTTTTCATAAAGTTATGATCTGATTTGCTGACATTCTTACCATAGTTAATACGTCCAAATTTTTATTTACGTGTCAATATTTGTCAAAATTCCCTAAATAAAGCTATATGCAAAGGAAAATGCAATCAACTTTTTCTTGGAAAATATATATTTATATGCAAAGTATTTTTATAGTTTGACTCTTTTATTATTTAACTAAAACATAATTCTTTTTGTCAAGAATAGCTACTCTGGGACTTTTGTATACTGTTGTGCTGAAAAAAGAGGAACTTGCTCATAATCCAGGTGCTTGTTAGGACTTATTAAAGAAAATAAAGAAGCTATACAATTTGTAATGATCCTTGGGATTAAAAAAATGATGGTTTATAAATACAGAATACACTAGGAATAGAATTAATGGTTGTGAGACACAATTGGCACTTTGCTTCAACCCTTCACTGTGTATGATGTTAGAGTCACTCCAGTTGCAAATGGCCCTGATTTGAAACACAAGAAACAATGTCAGGAGACAAATAAGTAGCAGGGTAGATGAAGTCTTAACAGCTAACGAGGCTACTGTGATGCGAATCATTTTTCCAAGGGATGGTAAACATTTCTGAAGTTAACAATTGAAACAAAAATACACAGTCAATAAAAGGCAGATAAAATAAACACAGAAATCATATTCAGTCCTAGGAGAATCATTTTTGAATAAAATCCTTTTCAAGATCTTCACAAAGTTGTCAGCAGCTCTTTTAAAAATCAAGTCAATACATTTGAAGCAATTGTTCATGAGACATGACCGGTTGGTAAACGATTCTGAAACTCCATCCAGCTGTTAATTTTACATAGCTCTTCACAAAATGTTTAAGTCTTACAATAAATAATACTTATAAAACACTGTAACCTGATAGGTTTCATATAAAGCATTATGATTCTGTGCATATTGAAATAGTTGCCCCCTTAACTTTTATGTTTCATTTATGACGCATTTTTCAGTACACTGATCAACATTATCACATAATGTTCACTGCCTATTGCTAGTGGATAATAGAGTGTTTATTAATAAAAAGAAAGGTTATTAAAATTTTGGCAGAACACTGAATTGATTGAGAGTTCCTCTTGAATAGAAAAAAAGAAGAAAAAACTGTTTAAAAATAGAGCATTGAAATTGGGTTACGAAAATCTACAAGATAGTTTCAAAAGGGACCAGTTTTGGATTCTACAGAATACAGAAGGTAGAGAAAATAGGGAATAAGACAGATATGCCCCTGACTTCTTAGAGCTTATTTTCTGGTAAAGGAAACAGGTCAGAATTAAATAAACATACATTAAAAAATATAGATAAAGGTTTTTGTTTCTTACCCTTTGCTATAAATGCCTCTTGGGCAGTACACGGGGAATAAGGGGTGATAATCCTAAGTGTCAGCCACGCACTCTTCGCACTTCATAGTCATGCTTAAAAAATTGAGGAAATCAAGGACTTCCTGTTCACACCCAGGTGAAAGGATGCCAAATCAGTAAAGATCAAGAAAAATAAGGACAATGTTAAGTTTAAAGTCCGATGCAACAGATACCTTTATACCTTTGGTCATCACAGACAAAAAGAAGACCAGAAAACTGAACCAGTCCCTGCTCCCTGGTTTGGCAGTGAAAGAGATGAAATGAACCAGATATGCTTATTTGTATTAAAATGTTAAAAATCAAAACATATATATTAAAATTGTAGAATTAGAGAACAGATTAGTGATTGTCAAAGGTAAGGGATGGGTTAGGGGTGGTTTGGTAGTTGTGACTGTAAAGGGGTATCTTGAGGGAGATCTTTATAGTATAGGTCTGTATCCTGATAGTGGTGGTTACATAAATCTACACATGTAATAAAATGGCATAGAACTATACACATATTGCACCAATATCATGGCTTTGATACTATAGTATTGTTATTTAAGATGCACTCATTGAAAGAAAGTGTATAAAGGACATGTGAGACTACTATGTATTCTCTTTGCAACTTCTTGTGAATCTATAGTTATTTTACAATAAACAATTTAAAAATAAGGTATATTGGTGGACAGATGAATAGTTATTTCAAAATTTTAACAATTTTCAGATGACTGAAAGTAATAATAAGCAAAGGAGATAAAAACTGAGAGATTAATTAAGAAATTTAACATAGGATATTCAATGAAGACTTATTTTAAGTGACTTTAAGGTAAAAATAAAGCTAGTTAGGCAAGAGTACAGCATGTTTTGGGGGCAAGCATGTTCAATGGAGGGAAGATTTAATGGTTTCCAGGGATGCAAACATGGTTGGAACTTAGTGAATAAAGGATGGAGTGGAAAGATATGAAGGTGTTTGATAATATAAGACAAGTATCAGCAAACTTTTTCTATAAAGGGCTACATATTATCTATTTTAGGCTTAATTAAAATATAGGTTCACAGCTACTGTTGCAACTGCTCAACTATGCCTATAGAGTGTGTAAACAGTCCTAGAATACATACAAATTAGCATACATGTGTCCCAACACCACCTTACTTACAAAACAAGGCAACAAGCTGGATTTGCCCAGGGGCCTTTAATTTGATGACTTTTGAAGTAGGATCTTGTAAAGTCAGCATTTAAATTTTATTTTGAGGCCAAGGAGCAGTAGTTGAGTGGTTTTAAATAATATTAATTGTTATAACCAGGGAAATACCCTGAGACATAAAATCTGCCTCTGTAGGCAGAGGGCACATAAAGACCAAAGATAGAAGCACACCATGCCATTGTGGCAATCAACAGAGTTTATTAAGGAATACTTAGGAGGTATGCCTTGGACAGCTTTAAGATCAAGTGGCTATCCTTTAAACCACTTGACAGGTGCCAAAGAGATATATAGGGTAAAGGGGGGGGGTATAGTCGAGGGTACTAGAACAGGAATTCTACCAGGTAAGAGAATTTAGTTTATATGCTTCACACGGTCAAGACAACAGCCTTCTCCAGGAACCATCACACAGAGGGAGGCAGGGGCGGCGTAGTGATTTATGTCAGAAAAATGGATTTTGATCAGATAGTGCTTAGGGTTACTTGCAGAAATCAATCTCTGCCTTCTGGTCTGGGTCCAGCTCACAGGTCAGGCAGTGGTCATGTTGTAGAACAGTCTTCTCCTTAGTATAATGAATCCAAAACTTATCTGGGCTTTCTGTGCCAACACAGCTATCATATCACTTTCCGTCTAATGAAACTGGCCTCACTGGACACGAAAACCTAATTCTGACTTTGCTTGAGCAGTATCTTATAACAAGATACTGATTCTTCTCATGCCATACCCTCAGCCCTCCTATTTGTCTCTAGATTATAATTATAGTTAGTTCTCTGTATGCCATAGGGGTCCAACTACTAAGCCAAACTTTGGAAGAGAAGGCTTATTTACCAAAAAGAATTATAAAAATGGTGCTCATTTATATCAGAACAAAACTAATGAATATATGCAGAAGGAAATTGCCAGAAAGGGACAAATGCATTTTTAGTTTGGGCTCAATTACTGCTATGGATTCAGTACACTAGCTCATATGAAAACTGATTCTCAAAGTTGTCCTGTAACAAATGACGTTTACATGCCTGAAATTCTATGGTATAATGTAGACAGAATTATGAAAATAACTTTCAGCAGATTTATCATGTGTGTTCATCTCACTGCTCCCTAACCACTTGCCCTTGGGGGACCGAGAGGACATTCCTTTCTCTAAAGCATTGAGTGAGTAGAGCACGAACGTTCTTGAAAAATGCTTGACCTTTTTAGGCTAAAAACAAAAAAAGGAACTGTGGCTATTGATTAAAAATTCCTGATTTTAATAAAAATGATGGGACCCAAGCATGACAGAAGCTAAATAACAAGACTTAAGTTTCAGAAGCCAGGAAGGTAAGATTGCCCAAAAGAGTAGGGATAAAGTAGCAACAGAATTGCTTGACTCAAATGTATCTTCAGTAATTGCTCACTGATTATAAAGTCCTTAATGAGGAAAAGTGACAGCCACCTAAGGCATAAATTAGTCAGTATAATAAAAGAATCTTAAATCTGGTGACCAGACACACATCTTAAATCAAAACAGCAAACCATACCCAAGACCCAGTTTTTAGATCTAAGTGACTTTATAGAGACAGAGCCCGTTATATTAAGGAGAAATCAGTTTTCTGTGAGAAAGGACCCCAAAATAATAAGTTTGGAGCTCCTTACCATTATTATTATGAAGTAATAACAGGAAATCACCACTGCCTTTCATTCATTCTTGGGCACTGACTTTGAAGTGATGCTAATTTTTGAAGATCCATAACATTACCACAATCTAGCAGTCAGAATAGGGATCTATAAGAACAATTAAGCATAATAATGGGTGTCTAGTCCAACTTATCTCATACCTAGTATATCGAGTCCCCAAACCCATCTATGGTTATTACTATAGTTTTTGTTATATGATTACAAAATCTTGAGCAACTGTCAGATTTGAACATTGGGTTGCACCAATAGAGTAAGGACTATCATGATAGGAATAGTGAACCTGAAGTCCTGAAGTTCAACTTCCTTATCAAAGACTCGAGTTCCAGGGAATCCCAAAATCAATGCCACCAACTTACCTTTGAAAGACACAGTTACACAATTTTTATCATATTTCCTTATAATTGGACTGTTTATCCCACCCAGAAGACAAGTGGATCTTAGTAAAAATAGATTATCATATACTTAACAAGGTGTAACCCCAAATAAGCCAATGGTTTCAGATGAAATTTCATTGTTAGAGCAAATGAGCACAGCTTCTGGCACTAAGTAGGTATTGATCAGATAGATATATTTTATTTTTCTATTCCAATAAGAATAGAATAGCAGAAAGTTTGCTTCTTCCTGGTAGAGATGGCAGTACCCCTTTAGTATCTTTCCCACTATTCCTCTGGACCACGACTAATTCTGAGACCTTGAATGTCTTACTATGAAAGGTATCATGTCAATCCTCTATATACACTATATGATATCATGTTGATAGGATCTGAGGAAAAGTAAGTCACATGTGCCCTTGATACTTTATTGAGACATTTTTGAGCCATAGGGTGAAATATAAACTCTAGGAAACACAAGGAGCATTCCACTTTTTTGAGGTTTGTGTCATCTAATGGGGTAGGTCATATTAGAATATGTGTTACAGAGAAAAAAAATAAGTGGCTGAATCTCATATACTCTACCTCCAAGAAAGAAGTACAGAGCTTGGTGGATTTGAGGAGATGTTATCTCGGCTTCAAAGCTGCTATTTTTTTAGTAGAGCACAGGCTAAGGAAGGTTATCTAGCTGACTTAGGCTGATGTGTACTGCCATTTAGCCCCAATGATCTATTAGAGTCAGTGTTACGTAAAGTTTTTATAGTATATTGGAAATGCTAAACTAAGCCTATAGCAAGCCTAGATAAGAAAACACAGTTTTAAACCCCTAAAATTTTCAGTGAACCATGTCTTCTTTGTAAAATAATTATTCTTATATTCATAAATAGTTCTGCTTGCTATTCAGTTCTAGTGGGGAGTTAACATTTGGTCATGAGACATTGAATAACCATGTGACCTGAGCTATACATCATGAATGGAAATTATATCCCGCCATTCATAAAGTAAGGCACATCAACCAGAAATCAATCATCAAGTGAAAATGTTTCATAAGTAGAGTAACTGTACATCTCAACTTGCTCAAGAGAGTCTCCATTTATGTTTATTGTCCAAAAATGTCATCCAGTTTACCTTTTTCACGTTAAAAGGGCCTTGGTTTGGATGATATGTTAGACTGTTATTTATTCTAAAATTAAAAGTAAGTGACAAGAATAGGTCAATTATTTCTCAATACTTAATGTTATTCCAGTACTCCCCCTGCCTCAACCTATATCCCTGAGTTTATAGGACCAGTTGATTAAGATAGATAAGATTGACTTCTGGCCATGATGGAGGTGTGGAAAGACACACTGCACCTCCCTTCACAACTAAGAAGGAATACAACTACCTCAAATCCAGAAAAAAACAGAAGTTCCAGAAAATCAAACTGCATGGAAGTCCAACAGACAAAGATATAAAGAAGAAATACTCATCCAGACAGGTATGAGGAGCAGAGCCAGGGTGGAGAGAATGCAGTGTGGTGGTGGCAGCAGCAGCGGCAGTGGCAGGCCAGTGGAAAGCAGTAACATGTTTTAAAAAGTCAGGAGAGACACCTGGGGAGCATTCCCAGCTCCTTACCAGACTACACAGCTCACAGTCCCAGTACCAGAGAAAATAAAGCCTCATTGCTTCTGACTGTGCAGACCAGTGGGGGTTGGGGCAGAGGCAGAAACTGCCAGTCTCTCAGCAAAGTCTACTTGTTTAAAGGGCCCCCATGGTCCTCAAGCATCCACAGACCCACCTACTCTGGAACGATGGCCAGGGAAACAGCTAAAGGGGCTCCAGTCCGATACAGAAGTGTGAGAAGTGCCTGGAAAAGTTCTGGGCAAGCGGCATTGTCCCTCTCAGACCCCTCTACCACATAAAGTGCCACAACATGGTGAAACGAGTCATCCCCTACTGATGAATACCTAAGGCTCTGCCCCTTAAACATAACAGGAGCAACAGATCTATTAAGACACAGAGAGAAACAAAGACAGGAGCCTGTCAATATGAGGAGACAGAGAAGTATGGCCCAAAAGAGGGAACGGATCAATGTTTCAGTGGCAGAACTAAGTGACGAGGAGATAGCCAACCTAACAGATGCAGAATTCCAAACACTGGTGATAAAGATGCTCACAGGCTTGACAGATATGCTTGAGTACAGCAAACACATAAAAGAAAAAGTGAAGGCTATGCTAAGTGAAATGAAAGAAAATCCACACAAAACCAATGGTGAAGGGAAGAAAACTGGGGTTCAAATCAATGATTTAGAACATAAGGGGGATCTGAAGATGGCAGAGGAGTGAAGGGAGGCTGCGCTCTCAGGCTCCCGAGACCTGTCTGTAGTATAGACTAATTGCAGACAGAACATCTCAGTTAGCAGCTGGACACTGGCAGGAGTCGAGCCTTGGCACTGCTGGATTAGAGAAAAACCATCTGGGAACAACCTGTTTAGTGAGGATAGCAAAAGAAAAAGGGACAAAATGGGATTCCTGACTGGGGTGGCTGCCCGAGCTGCAGTTGGAAGGACACAAAGGCTTTTTGGCGACCACAGGCTTCCCCAGAGGGGAGTCAGGAGGAAAGCGGACCTCTGCCTGCTGGCAGAAATGAGAGAAGACCAGGTGTCATTGGCACTGGAAGACGGGAGACAGCGTGCTGCTGAGCAAGTGAAATCGTAATTTTTCCTTTATATTTTTCTCTTGTGAACTGCAGAGAGGGGGGGAAAAAGTTTGGGGGTGATAGGACATTCTTGAGCGCAGGTGCAGAAGTGCACTCGCCCACTCCCCAACCCTCCCCTTGGGGCACGGGGGTGCGCATAGGGAAGTGAGCTCATTCACTGGCTCAGGTGCACTGGGCCGCGAGTCTGGGTGCCCCTTGGACACACCCCAACAGACATAAGATCAGTGCCACAATGGACGCAGAAAGGGCCCACTGGACACACAGAAGACTGTGTGCAGTCACCCCTGGCCAGCTCCAGTGGGCGCCAGGCCAGAGCAAAAAGCACTTGCTCAGGCTCTGTTCGAGCTTGTCCAGGCAGGTGCGGGAAAGGTGGGCGACTGCGACGCCAGAACAGCGAGCAGCAGCTACTCACAGACACTCACTTCTACTGATCACAAGTGTCCGGGGCCCCGCCCTAAGAGCCAAGAGACCAACTCCTGGAGCACTGTGTGGCAGGCCTAAAGCTAGCTCCCTGGCCACCTTGGGGGTGCACCAGTGGGTGAGCACAGAAGCACCTCCCTGGCTTTCCTGGAGCATGGCGCAGCAGGCCTGAGGCAAGATCTCCAGCCACCTTAAGTGCTCACAGGCGTGCCTGCAAGAGCACCTTGGCTAGCTCCAACAGGCACCAAAGGAACGTGCCATGAGGGGGCACACCACTGCTGCAAGGAACAGGAACCTCTGACCCACCTCGCTAGACCAGCTGTGGACACAGAAAAACAAGACAACACACAAAGGCTGAACTGACATCTCCACAAAAGAATTCAAGACAAAGTGGATAGAGTGACTCTCAATCAACTAGCCAGAAGGAAGATCCTAACAAAGAGCATCTGAAATACAACCAGACAGCATAAAGAAATGACATAAAGGGTACCCCAAGAACATCAGGCGCAGGAGATCAAAGAGACTGCATCACTGAAACCTCCAGATCTCCCATAAAGAATCTCGTACCACAAAGGTGGGAAGGCAAAGCAGACAAATCCAAATAACAAAAACAAACAAGAAGAATCTAACATGGTAAGACGCAGAAATAACCTCTCAATGAAAAGAAAAGAGGAATCCCCAGAAAGAGAGGTAGATGGAATAGACATAGCCCAAATGTCAGACATGGAATTCAAAACAATCATGGTAAAGAATCTCAATATACTCAACAACCTTAAAAACAACTATGACAGCCTCCAAGGAAGTTACCAGCAGCTCCAAGAAAATTACAGGGAACTTGCAGAGAACTACACCAACATAAAAAAAGACATAGAAACTATCAACAAGAACCAGGAAGAAATAAAAAATGCAATTCCTGAACTGAAAAACACAGTAGAATCAGTCAAAAGCAGACTAAATGAAGCAGAGGATCGAATTAGTGAGTTAGAAGATAACGTAGAAAAAAATTCTCAGACAATACAGCAAAATGAAAAAAGACCAAAAAAGTATGAAGAAGAGGTAAGGGAATTACAGGATAACATAAGGAAGAACAATATAAGAGTAATTGGATTCAAAGAGGGATCAGAAGAACAAGGAATAAATAAACTGATAGGAGAAATAATGACAGAAAATATTCCCGACCTGATGAGAGAAAAAGCGATGCAAGTCAGGAAGCACAGAGAGTTCCAATAATGAGGAACCCCCAAAAACCCACTCCAAGGCACATCTTAGTTAAAATGGCAACATTCCAAGACAAAGAGAGAATCCTAAAAGCAGCAAGAGAAAAATAGCAAATAACTTACAGGGGAGCTCCAATAAGGCTATCGACTGATTTCTCAACAGAAACACTACAAAACAGAAGGCAATGGTCAAAAATATTTCAAGCAATGAAAAACAAAGGCCTACAACCAAGAATATTCTACCCAGTAAGGCTCTCATTCAAAATAGAAGGTGAAATAAGGAGTTTCTCAGACAAAGGAAGACTGAAAGAATACATCTCCACCAAACCAGCGTTGCAAGAGATGCTAAAGGGAATACTCTAAGAAAAAGGAAGAGAAAAAACAAAAAAAGAGTAGAGGAACAGAGGTACAAAGGGAAATGAATAAGTATATGTCAATAATAACCTTAAATGTAAATGGATTAAATGCTCAAATTAAAAGACATAGGGTAACAGAATGGATAAGAAAACAGGACCCACATATTTGCTGTATACACGAAACACACCTCAAAACAAAAGATTTACATAGACTGAAAGTAAAGGGATATAAAAAAATATTCCAAGCAAACGGACCAGAAAAAAAAGTTGGGGTAACAGTCCTCATATCAGACAAAACGGATTTCAAAGCAAGGGCAATAAAAAGAAACAAAGAAAGATATTTCATAATACTTAAAGGAACAATCCAACAAGAAGATATAACACTGATAAACATATATGCACCCAACAAAAGATCACCCAAATACATAAAGCAAATACTAGAAGACCACAAGAAGGATATCAACAACAACACACTCATAGTAGGGGACTTCAACACTCCATTATCAACAATAGACAGATCATCAAAGAAAAGAAACACCAAGAATATACAGGCATTGAACAACACACTAAACCACATGGACTTAACTGATATATATAGAACTTTTCACCCCAAAGAAGCAAAATATACATTCTTTTCAAAGGCACATGGGACATTTTCAAAGATAGACCACATAATAGGACACAAAATAAGCCTCAACAAATTTAAGAAAATTGAAATCATATCAAGCATCTTTTCAGACCACAATGCCTTGAAACTAAAAATCAACCTCAGAGAAAAAAAATCAAAGACACCCAAACTCATGGAGAATGAATAACATGCTATTAAATAATGAATGGGTTAACAATGACCTCAAAGAGGAAATCAAGAAATTTCTAGAAACTAATGACAATGAACACACAACAGCACAAAACCTATGGGACACAGCAAAAGCAGTCCTGAGAGGGAAGTTCATAGCAGTACAGGCATATCTGAAAAAATTAGAAGAATCCCATGTAAAAAATCTAATTCTAAAGCTACAAGAACTAGAACAACAACAACAATAAAAGCCTAGGGCAAGAAGAAGGATGGAAACCATCAAGATCAAAGCAGAATTAAATGACATAGAGACTAAACAAACAATCAAAAAAATTAACAAAATTAGGAGCTGGTTCTTTGAAAAAATAAACAAAATCAACAAGCCGCTAGCCAGGCTCATCAAGAAAAAAAGAGAGAAGACCCAAATAAACAAAATCAGAAATGAAAGAGGAGAAATCACGACTGATACCACAGAAATACAAACAATTGTAAGAAATTAGTACAAACAACTGTATGGCAAGAACTTGACAACCTAGAAGAAATGGACAAATTTCTAGAAACATATAACCTTCCAAAACTGAATCAAGAAGAAGTAGAAAGTCTCAACAGACCTATAACAAAGAAGGAAATTGGAACAGTAATGAAAAATCTCCCTGCACTCAAAAGCTCTGGACCGGATGGCTTCACAGGCGAATTTTACAAAACATATAGGGAAGAACTAACTCCTACCCTCCTCAAACTATTTCAAAAAATCTGAGAAGAGGGAAAACTGCCAAACTGTTTCTATGAAGTCAGTATTACCCTAATCCCAAAACCAGGTCAAGACAACAAAGAAAGAAAACTACAGGCCAATATCACTGATGAACATAGATGCTAAAATCCTCAACAAAATATTGGCAAACAGGATCCAGCAACACATCAAAAAGATCATACACCACAATCAAGTGGGATTTATCCCAGGGATGCAAGGGTGGTTTAATAGTTACAAATCAATAAATATAATACATCACCTAAACAAAATGAAAGAGAAAAATCACATGATCATTTCAATAGATGCAGAAAAAGCATTTGATAAAGTACAACACCCATTTATGATGAAAACACTCAGCAAAATGGGAATAGAGGGAGCATACCTTAACATAATTAAGGCTATATATGAGAAGCCTGAAGCCAACATCATACTCAATGGATAAAAACTGAAAGCATTTCCCCTGAAATCAGGAACTAGACAAGGCTGTCCATTCTCTCCTCTTTAATTTCAACATAGTGTTGGAAGTCCTAGCCACAGCAATCAGACAATAAAAAGAAATAAAAGGCATCAAAATTGGGAAAGAAGACGTAAAACTCATTATTTGTAGATGACATGATAGTATACCTAGAAAACCCTATAAACTCCACTAAAAGACTACTCGATATAATAAGTGAATTTGGCAAAGTAGCAGGGTACATAATAAATATACAGAAATCTAAGGCATTTTTGTACATTAACAATAAAATATCGGAGACACAGACAAAAAAAAATACCATTTACTATAGCAACAAGAAAAATAAAATACCTAGGAATAAACTTAACCAAAGAGATAAAAGACCTGTACACTGAAAATTACGCAACATTGAAGAAAGAAATTAAGGAAGATACAAATAAATGGAAGCAAATATCATGTTCTTGGATAGGAAGAGTCAACATCATCAAAATGGCCATACTACCCAAAGCAATTTACAGATTCAATGCAATCCCTATTAAAATACCAATGACATATTTCACAGACCTAGAACAAATACTCCAAAAATTCACATGGAACCAAAAAAGACCCCAAATAGCAAAAGCAATCTTGAAACAGAAGAACACAGCAGGAGGAATCACAATACCAGACATCAAACAATACTACAAAGCCACTGTGATCAAAACAGTCTGGTACTGGCATGAGAACAGACATATAGATCAGTGGAACAGAACAGAGAGCCCAGAAATAAACCCAGGCCTCTATGGTCAACTAATATTTGATAAAGGGGGAAGGAACATAAAATGGAGTGAGAAGAGCCTCTTTAACAAATGGTGCTGGGAGAACTGGACAGGGACATGCAAAAAAATGAAACTAGACCACCAACTTACAACACACACAAGAATAAACTCAAGATTGATTAAAGACTTAAATGTAAGCCGTGACACCATAAAAGTCCTAGAGGAAAATATAGGCAGGAAAATTTTAGATATCGCACATAACAATATCTTCACGGATACATCTCCTAAAGCAAGAGAAATAAAGGAAAAAATAAACAAATGGGACTACATCAAACTAAAGAGTTTCTGCTCAGCAAAAGAAAACATCAGCAAGATGAAAAGGAAACCAACCATATATGAAAACATATTTGCCAATGGCATCACAGACAGGGGACTGATCTCCAAAATATATAAAGAGCTTATACGACTCAACATCAAGAAAACAAACAACCCAATTAAAAAATGGGCAAAGGACCTGAACAAACAGTTCTCTGAAGAGGACCTACACATGAAAAAATGCTCAACATCGTTGGCCATCAGAGAGATACAAATAAAACCACAATGAGATACCACTTTACACCTGTCAGAATGGCCATCATCAGCAAATCAACAAACAACAAATGCTGGCGAGGATGTGGAGAAATGGGAACCCTACTGCACTGTTGGTGGGAATGCAGACTGGTGCAGCCACTATCTAAAACAGTATGGAATTACCTCAAAAAACTAAAAATGGAACTGCCTTTTGAACCAGCTATTCCATTGCTAGGATTATACCTGAAAAATCCTAAAACCCTAATTCAAAAGAACTTATGCACCCCTATGTTCATAGCAGCCCTGTTTACAATAGCTAAGTACTGGAAACAGCCTAAGTGCCCATCTGTAGATGAGTGGATCAAAAAACTGTGGTACATTTACACAATGGAATACTATGTAGCAGAGAGAAAGAAGGAACTCCTGCTATTTGCGACAACATGGATAGGACTAGAGAGAATTATGCTTAGTGAAATAAGCCAGGCAAAGAAAGAAAAATGCCATATGATATCACCTAATACAGGAAACTAAAGAACAACACAAACAAACGAACTGAATAGGACAAAGAGCAGAATAGCTGTCAATAGGGTGGAGGGGGGAGCGAGAGAAGGGGGATATGTAAGGGAAGGGTTTAGTCAAAGAACATGTATAAATGACTCATGGACATGGACAACGGGGAGGGATATGACTGTGGGAGAAGGGATGGGCTGAGTGGGGGGAGCAATGGGGGAAAATGGGACAACTGTAATTTAAAAACCAAAAAATAAAATAAATTAAAAAAAGAACATAAGGAAGAAAAAAATAGTCAACCAGTACAGAATGAGGAAACAACAATGGAAAAAAATGAGGAGAGGCTTGGGAACCTCTGGGATAACTTTAAACAGGCCAACATCTGAACCATAGGGGTGCCAGAAGGAGAAGAGGAAGTGAAAGATATTGAAAACTTGTGTGAAAAAATAATGGAGGAAAACTTTCCAAATTTTGTGAAGGAAATAGTCATACAAGTCCAGGAAGCACAGAGAGTCCCAGGCAAGCTGGACCTAGAGGGAACTACACCAAGACACATCATGATTAAAATGTCAAACATTAAAAATAAAGAGAAAATTCTAAAAGTAGCAAGAGAAAAGCAGAGAGTTACCTACAAAGGGGTGCCTATAAGACTATCAGCTAATTTCTCAAAAGAAAGCTTGCAGGCAGAAGGGACTGGCAAGAAGTATTCAATGTGATGAAAAGCAAGGACCTACAACCAGCAAAGCTATCATTTAGAATGAAGTACTTCCCAGACAAGGTAAAGCTAAAAGAGTTCATCATCACCAAGCCATTATTATATGAAATGTCAAAGTGACTTACTTAAGAAAAAGAAGATCAAAACTATGAACATTAAATGACAACAAACTCACAACTATCAACTGAATCTAAGAAATAAATGCAAAATCCAACTAAGCAACCAGAATAGGAACAGAATCATAGAAATAGGGATCATTTGGAAGATCATAAGCTGGGAGAGGGAAGGGGAGAAATGGGGAAATGGTGCAGGGATTAAGAAGCATAATTGATAAATACAAAATAGACAGGGGGAAGTTAATAATAATAATATAGGAAAGGGTGAAACCAAATAACTTATATTCATGACCCATGGACATGAACTAAGGGGGATGGGATTGTTGGAGGGAAAGGGGGGTACTGGGCAGAGGGGAGAAAAGAAGGAAAAAAATGGAACTACTGTAACAACATAATCAATAAAATATACTTTAAAAAAGAGAAAGATAAGACTGAAACTGATTTACAGATAGTTCTGAAAACTGTACTGGCAGAATAAAAAATAAACTATTCTAACATTTCAAACTGAAATTGTTAAGAAGAAAAGAGTGAAGTGAAGGATACTTTCTAATTCTCTTCCTGGAGGATTGCCACAGGTTACATCCTTGGTGGAAGGTGCCTCCTTCCTTTGGCTTTATAGTAAGAGTTCCCTCTCCTTGTCCCTTCTGGGCTGAAGGTTGGTCTCTGATTGCTGGCGCTCCCCCGGCGTCATTTTTTATGGTTCCTCTACCATCTAAACATACACTTGTTAATAGACTATATATTAAACCTTCAAATGATCCAAGTTAAGTGTCTCTTGCTGGTGCCCTAACTGAATCAGCAGCTGAAAGAAAGACAGGAAGCCTAGTTTCAGAAGTACAGGAGAATTGGCCACTGAAGGGAGGCATGTGTGTTGACCAAGGCAGGACACAGTCAACCAAACTTGGGAATAGCAGGAAAAACAGAGGAGGAGATTAGGATGTGAAAATATCCACCCCAATAGCAAAGTTAAAGCAAACCACTTAAATATGCCTGGCCTTTGCCCAAACTGAAGTTCAGGATATGGATCTGTAAGTGAGATTCAAATGTTTTCAGGTGTGAGGTGAGGAAGGCTAAGCAATTCCTCACATGTGTGTAGAACTTAGTGTATATATGTTTTGAAATGAAATCAGACACAACCATCATATGATGAATTTCTTTTGCCTTTCTCAAAACTATAAATCAGTTTGGCAGTTTTTCAATTATGTTTGCAAATTGGTATAGATTATTTTTCTGATTGTGACATTCTTTAGCGGTTAATTTTTACCTCTCCCCGTTCTCTAGTGCATATATTTTTAGATATCATAGAACTATGAAAAGGTAAAGTTGTTATGATTTTTGCATTAATGACTTATTTAACAGTTTAGATTAGGAAATCCTTAACAATAACTTTAATTTATTTCCATCTCCATTTGTCATTTTTGCTGACCTATTTTTGATTAAAGGTGTATTCATTTTTCTGATGCTAAAGACACATCAGTATTTACATTATACCTGTATATATACACATTTTTTTCCTAATTAGTTTTCTGTCATATAATTTGTCTCCAGAAATCCTCAATGCTATGGTGATATTGTTAGTATTATATCTAGTAATCACATAAAAATTTAATTTTACTACTAATATTCAAGTTACAAGACTATTGAACCATATTTTACCTATGAAAATGATGGTCACATACATGAATAATTTAATCTCAAATAATTAACCTAAGAATAAGAAAGAAATAGAGAATGTCTATTTAGAGTAAACATATTTTCTGTTTTTTTTTTTTTTTTTTTTTTTTTTTTGCTTGGAAGAAGCAGCATAGATTTACAAGTCAATTTTCTTCCCTCTGTGATAAATTTTAAAAACATAATTGAGAGAGAAGAGGAATGGAAGAAAGGAGAAATAGAGAGACGAAAAGAGAGAGAGAGAGGGAGAGAGAGAGATTTTGTAAGATTCTTTGTTTAAGGAACTTTTCAAAGCACACTATAATACACACACACACACACACACACACTCAAACACACACAGACGTTACAAGAATATCCAGTCTCCAATTCCTGGACTCATAAAGAAATATGCTATTTTTAAATTTTGGCTTTACAAAATTTAAACAGTCGTTTAATTTCAAAAAGAAAAGCTAAGTTGAGAATCTTTAAGACTTTTCCTCAAAGTTGTTTTATTTACTTTTCTTTTAATCAAAATAAGACACTGGCTTACCTGTGATGAATGAAAATAAATTTTTGTTAGACTTCTGGTTGCTTTAATCTTGTATCTGCCATTTTATTTATTCTGGAAAATATACTCAATCTAGTCTGCAAGGTGTTGCTTTCCTGGATTTTTACTTTGATTGACATTTTCAATAATGTTATTTTTCTATAATAATTATTAAAAGTTTAGTTATAAACTATTTTCTTCAATCTTAGACTTATTTCTTAAATATTAGCTTTCTTTCTAATTTTCTATAATGAAGGATTGGGGATTAGGCTGGCAAAAATAAATAAATAAAAACATTTCTAAACTAAGTTGAATTCTGAATAAGGAAAGCTAACCAACTCTTTTAGGTAAGATAAAGAACTAACTAAAGCAAGCAATTTTAAATAAGCTTATCAATGTTTTGAAAAGTATAAAATACAAAAAACAAGGGTGATAGAAAAAATCTTTGAAATTACTTTAACATCAAATATAGATTATTTTTTTAAGAGAAAGAAAAAGATTTTATAGGAGTGAGGTAGATGATAAAGTAAATATTAGAACAAAGAAGGTAATCTTTTAATTATACCTGACCCTGTGAAATCTTTCTGCTGTTCTTGATTTTGTCTTCACTTTTTCCTAAACATTCTATTATTCATTTTTTTGTCCAACATCCTAATTATATTTTGACTAGTTTTTCATCATCAGAAATATCTAAAACTTTTTAAAGATACCATTAATTAGTACAATGACTATGATGGAGCTCAAAATAATTCTGTAAATGTTGAAATTATCTGAATACAAAGTTCACTAGAAAATGAAGGTAGTTATGGATTAAAAGGCTCTTGTGATGTATTCGGTATACTATTATTCAGTATACTAAGTTAATTATTTCTCTCTCTTTCTCTCTCTCTCTCTCTCTCTCTCTCTCTATATATATATATATATATACGTGTGTGTGTGTGTGTGTGTTATATTTACACACATATGATGGAAGAGTAGCTCTAGGAGACACTCTCCTACCATATGAAGTAATTGAGAATAACAGAGTATAGTGTTAATTAATGTTATTTATATACATTTTATTTACTTTCTTTCTGGTTATGTCAGGGAATTATTCTTTCCTAACTCCTCTGAATTTGGTGAGGTTATATAAGTTGCTTTGGTAAAAGTAATATGTATCATTAATGACCAGAAGATTTTATACCTAACATGCTATTTATTAACTTCCCTTCACTTCATAGCGAGAAGCATGTATTGAATGACATATGCCTTTCTTCTGAACCTCTGAATAACATGATGAGCTGAACAAGGTTGTACATGTAACAGAGTGAGAAATAAAATTAAGTTACTGTGATTCATTGGCAAAACCACATTGGACCAAACCACAAAGACAGAGGTTCTAATAGAGTTAGACCAACATTATTAACTAGCCATTTGATTCAACAATCTGAATAGGAAACATCCCCAATGCATCAGCTTTCTTCAATACAATGAAGGCCCTGGTCCCATAAGCCTTTATCTTGAACTTCTCTGTTTTTTGGGGTTTTTTTTTTTGTAATGTTTTAATTGCTCTGTTTTATTAATAGTTATTTTATCTCTTACTGTGCCTAATTTAATTATTAAACTTTATCACAAGTATTTATGTATAGAACTAAACATAGTACAATAAGTTCTCAAATAATATTTCTTTCAATGCTCTTTCATTTTAACGTTGATGAGAAAAAATATATTTGATTCCAAGCTGGGGCCGCTCTCTGTGCGGAGTTTACATATAAGGGTGGGCAAAAGTAGGTTTACCATTGTAATACAAGTAAATGATTAATAAATAATAATATAAGAATAAACTGTGTTTTGTTGACTCACAACAGTAAACCTACTTTTGCCAATCTGTATTCTCCCTATGTCTCCGTGGGTTTTCTCAGGGTAGTCCAGTTTTCTCCCACATCCCAGAGACGTGCAAGTAGGGACTGGTGTGTCCATATTGTCCCAGTCTCAGTAAGTAAGCATGGGTGTGAGTGTCCCTGGGATGGGAGGGCATCTTGTCCAGGGTGAGTTCTCACCTAGCACCCTGAAGAAGAAACTCTGGACAGCCCTGACCCTGAACTTGAATAAGCAGGCTAGACAATAATTCTATTACTTATTTTTATTCATCTTTCTTAATGTCTGTAGAGCTCATGTTTATTTCAGTGTTTCATATTAGAAGTGTTTTGGGGTCTTTATTTAAAAGTTTGATGATGTTTCTGTGACTAGAAATATGTCATAAAACTTAATCTTGTTTATATCAATTAACCTCTGATAAAATCAGTTTCCTTATGTATTGTTTTCTTACAATTACAGTTTCCAAGAACATATCAATGATATTAAGTGAGGAGTTTAATATATATATTCCCAGTGGATGCCTGAGATCCATTGGGAATCTTAGAATCTTAGAAAATATCCCACTTGGGTAAGGGGGAATCACTGTACTATGCCCCTGCTCACCAATCGTTTATTCCTAGCACTTGCCTTTATCTTCCATCTTTTACTTTCTATCAATGTCAATATCCAATCTTTTAATGGGCATTTTTAGGTCCACTTAAGCAGTATCTCTCTCAATGAAATGCCAAATCTAAAAAGAAAGATGGTTTTTTTCTCTTTGCAGTTGTATCTTCAGGCTCTTAAGTAGTGTTGGCACATAGCAGGTATGTGAGGTATACTATATATATTCACAAGAGAGAGATTGTTTTTTAAATAAATTTAGCACTACTGGCCTCTATTTCCTGAGTGGATTACTATATCTTTTACTATGCCAGGTAGTTGTAAATACTTAATAATTAAATTTAATTGATCTTGAATACTAATGGGAAATTGAACTACTACTCCACAATGAAGGTTAGGAAGAATATTTCTGAACTGCAAAAGATTCCTTGGGGCATCTCTTACTATTACCATGTCCTGAGATTAAGATTAATGGCAAACTACAACAATCCAATCTAGTCAAAACTAGTAATGGCCCAGAAATGAAGGTTTGGGTCACCCCACTGAGTAAAAAACCATGACTAGCAAAGGTGACTGCTGAAAGCAAAGGAAATACAGATTGGGTAGTAGAGGAAGATAGTTATAAATATCAGCTTTGACTATGTGACCAGTTATGGAAACAAGGCCAGTAATTGCCATGAGGATTTCTTCCTTATTTTCTTATGAGTGTTTCTATGTATACATACATATATTTAACAAATATTTTTGTTTTATGTCCTCTCTTACTCCCTTATCATATAACACAAGATGTATTGACTTTATATCAGTATTTAAGTGTTATTAATTTTACCTCATAGTATTTAAGTTATGGGATATCAGGAGAAGAATGGACATTACTTAAGAACTTTTAATTTCTCTTCTGGGGAAGAAATTATGTGTTTTTGGTGTTGTTGTTGTTATATGTAAGATATTTGTATCATGTTATGTGGATGTATGACCTTGGCTTTATTTAAAGATTAGGTACAGATTAAATGGGTGTTAGTGAGGGTGTATCTGGAAGACCTTAGATTTGATTCAGTGGGCTGAGTAAAGAAGATCACTGTTGCCAATGCTGGGCACTATCCAGTCAGCAGAGGGCTTATATAAAACAAAAAGGTGGAGAAAGTGCAAATTGGCTCTCTGCTTCAAATGAGGCATCCATCTCCAAATGTCCTTGAACATCAGCCATAGTGTTTTTGATTCTCCTGTCTTAGGACTCAAACTGGGACTTACTTACACCATCAGCCCCCAATTCTCAGTCCTTCAGACTCAGTCTAAATTACATCCTGATTTTCCTAGTTCCTCAGCTTGCAGACTGTGGCACTTCCATAATCACATTAACCAACTTCTATACTAAATATCTTATTTATATCTTGACCACCTAATCTATATCTGTAGATCTATCTCCTATAAGTTTTGTTTCTCAGGAGAACTAATACACTCTCCTAGAGCATTTACCCAATTCCCCCCTGTACTCGTTATATCTGGCTGGCTTCATGTCTTAAGAGGTTTGTCTGGAAAAAGTCCAGCCATTGTTAATATAACAAGAACATTTGTGTGACACAATGTAACCTGGCAGCCAAGGAAAGTAGACTGGAATGCGCATGTGTTAATAATGATGACTTCATTGTACCAGTTAGTCGGGGGCAATAGACACTATTGGGTGAGCATGTGTATTCTGTAGCCAACACATTTAAAGTGACTGAGTGAGTAGAGCAATAAATATGCATCCAGTTTAGCATTAAGTTTAAACATTCCTCTGCAGAAACTATTCAGATGTTTCAGAAGGCCTCAGCAATGGGCAATTGGTGATTGGCAGCTTCATCAGGACAGTGCACCCACTTATGCATCACATCTTCTGCAGTTTTTTGGCAAAACATCAAATCACCCAGGTGACTCAGCCCTCCTACAGCCCAGATTTGGTGCCCTGTGACTTCTGGCTTTTTCCAAAACTAAAATCACCTTTGAAAAAGAAGAGATTTCATACCATTGATTAAACTCAGGAAAATAGGATGGGACAATTGATGGCGACTTGGGAGAACCGTGTGACATCCCAAGGTGCCTTCTTTGAAGGAGACTGAGGCATCTTTGTCCTGTGTACAATGTGCCTTGTATCTTCTTCAATATATGACTCTATTTTTCTTTTTTTTTCAAAATTATTTATTTATTTGTTTGTTAGTTTATTTACTTATCTTTAAAGATAGGGGAAAGGAGAAAGAGAGGGAGAAAGACATCACTGTGTGGTTGCCTCTCACTCGCGCCCCCCAACTGGGGACCTGACGTGCAACCTAGTTATGTGCCCTGACTGGGAATCAAACCAGTGACATTTGGTTCGCAGGCTGACGCTCAATCCGCTGAGCTACAGCAGCCAGGGTTTATGACTCTATTTTTCATATTACATGGCTGGATGCCTTTTGGAGAGACATCATATCCCAATATAAATTTCAATCCTCTATAATACTTAGTATTAAAAAACTTCTCACTAGGGTAACCAACCATTAATGCTGCCCAATTCTATCCTAGTTTGAGTACTGAAATTCTGGTATCCCGTTTAAGTCCCTCAACCTTCAACATACTACTGTGATGGTTTGGTACCCTACTTTACACCCATTAGATTCTTAGAAGAGGTTTCAGAAATGTGTATTAAAAGTATTGCTTCAAACATATTTGAACATAAAACTTGTAATATAGCAGCATTTATCTGTATTTAAACATACAGACATATTTATTTTATTCTTTCTTAGTACAATAATCCAAATAATTATCTAAACCATGCTAGAAGACTACTGTAAATGCACAGAAACTTATTAACATGGCCTTTTATTTTTATTTGTTTTACCTTGACTAAACTGCCCTCACCTAGTGCCCTGACTCACCTTCCTCTCCCTTGCTTAATCATTAAGTCTTCAGGACAATGGGAATCTGGTTAGCATCCAGGAATCTTAGAACCAAAGTCCTGGGTCTATTGACTATTGTGATAGTTTTTAATAGAACTAAACTTAACATATTGGCCTCAGTTGTGTTCTAGCTCCAGACCCAAGAATGCAGAGTGATCTCACAGAACATATCCTTGTAAAATTGAACAGAAAAACTCTATGGCTGACATCAGGACCAAATGCAAAGACCAACCACCCCCTACCCTAGCACCAACCAATCAGTAGAGACCACAACTCTAACTCTATCAATAACCACGATTAATAATGTTTTCCTATATAATCCATCCCTTGAAAACCATCAGAAAGCCAGGCCTTTGGTATGAGCGACCTATGACTCTGGGCATAGAGCTATTTTCTTATTAAATTCTTACTTTCCTGGTTCCAAACTCCTGTCTGTATCTTATGGAGCTTTGATGCACGCAGGCAAATGAACCCCTTCTGTCTAGTAAACTATCTACAGAATATTCTTTTATATTTAATAGAAGACTAGAGATATAACTATATGCAACAAATAGTCCTCCTTTTCCCCAAAGCATTTCTTGTAGAATAACTTTATTGGAACACCCTTCATTTTTATTAACATGGACCTTATCTAGATGCTGAAACACAAGATAGATAAAAAGCTTATTTGTTAAAATTTTGTTATTTTCAAATTGAAAATAAATAAGGTCTCTTAAGACAGTCTTTTCAATTATTTTTATAAGAAATATGACACTAAAGACTATAGTTTTATAAATCTTAATTTGTATGTCTCTACTTACAAACATAAATTCATTGCTCTGTTCTTTTCTATTGAATTATCTAGATTTCTTATTTTCAAATATTACGTAGTTCTGTGTTCAATTTTGATCTAACATTGCTTTAGATCTTACATCTTACCAAAACATGCATTAATAAATGGTTCTGGGGATTCCATTCATATGTCACAAGCCATTTATTTTTCAGTTGCCTGGTTTTATCACTTTTTAATGATTTGTCACGTGTTCTAAGAGACCATGCGATTAATCTTATGTAGGTTCAGTAAATTAGCCTGTAAATAATGTAACAAATCATTAAATTAAAAAGCAAACTCAAAGCATTTAAAAATAAATCTATCATATTGCATTAAAAACCTTAACGTGTGAATGGCAGTAAACTAAGTACAGCAAGAATAGAAGGCATTTCCCTTTGTAGAGAAGGAAAATAATAAGCATAAAATATGTGAATTCCCTAAGATTAAGCAGGGGAAATCTTGTTTATTGAAGTTTAAGACAATTTTTGCTAATAGAATAAGGCACTTTGGTAGTTGCATGTGGTAAGCAAAGACTCACTCTTGTTTCCCAGTTTTAGGCCATATGCCCTCTAACTTTATTCCCACGTTCTTCCTAGTTTGAATAGGCAATTTTTATTGGTATTTTGTATGAGAGGTGACATATTTGTGCATACATTCTGCTCCACTCCATTAATGCATTTTTCCTCAAGACGCCTTTACTTTGTGAAAAAGTAAATATTTTTCTTTGACAATAATCTTTGTTTAGGACAGAGTTCCTCAATATACTCAGTGACTATTGACATTTTGAGTAAAATAATTCTTGGTTGTGGAGGGCTGTCCTCTACACTGTAGGAAGTTTAGTAGCATCTCTAACCTCTACCCACTAGATCTTGGTAACACTCCACAGTTATGCAACCAAAAAAAGTCTCCAGACATTGTCATGTGTTCTTGAGTGGAGGGGAGGGGTAGAATCATATGCCTGGTTCAGCACCACTGGCTTAGATTACTTGAAGTTTTATATTATTGAAAATAAATGTTAGATTCAGTTACGTTTAAATTTCTCTATATTTAAAATTATAACAGTTTCTTGTGCCAAGCCATTGTAAATAAAAATCAAAATACAATCATAATATTTTTGTAAATTATATCAAAATATTACAAATGGTCTTCAGACAATTTTGGTTTTTGATCCAGTATCCAGTTTTTATGACCAACCTGGCAAAACAAGGTAATAACATGGAGTGGAATACAAGGAGAGTTGTTTTTTATTGTTTACCCTGTGACAGCCTTTCTAGCAAGAATATATTTCATACTATTAAAGGCAAAACTATACAAATTCATCACAAATCTATGGTTGTGAAATGATCGTCAATCAATTTGTATAGATATTTGGTAATATATTCTAAATTATTTTTAGCTTATATTTTAAGGGTACCAATTTTCCCCCTCTTTGTAACACATTATAAACTTCTAGGAGGTTTATTTTTCTATCCAGTTGCTTTTCAGAATGTGTTTCCAAATATGAATTCTATTGCTCTAAAGTTTTAATGGCCTGACTTGCTATGTAACATTGAACTGATTTTTTAAATATATGAGAATTGCTGCAAACTGAAAGGTCATAGTTTCATCCATACCTTCCTCTAAACATTTAATGTTACATTTCTTCACATTTAAAGTGCTATCTGTATGTATGATAAAAAGCATAAGAGAAATCAAATATTACTTGCTTAGTGTAATGTCTTCATAATA
This sequence comes from Furipterus horrens, assembly GCF_987537825.1. Taxonomy (NCBI): domain Eukaryota; kingdom Metazoa; phylum Chordata; class Mammalia; order Chiroptera; family Furipteridae; genus Furipterus; species Furipterus horrens. The sequence goes on along the minus strand of NW_028327171.1, from coordinate 143,568,711 downwards.
TTTTGGATGACAAAATAACTCTGAAGAGGAGAGTTGCCAATTGAGTAAAGCCTTTACAGTCTTTTACAAAGGCTCCATTTTTCCTTATTCTGTTCTGAAGAAACAAGGAATCTATCCTCTCTACATCATCTATGAGTATAAATAAAACAAGAAAAGTCTATGTATAAGATGTGATCTCAGGTATGAGAATAAATTATTTGATCTGCCTTGTCTTTTTTTTTTTTTTTTTTTAGCGATAGAATGAGGTTGGATCTGGTCTTTTGAGAACTCTATTAATGTAATGTATAGAGTGAGGTTTTCTCAATTTCCATGTGTTCAGTATCTTGATTCAAATAATTAAACTAATACTTCTTTTATATTACAGAAGTCACCATGTGTTCACATTAAAAACCATGTTTTAAGTAAAATTTACATAACTATAACAAAGAATTGGTAAATTACCCCATAGATTCTTAAAATAAACATGTTTAAGTGAAACATTGACTCAAACTGACACATTTTTATGACTGAAAAAGCACTAAGGTTTACAGTACTTTCAAGTCTATTGCTAATTGTCTGTCATATCAAAATGACTGAGAAATATTTTCATATTTGAGTTTGGTTGCAGAAAAGCCACTCCACAATGAATCTATGAATTTTCTCAATGAGGAAAAATACATATATACACATATGTATAAATATATATCAATATATATAATGTGTATATATACAACTCATCAACATCTAATTATATAGCCATATATTATGTGTATATATACATGAATCTGTGTATTTATTGTTCTGTATCCATTCCACATCTATATCTATGTATTTGTATCTTCTATATTAGGAGAGTTGGAGTAGGCATTGGGGAAACTAGTTCAAAAGAGTAGAGAATTCTGGAATGGCATTCATTCATCAGGAGTTTTCTTTAACTTTAATCCTTAGGAATTTTCAGAGTAAAGTTTCTTTGATCTTTATTACTTTAAGAAGCACGGTCTATCTATCTGTCTATCTATCTATCTATCTATCTATATCTATCTATCTATGAATTCTTGTTTTCCCTAATTGACAGCTTTTAGCATCCTAGAGAACTGATCTTTTACACAACAAATTTGAGGGGAATGAAGATGATTTCATCCTTATTAGATTGAAATATCAACATATTTCCTACGAGTCTTTATGAATTAAAATGGTCTTGGATTCAGAATCAAAAGACCTAGGCTTTAGTTCTTTATTTTCAACATGATTGATATACTGGTATTCAGAATTTCATGAGGATGTCCAAGAAATGAGATGCTGTTTGAGAAAGTCCTTCATAATCTTTAAAGTGTTGTGCTAGTATTAATTCTTCTCATTAACTATTATCAAGCTTAGCCTAATACCCTCTAAAATGTTAGCTGGATAACTCAGAATTCTTAAACTATGTAATGATACATTCTTTAATTCCCTTCCGTTAATGCTTTCTGTCCCTCTTGCAAAATAGCCACACACACACACACCACACCACACACACATGAAAAGAAAAAGAAAAGGAAAGGGAAAACAGTCCAGTGTTCCAGTTTCTAAGAGCCTGAGCACTTCTACAAACAACAGTCAGAATAGGGGGAAAAAAAAGAAAATTAACGGTTCTCTGCTAATGACTCATATTAAGCCTCTTTGGTGGTCTAAAGAAATGGATTACATCTTTTTATCATTTCTTCCATCTGCCTGTCAGAGGACTACTAGGGTGATTGCTAGTTTTGTTGTTAAAAATGTCACCCCAGTTTTTTCAGAATCTTTAAAAGTAAACACAGGAAAAGTGGTGTATACCTGTCACTTAGATCAAATAAAACAAAGGTCGATGGAAATACATTTCTCCTTTGAAGTGGCTCCCCTGCTGATTTTGTTTATCAGAAAATGGCAAGTTTTTGTTCCTAATGGACTAAAATTTAAATAAAATCTGACCCTGGAAATAAAAGCAGCCATTATGATGAAATAAAATTATATACTTTGGGGGAGAAATTGAATTAGAATGCTGGCATTCTTTGGTTAAATTCTTTTACATAAGGAAATGAGCAAGAGAGAGAGAACTTTCAGATAAAGTGAGCTTTTTAAAAATCAATAATTGCTTCAAATTTACTTAAAAAACTTGTTCCAGACTTCATAAAGTATCATAAATTGTACTGAAATTTGTATATTTTCTTTACACAAGAGTTTAACTAAAGCCAAAGGACAAATTGGTTTGCATTTTGGTTTTTTTTTTAACAACTAAAATTCTCAAAAGAATCAAGATTTTGATATATTAAGTCTAACTATTCTGTAAAACTTGTAATCACTTAAAGATCAAATGGCATTGGCAAAACATACTTGAAAAATAAAGAAAATAGTATAGCTCTTCAAAAACTACATTATTTTAACAAAAATTCCTCTGAGAGAAAAATAAAAAAGGAGCTCTTATAGTCATATAATTTCAATAAGAGTTTATCTTAAAAGTTTATGGTGAGCATCTCAGACTCATCACTCTTCTTAGTTTGCTAGTTTTGACAAAATTTATTTTTATTTTAATCATGTTCAGAAAAACAGTTCTGAATTGATGAAATTTAATATAGTAAGACAATTTTTATATTAAAGCTCTTACTTTAAATGTAATTCATTTTGGAAGCAAAATATATATTTGTGCCTTGAATTGGAATATTTTCCCTTAGAAATGTAAAATATTAATGTTAGTTGTCATAGAGAAAATAGGAGTAATAAAGTCATAACCTCTGCAGTTAACAGAGAACTTAGAAGAGTATGTAGTCCAAACCTTCCTTTTGGGGAGTAAGTAACTATTATTTGGCTATAATAAGTTATTTATCTAAGGACACCTTTATAGTTAAGACACAGGTCAGATTAGAATCAACAACAAACATGTAGTGAAAAGAAGCAATTTATAGTAGGAGAGGTCTAGGAATTAAACGCAAATCCCCTTTTTATTAGCTATACATCTGGACATGATCTCACCTCCTCACAATCAGCCTCCTTTTACAGTATTTTCTCATAAGCCTGTGTTGAGGATTCAATGAGATAATGTTTTAAAAATTAGCTAATAAATGGTCAGTGGAGACATTGAACAGATATTTATTGAGTAAATAAAATGTAGCAGGCTTTAGTCTAGGTAATGAGGGTATTGCAGAGAAAAAATATGTTAACTTTGTTTCTACTGTTATGGAACTTATTCTTGCAATTTGGATGAGCCTAATAAAAGAAATATAATTTTAGAGCCAGAAAAGTACTAGGTAGACTTGGAACTAGGTATAGTGATAGAGTATAGGGACAAGAAGAACACCTTCCATACAGTGGTCAAAAAGATGTCTCTCAGATGGAGATTTATACACAGGATGTTAATGGTAAAAAGTATTTATTGAATGTGGGTTGAGCATTGATTGGAAGGAGTCATGGTAGCTATTAGCATTTTTATTTATTTTAAATCTATAAATTCCCAGAACAGTGTTGTCCATTATTCCATTATTCTCTCATAACAAAGTATTAAATGAAGTATTTATGCATTTCATACTGTTTCAGATTTTCCTCTGTCTCTCTCTCTTTTCTTCTTTTTTTTGAGATAAGTCAGATAGTACTTGAAGTTAGAGAAACAACATTTTGATGGCCTATAAGTTCACTATGTTTAATTACTTTAAATAGATGATAAGATTTGATGATATAAGAAGTATTTTTGAGTCTTCATTTGAAAAGACATACTTTGGTCTCTGGAAGGGTAAATTACAAAGGACATTCACATAAAATCACTACAAAAAGGGATTTACATGATATATTGAGTATTTCAAAGACAAGAAATATTAAAACAACACCAAGTTTCCCACTATCTATTCTCAATAAATTCATTGAATGAGTGTATCCATGGCTTGCTTAGGAAAATCTAAGACAACCAGATATGCTTCTGAGTGATATCTGAACAGTCTAGATAAACAAAATGTGGAGTTTGCCAGTGATTAAAGCCAGGTATTGGACACTGGCCTACATCATTTTTAGAGTTTATGCCCCAACCTGTTTTGTTCCTATATCTTAAGGAATCTAGTGACTAAAAATAATTATTTTTCCAAGGGTTGCATCTGTCCCTGCAGGAATCTTCAAATTCTTATTCTTGTATAGCAGAGAGAAAAGACTGCCTCCTGGACTTATCCTGAGCTGAGGAAATGACTTGAGAAGCAAGGAAACCAATTATACCTCCCAGTTTCTTGCAGAGAAGAAATTGCATAATTCTAGGAGAACAGGCCATCTTTGTCCAGCCACGAAGGGTTCAAAGTTATGATTTGTTTTCTCCCAGGATTTTAGTTAAGCAAATGCAGAGAAAAAAGACATACTCTTCAAACTCCATAGAATATATTTAATCTGCTTCAGAGGAAGAAGGCTGAATATACTTATAGTTCACAGAACTAAATGTTTACTAGCACAAGAAAAAAGCCTCCTCACCTCTGTTACCAGAGTTGTTTGATGATTTTAATCTATAGCTTATGAATTCCTTAGGATTCACAGAAAACATCACAACTAATCCAATTAGCTAATGCCAGAAATGCCTTCCCTGTGGATTCTGCTGGTTTCCAAAGTAAATTCTCAAAACCCAGTATTTCATCTGTTTGTGTATCAATCAATTCTCCTCGTTGCTTCCAACGTGGTTGTGCTTGGATCACTTCAAAATGGACCATCTTTCTCTCCCCCTCTGACTCACATGACCCCTTCTTAATGATTAGATTCCTAAGGCCAACATTATAAAGTGCCACCCTTCTGTGTGCTCAGTTAACATATTTTCAAATGCCAGTTGGCATATTTGTCTTCCCGTGGGGTAATTAGGCATGCAAACATAGGAATTGCACATGCAAATGCCCCTGCCCAAAAAGGATGGGAGGTTTCGAAACTCAGTCCCAGAGTGGTCTCTCAGCAATTCTCTGGGAACTCATTTAATTTGAACACTCAGGATGGGGTTCCAACTAATGTTTGTCTTTGGCTACTTCTGTGACTTATTTATTTTTATATTTCAAAACTTTATCTTTATTTTTCAGTTTTAAGATGTATACTTTTCTCTGCCTTCTGCATTGAAAACCCTTCAGTATCAATCAAATGGAGCTGGAGCATAATAGCTAAGGGGCAGTTGTACTAGATTATCAGCATTTGTATGAGGTGTGTGCTTGCAAGCTCTCTAAGGAATTGCTGTGTGAGTTAAAAACAAAACAAAACGGTGCGATGAGTCCAGAGACAAGAGTTCACATCCCAGCTCTGCCTCTTGTTCTATGACCTTGAACAAGACAGCCCAATCTGAGTTACAGTTTTCTTATTGTAATGGGGAAGTTTTGTGGTTGCCTTGTTTTGTTTTATATTATCTTGCAGTTCCCTCAAAAGTTATTAAAAAAATCTGTGAACTGAAAAATAAAGGTCATATTTTCTAGTTATTTTTCTTTAACATGAAGGTCTGAGATTTCTCAGCAGCACATCAAGAAATTTGCTATGTTGCTGGGTTTCTGACCTTACCTGGTATTCACGCTCTTCAAGCATTTCAAATGTTCTTCCATTCAAACATCATCTCCTGACCCCAAGATTTTATCTATTTTCTGTTTTGTGGGTATTTACTTATTTGGTCCTTAATGATTGCTAAAGGGAAGAACCTTCCTATCAGGTTTTGGTGAGTCAGTTAGTACTGTGCTTGGATGTCACAAAGGTACCTATGTGGAAAACAACCTTAAAGATCATCTGGTCCTAATTCCTTATTTTGCAGAAAGATAAATAAGGGCTCAGTTAACTAGTTAATTATTTTATTTTATTTTATTTTTAGCTCAACTTGTTCTTATCCCAGAAGGCAACTACATCTAGATCTCCTATTTCTTTTGGGGGTTATAAATTTTTTTAGTGTTTATTTTTATTGTTTCATCTTGAATACAGATTTGAAGCTATTTTGTCTTATTGTGTCTTCTTCATTATTAGCTTCAAAATGTTAGTCCATTCTGGATCAGAGCTGCCTAAATATACTCCTTATACATTATGAAAACTGTGTTATTTTAGTTTACATAATCCTTGTTGTATTAAACGTTCATATTTCTCATATTAATAGCACATTTGAATTTAATTTTGAAAAACTGTTTAAATTTTAAAATGCATGTAAGACATTAGACACCTCTATTTTGAACATTCAAAGAATAGTTACATTAATGTTATTCTAGAGTTTTGTCCAGATGGAAAATGCTGCTTTGATATATGTTCACTGAATAAGGAAAACCCACTTTTATAGTAGCTGTTTTTATCATGTTTGTTTAAAACAAATGTCATCTACTCCAGGTTATCTTTTTACAAATCTTCTCTAGCTAACTCTGGTGAATAAATGGGTTTAATAGAAGTTAGCGGGTAAGTTGAGCTACAAATTGAGGTAAAATGTGGAAGACTCACAACAGCTTCCTCACATTGAGGTCAAAAGGTCTCAGCCTCTCTCTGAGTATGTTTCATTCTCCTCTCTTCCAAATAGTTTTCTCTGCAGTCCCATAATCACAATCTAAATGACAAATATTTTGTGGTCATTTTGCACATAATGTCTTATATGCTCTAGTTACTCATTTTCTCCCTGTCTCATCATTCTAATTTTCTGGCTTGCCTTCTCTACTCCAGTTACTCTGGCCTCCTAGCTATATTTCTGAAACATGCCTGGAGTTCTTTCTTTCTTTTTTTTTTCTGCTGAGGTAAACTTGTCCTATGGCCTTCAACCTCTACTCAAATGTCATCTTCCCAAATTAAAATTGTGATTCACCTCATCCCCACTCTAATAATCAAAAGCTTCCTTATCCTGTTTGTATTTTCTTTTTTTCATAGAATTTATCACTTTTTCATATACATTATCTCATGTCTTATTTATTAACTTTATGGTTTATTATCTATCTCTTCCACTAGATCATAAGTCCCCAAGGGTTGGATCTTTACTCTTTTTATATGTTGATGTGTCCTGATTGCTTAGAAAAGTGTCTAGCACTTAACATGCTCTCAAGGAATGTGTACTGAAAAATGAATAAATGAAGGAATCTTTCTGTTTAACTCAATAGTACCTTAGAAATTCAGAACACCAACAACTGTCATCTTAAATTATTAACTGAAAAAGTATAATTGCTCTGCGCAGTCAATAAAAGTTAGTTTTCCTTAACTGTCTACTTCTGGTCAAATCTGTTGATGCTAAAATAACTGAATTTTTTGGCCATGTCGATAGGGACATATAGTCTGAGAAGTAGGTTGTGAGAAAGAGAAAATTTCCATCCCACCCTCACTTGTTGTCTGTCAAATTTCTATTATACTAATTTACACATACATTGCATTTGACTTGAGATATTGAAACAGGGATGAGGACTCACTAAGTTAGTGTTTTATTTTAATGACAGAAGCAAAATAGTCTAGGAAAGACTTGAGATAATTTAGTTGCAGCAATATGTATATTGTGTTGGGTTTATTATTATTTAAAATATCCTAAATGTTTTCAAAGAATATTCACTTGGAAATTGCAAACTTTAGGTTCTTACCTTTGTTCCAAAACATTGTGACCTTTTACAAGTCCTGTCATTTTGCTGGTTTTCAGTTCCTTCAAAGGTAAAATATGAATGTTAAGTATTATTATTCTGTTGTGCCTATGGTTCTATGACTTATACCCGCAGAGGAAAAAGATAATTAGTTCAGGCAATTTTATGAACAAAATAAATGAGCCAAATAATTTGTTTGTTGACCTATAACGTGTAAAATATCCATTTCCAAAATAAGAGTTGTCTTCCATCATCATCACTGTGTTATATAATAAAGTAAAACACAGCAATAGTGCCACTTGGAGAACTGGTCAAATGTTTACTTCATCAGTACTTTTCTCATTATTCTGATGCTTATGCAGTTGAATTTGATGTAGTTGATATTAAACAAAACTAAACAAGTGCACGTAGAGTAAAATGGAAGAGGAAATAAGCATCAAAAAGATATATATATATATATATATATATATATTTTTTTTTTAAGTTTTCTTTAATCTTATCCAATATAAATTTTTAATATAATAATCACTGAACAAACATTGTTTCTCCAGCTGGATTTTAATGTCTTAGACTTATTCTGACTTTAATTTAGAACATCACCCTCAAGTGTGTCCTTCACAGATGTTAATAAGAATGATTAGCTCATAGACTATACTATGACTTCCAATGTGCTATCTCTATTTCTTGATTTGTTTCTTTAAGGACAATGCATCTTAACTGAAATCACTCATAAAACCTGAAAGTAAAATTTATAGTTAAAGACTTACCCATAAACTGACACTCAAAGAAAGATGAGTAAAATTATTTATGTTGAAGTAAAACAGAAGACAGTATTACTTTACATGGAAAAAGAAGCAATCATATTGTCAAACCATATTTCAAAGGGCACACTTCATCATAAAAAATATAATTCATACCTACAATGAAAATCATTACATCAAAGTACATAAAGAACACCAATTAAAAGTACAAGGAGAGCTGGTCAAGATCTCCAACTAAGCAAGGTGTAGGTAGACATATTTCACCTTCTTGTGCAACCATAGAAAGAATTACAGTACAACCAGATCTCAAAAACAAATAACAAGCAGAACCATCAGAAAATCGAGCTATATGGAAGTCTGACAACCAAAGATTTAAACAAGCCACATTCATCCAGACAGGTAAGAGGGATGGAATTGTGGAGAGGGAGCAGAGAGTTGGTGTGGCTCCAACAAGCAGCAGTGGTGGCAGAACTGACAATCCTTTAAGACGTATGTGAGTTTTAGGCCAGCAATTAGAAGGCACCAGTTGCATACAGGAAGTGTGTGAAGCGATTGGAAATGGGCCAAATGTCAGGCAAATCTCCAGAAGCCAGGCAGCAGCATTGCCCCTTTTCTGAGCCCCGCTGTGCCAGTCTCTGTTTGGGAGCATCACAAACAGAGCCACAAAGTGACGAGGTGAGTGGCCCTGTCCTGGCAATTACCTAAGGCTCTGCCTACACAATTTAAAGATGCTTGGGCAACATAGGCCATGCTACTAAGAAAGGTAGTAAAAATATCTCTACATAACACACAGAAACAAACACAGGGAGGCTGCCAAATTGAAAGACAAAGAAAGATGGCCCAAGTGAAAGAACAGAACAAAACTCTAGGAAAAGAACTAAATAAAACAGGGATAGCCAACCTATCAGATGTAGAGTTCAAAACACTGGTGATAAGGATGCTCAGAGAACTCATAGAGTATGGTAAAAAAATAAAGGGAGAAATGAAGGTTATGTAAAGTTAAATAATAAAAAGTATACAAGGAACCAACAGTTAAGGGAAGGAAGCTAGGATTCAAGTAAATGATTTGGAACAAAGTGAAGAAATAAACATTCAACTGGAACAGAAGGAAGAAACAAGAATGCAAATAAATGAGAGGATTACAAACCTCTGGGACAACTTTAAATGTACCAATCACAGCGGTGTCAGAAGGAGAAAAAATTAATAACTTATTTGAAAAAATAATGAAAGAAAACTTCCCTAATTTGGTGAAGGAAATAGACATCCAAGTCCATGAAGCACAGAGTCCCAAACAAGCTAGACCCAAAGAGGACCACACCAAGACACATCATAACTAAAATGCCAAAGGTTGAAGATAAAGAGAGAATCTTAAAAGCAGCAAGAGAAAAGCAGAGAGTTACCTACAAAGGAGTTCCCATTAGATTGTCAGCTGATTTCTCAAAAAAAGCTTTGCAGGCAAGAAGGGGCTGGCAAGTATTCAAAGTGATGTAAAGCAAGGATGAACAACCTAGATTACTCTATCCATCAAAGCTAGCATTTAGAATAAAAGGGCAGATAAAGTGCTTCCCAGACAAGGTAAAACTAAAGGAGGTCATTATCACCAAGACATTATTACATGAAATGTTATAGGGACTTAAGAAAAAAAAAGAAGATCTAAACTATGAACATTAAAATGACTATAAGCTCACAACTATCAACAACTGAATCTAAAACTGAAAATAAAAAATGAAACAGAAACAAAAACAAACGAAGCAAACATCTAGAACAGGAATATAATAATAAGTTTGGAGAACATTTAGAGGGTTATCATCTGGCAGGGCAAAAGGGAAAATGGGAGAAATGGTACAGGGACTAAGAAGCATAATTGGTAGGAACAAAATAGGGGGATGTTAATAATAGTATGGGAAAGGGAGAAGCCAAAGAACTTAGACACACAACCTATGGACATGAACTACGTGGCGGCGGGGCGAGTGGGGGGTGGGGGGGTGTTGCTGAAGAGAAGAGGTATACCAGGCAAAGGAAGGCAAAGTGGGAAAAACTGGTACAACAGTAACAATGTAATAAATAAAATATCCTTTAAAAAGCAAAAAATAATGCAAGGAGAAATGAACAGAAACAGAATAGTATGCTTTAATATGCCATTCTTGGTCTTTTATTTATTTATTTATTTCCCAACAAAAATAACACTGGTTTCAGCTAGCATTTTTGTGAACAAAGCTTACATTCATCAACATCCTTAACTGGTCTGAGAACACTCTACTTGGACATTCTTGACATGTTGCCAAAGTGATATTTTTTAAATGTAAATCTGAAGAAGCTAATACACTGATCAGAATTTCCCTTCTGAAAGATCATTGTAAACTCTCTGCTTACTCCTTTCTTGTCACTGGGTGCTTCCTACCCCCTCATCCCATTGGAAGTCACAAATAATTAATTATAATAAACTTAACTATTAAAGCTAATAGTATAATAGACATATACCTAATTTGAGCTCTAACAATGGAATCCACTTTATTTTGAAATGTCCATGACACATTAATAAAAACCGATTACATATTTATTTAGAAAATTAACCTTAGTATGAATAATAACATGTAAAAAAATTCTATAAAATTAAGACAAGACTCTATATAAATAGCTTTTGTACCTATAGGGGAAAATCCATTTTCAAATTACTTTGAAAATATTTATGAAAAAACTGCCTTTGGAAAACTATGAAATGTTGCCACAGTTACACTCAGGGGTAATTGCACATTCCTAAATATTTTTATTGTTATCAGGAAAGTGTGAATATGAAATAATTGAGCTTTTAGCTAAGTTATCTGAAAAAAATAGCAAAATAAGCTTTAGGACAGCAAAATAAATAAATGAAATAAAATAACTTTTATCTTCCTTTAGTATCTTCATATATTTTAGTTAATTTTCCATAATTGCCTCTCAAAACTTAATATATAGGCACCAAGTTTTTGCACTTTGGGTGTTTATTTCTTTTTTTTTTTTTTTAATGTTTTTTATTGATTATATTGTTACAACAGTTCCAATTTTCTCCCCCTTGTTCCCCTCCCCCCAGCTCCCCCCTCCCCCAGCAATCCCCCCCAAGTCCATACCCCTGGTTCGTAAAAATTAACTATCCCCCCCCCCTCTCAAATATTAGGACCCTTTGTAATCTTGTAAAGGACAATGGGCGAAGGTCTCAAGCTCCTCTAGCTGCTTCAAGCTGGACATGGTCGTCGTCCTACCTACCCTTGGGTCCAGAAAACCCTAATAAGAGTGGGGGTGTGGAGGGGAGGGTGGCCTTCCCACATGGGGAAGGATCGTGCAGACTCCAGGTCAGTTGGCTGCCTCCGGTCAACGGCGTGCTTGGTTCAACAGGCTGGTGTCCTTGTTGTGTTCTGAGGGCAACAGATTTGGCGAAAAGGGTTAAAAGACATCATTCAATCCATAACTACTAGATGACAAAAGGCAGGGATTAATTTTTCAATGTTCCATATTAGGGAGAAAAAAAAAAGTTTCTTTGTAAGAAGGTGTGCTAGGCACATCTCGCCTGTCCAAAACCCTTTTGCCCATTATACTTAGTTTGGGGGGTGTTTATTTCTTTATGAGAGCTCCCATGTGACATAAAACTTACATTAAATAAATTTAACCCTGGCTGCTGTGGATCAGTGGATTGAGTATCAGCCTGCGAGCCAAGTGTCGCTGGTTCGATTCCCAGTCAGGACACATGACTAGGTTGCACATCAGGTCCCCAGTTGGGCACACGTGAGAGGCAACCACACAGTGATGTTTCTCTCCCTCTCTTTCACCTTTCCCCTCTCTCTAAAAATAAATAAGTAAACAAACAACTAAATAAATTATCTTAAAAATAATAATAAAAATAAATAAATAAATTTATATGCTAAAATTATTGTTTGTGAACATATTTTACATTTCTTTATTTAGTCTTTCGGTAAATATTTTTAAAGGCCTAAGTAATAAGCATCAGAAAAAACAATATATAAATTATGCAAAATTTTTACCTTCTGAGAATTTATATTTTAGTACGTAAGTCTGAACTGTAAACAAAATAATTTGGGGAACATTAAAAAGGGAATGGATTATTTAACTTTTTCTTAACCATATGCTAAAAAGAAGAGGTGATGCCTTCTTGGAGTTAACATTGTGGATGACAGAAGCCAGAACTGGCTAATCTAGGCAGAGGAAAGAGCTGTTTGGAGGTGCTTACTGTGAGCAGGTTTAATGTTCAGCATCTCAGTGCATGGAGTTCATATGAACACAAGGAGGAGGTGGTGGGCTGAGGGGGTAGGAAGCACCCACTGACAAGAAAGGAGTAAGCAGAGAGTTTATGATGATTTTTCAGAAGGGAAATTCTGATCAGTGTATTAGCTTCTTCAGATTTACATTTAAAAAATAACACTTTGCAACATGTCAAGAATGTCCAAGTAGAGCATTCATGGGCCAGTTAAGGACATTGATGACTCCAAGCTTTGTTCACAAAAATGCTAGCTGATGACTTCCAGCCAAGATGGAGGCATAGACAGACATGCTGTACCTCCCTCCACAACTAAGAAGGAATACAACTACCTCAAAACTAGAAGCAATCAGAAGTTCCAGAAAATCAAACTACATGGAAGTCCAGCAAACAAAGATATAAAAAAGAAATCCTCATCCAGGCAGGTAGGAGGGGCGGAGCCAGGGCGGAGAGGACACAGTGTGGTGGCAGCAGTGGCGGGCTGTTGGAAAACGCAGTTGCATGTTTTAAAAAGTCAGGAGGGACACATGGGAGCATTTCTAGCTCCTCACCGGACCTAGAAGCTCATGGTCCCAGCACCAGGGAAAATCAAGCCTCATTGCTTCTGACTGTACAGACCAGTGGGGGTTGGGCTGGAGGCAGAAACTGCCAGTCTCAGCAGAGTCTGCTTGTTTTAAGGGACCCCAGGGTTCTGGAATGTCCACAGACCCACCGACTCTGGGAACGACGGCCAGGGCAGCAGCTAGAGGGGCGTCAGTCTGGTGTGAAAGTGGGAGAAGTGCCTGGAAAAGGGGTGAGTGCTGGGAAGGCAGCATTGTTCCCTCTTTGACCCCTCCCCCACATACAGCGCCACAACATGGTGAAACAGGTCACCCTGTACTGATGAATCCCTAAGGCTCTGCCCCTTACAACTTAACAGGAGGGACAGCTTTCCCTGGGATGCAGAGGCAAACAAACACAGGAGCCTGTCAGAATGAGGAGACAGAGAAGTGTGGCCCCAAAGGGGAAATGGATCAAGGTTCCAGTGGGAGAACTAAGCGATGAGGAGATAGCCAACCTAACAAATGAGGATATACACAACCTAACAGATGCAGAATTCAAAACATTGGTGATAAAGATGCTCACAGGCTTGACAGATATGCTTGAGTAAGGCAAATGCCTAAGAGAAGTGAAGGATATGCTAAGTGAAACAAAGGAAAATCCACACAAAACCAATGGCGAAGGGAAGAAAACCAGGGTTCAAATCAATGATTTGGAACATAAGGAAGAAAAAAACAGTCAACCAGTGCAGAATGAGGAAGCAAGAATTGAAAAAAATGAGGAAAACTTGCCAAATTTTGTGAAGGAGATGGACATATAGGTCCACGAAGCACGGAGGGTCCCGGGCGAGCTGGACCCAGAGGGGACCACCCAGGATTCATCATGACTGAGATGCCAAAGGTGAAAGATAAAGATAGAGTCCTGGGGGCAGCAAGAGAGAGGTGGAGAGTTGCTTACAGGGGGGTGCCTATAGGACTATCAGCTGATTTCTCAGAGGACACTATTCAGGCAGGAAGCGACTGACAAGCAGTATTCAATGTGATGAAAGGCAACCTGCAACCAGGACTACTCTATTCAGCAAGGCTATTATTTGGAATGGAAGGGCAGATGAAGTGCTTCCCAGATGAAGTGAAGGTAAAGGAGCTCATCATCACATAGCCATTATTATATAAAATGTCAAAGGGACTTACTTCAGAAAAAGAAGATCAAAACTATGAACACTAAAATGACAACAAATTCACAACTATGAACAACTGAATCTAAATAATGAAAGCAAAATCCAACTAAGCAAACCAGAATAGAAACAGAATTATAGGCATGGGGGTCATTTGGAGGGTTATCAGCTGGGAAGGGGGAGGGGTAGAAATGGGGAAATGGTGCAGGGACTAAGAAGTATAATCGGTTGGTACAAAATAGACAGGGGGAAGTTAAGAATAATATAGGAGAGGGTGAAGCCAAAGAGCTTATATGCATGACCTGTGGACGTGAACTAAGGAGGGTGGAATTGCTGGAGGGAAGGGGGGTACTGGGTGTAGGGGAGCAAAGGGGAAAAAGTTGGAACTACTGTAACAACATAATCAATACAATATACTTAAACAAATGCTAGCTGAAACCAGTGTTATTTTTGTTGGAAAAACTAAAAATAAATAATAAGTAAAAGCAAAAGTTCTGGACAGTCTCATCTCCATCTCACTGTAATTCCTATGCATTCATAGATAACACTTCATTGTTTAAATTGATTTTGTTAGGCCTTAATTTTTAAGACTATTACATAATTATCATTGCAGTTGTTAACAAAGTTTATTTATAAAACATATATAAGGTACATTTTTTTCATCATAACTGTTATATTTTAACTAAAAATGCCTTAAAAGCCTCATTATTATCTTATTAGTAGAATTTCTAATCTTAGTTTCTCTTACTGTGGTATCCACAACAGAGTAATTACCTCTGACTTTCTGTGACTCAAGTTCAGTTGCAGAACAATAGTGAAAAAGATGCAGACCTATCATCCATTTCAACAAGAGCTCCAAAGGAGTTCTGGACACCACTGAGGAAGGTCAGGGGAAATACCTCAGTAGGTTTGCATTTAACAGCAGAAACACACTCTAACACATTCAAAATCCAACACTTTTTCTTCTTCTTCACTATTCTGGCATTTCCCCAGTGTGGCTACTAGAAAACAGGCTAGCTTTGTAATTTAAGAAGCAATATTGCATGCAACCTCCCTCATGTAATTGTATTGTGCATACAAAAAAGAGACCAACCCCTGTTCCAATTCATGTGAACTTTATCTCTTAACTTGAATAAAATCTCCATTTCCCTTAAAATGCAAACATACTAACAAAATCAGTCACATAGTCAAACCAAAACATTTTTGGCTAGCTTAGTGACATTCAGTAATTGCTAGTGATGATGATGATGATGATATTGCCATTTTAATGGGAAAAAATGGACTTCCATGCATTTTGGTGTATGTCTTCTTCAAAATTCAATTTAGTGAGCTTCCATGAATGTGCTTAAATAGTTATACAGCTAATTATGGAAACCTTTCTTTTTCAACTCTTAGCTGTAACAACATAATACAAGCATACCAATTGAATGCTTTCAACTTTTAAACCCAGGGTACATTATCACAGGTTACTACTTTTTGACAATTTCTTAATTTGCACCTACCATAAATTGGATACAGTCAAGTTAATATTCCCCTCTGCAAAGCCAAATGTTTCCCACTGTGTGCATTTCCCACCTAGAGTATTGTGTGTGTGCCTATGTGCACACTTGCATATTGGTTTTAGTTTGGTAATTCATTTTACATCTTTATTTTCCTTCTATTATAGAAGATACTTATTGGAATTAAGCCCTTTTTACAGACATGAGACCTCCCAAAGAGCCTAGAGTAGTTTGGCAAAATAAAATCCCAGCTTGCTGTTCAGTGGGGCTTTGGCAAGCCAACATAAGTCTAATTGCATCTTTCCACTGGTTTACCCTATCCACCTCCCCTTCCTACACTGCTTCTCCCTTTTTCCCAATACTCTTTTGTGTGTACTGAAAAAATGTTATTATAATGAGCACTGTATGTTTACAATGAGTTTTAGTGGATTTGGTAGCCAAAAAGATGTAGATATTTTATTAGCAGTAGCTTTCCAGTGGAGATAATATTTATAGAATGGGACTGCTTGTTTGTATTTTCAAAGATAAATAAAACGAATAATATCCAAACATGATAATCAACATGTCAGTGTCCAAGTACATTGGCATTTAGCATGAATGCTTGCTACATACTTATTCAGTAAAGAGTAAAGGATAGACATTAATAGGTACTCCCTGGGGAATGGCATTTTCAGCTTTATTTCAACATGAACAGTCTTCTTTTGTTTATAGCAGGTATAATATAACCATAGGAGGAAAATGAAAAATTACAAATCCAAGTGAAGCTTTTATCAAACCCTATTTCAACATGAACAGTCTTCTTTTGTTTATAGCAGGTATAATATAACCATAGGAGGAAAATGAAAAATTACAAATGCAAGTGAAGCTTTTATCAAACCCTTTTGGCATGCCAATAGTTCTGTACCTCTTATGCTGTTATTTTATTCTCTGAGCAGAATACATACATTTAAAAATTAATTTTTTAGCATTTCTCTTATCTTCTGCTCTGCATTCTCCAGGGGTTTTTAGCATTTGTTCATTACTTAATCTAATTTTTTTTGAGAAGGCCACATAATGTCTACTCCTCCTGATCTTTCAGATTCACTTACACGTGTATGTTTAAATTATCTGAGATATAACAAGGATTTTAGGTTTCTGATTTCTTAGCTTTGGGACTTTGATTACAGCCAAGTACCCTGACCTCTTGTGTGGCATGTGGTAAAGAGTTCCAACTCAAAAAGTCTGCTCTGGTTGAGGAACCAGACTCTTAAGAGCTCTCCACATGCTGGATCTGTCTACTCATCATCCTTCCTTTTATGTCTGCTTGATAGAGGGTTCAGATGAACTCAGAGTGGTGATGTCAGTGGTATTATTGAAGGTGATGTTTAAGGTCTGATATTCTATCACTAGGAAAGTTACTGTGCAAAAGAGGTTTGCCATGGCATGCTGGTAAATCTTTAATAACCAGCTGTGGGGGTGGGGAAGACAGGGTGGGGTTGCTGTTTTGCAATGTTAGCCAATTTTTGTTGTGTATACACCCACCTAGGTCAATTTCAAGCTATTAATGTAGTGACGCTGAACACAGAGCTTGTAAGAGATGGACAGTAGCCCATCATGTTACAGTATTTCCACTCCACAGATAAAAGATGTAAATAACCTAAAGAATATAGATAATGGTGAAATGCAGTAAAAATAATTAGGAATTGATGAGTTGCACTTATTACCTTTGTTTGTAATGTAGTTTATTTAACTAAATTTTTATATAATTTAGTTACAGTAATTGTGGTATTTAACGACTGGCTGACAACATTCCCGAAAATTTCACTCTCTGTTCTCACAAGCCAGTGCCAGCTGACTTCATCATACCTCTGCATATTTACCAGCAAGTCCCTGGTCCTTTGAAGTTAGCAATCTGAGAGAATCAAGCCAAGCAGTCCCCTAAGGAGAGCGTGCACTGAAGCAAAGGACAAGTAAATCATTTACATGTGCAAACAGTCAAGTTAATGTTAAGTGGCATGGTGCTAAGTATTGAGAGTATGTGTGTAACTACAATGACCCCACTGGGAAATCGCTAACTCACAACTAATTAGTTGAGGATAGATCCCACTGGCCAAGGTGAATCCCCAGGGAACTGGCCTTCTTGCAAAGACCGTTATGGAATATACTGACTACCTTGCCCTGGAAGAATTTGAGGGCAGGGTGTTCAGCCCACTAATTTAAATCAGCCTGTCTCCAAGGGGTTATGTTTTAGAGTAGCAGATCTTGAGAATGGTATTTTAATTTGTTAATAAATTTAATGTTTCTTGTTGGTATCTCTGAAACTTATTCTGCATGTTGATCTGTTTTGTTTTGCCATCAGTTTGTGGTTACATATGTATTTATAATTCAAATTATACTTATTTATTTATCAATCAATTTATTTATCAATCAATGCAACCTAAATAAACAAATTTCTTTTATTTTTGAAAAAATACATATCAACATAAGTAAATCTTAAGGAAATTTAAACAATCCCATTTCACAGAGAATAGGGTGTTGGTTTTTATTATTTAATTCTTCTGAGGCATTTTCCTAGACCACACTGGACATTCAAACCACCTGTCTTCCATGATGATGTTGCTTAATCCCATAGCTAGGTAATTTATCTTTTTCTGGATGTAAGTTTCACCTCCCAAGGTTGCAAACTATATCCAGACCAAGATAATTGATGACCTTATTACCACTATTTGAGCTCTGCTAGTAGCATGCTGAGACTTATTTCCTTGAGGCACAAAGCTAATGACCCACCCCTTCTATCCTGAACTCCAGTGGAGATTTCAATTTCTGTAAATCATAATGAAAAAAAAAAAAGTTTGAAAAATAATTTTCTAAAAGAAGAAAAATATATATATTTGTATATACCCATTTGCTTGACTGGTAAACTGTTGCAGAAAAGTTCACTTGAAAAAGATTCTGAAGCTTGGTTTTTATATTCTGCTTTTAAGTATTTATGCAATATTGCTTTTTGCTGTGATTATAAAAGAATATATTTCCAAAATATTTTTAATTTTAATTACTTGTTGTTTCTCACCTTTTTTCAACCTTAGTTTGTCTGGATGGCAGGTAAGAATGTTTCAATTCTGTTGTTATTCTCACTGTGAGACAGAAACTGTATTTTCTTTCTACATGTTCTGAATTTCTTTAAAGTATACAGAGTTCCTTTTAGTTATACCTAAGGAAAAAAGTCTATACCAAATTTCCATTATTTTACTGAATCCTTCTAATCACATCT
Organism: Furipterus horrens; assembly: GCF_987537825.1. NCBI lineage: Eukaryota > Metazoa > Chordata > Mammalia > Chiroptera > Furipteridae > Furipterus > Furipterus horrens. The sequence continues at coordinate 143,549,733 of NW_028327171.1, read as the reverse complement.
ACTATAACCATATTTTTAGTGGATAAATTTACCAGGTTAGAGATGACATACTATTATATAGAAGACTTTTTATTCTTTAAACTCAGGGAATTTGAGATTACATAGTACCTAGTCCTCAATGTGTACGTGATAAATTTGAGACTCATGAGAGTCAATATTCCAGTCAAGATCACAAAACTGTTTAATAAAAAACTCTTCAATTTGAACAAATCTTTTCATCACAATGTCCTAGTTTACATTGTTCAAGCCTCCAAATTTTTTCCCTTTATGAGACCTTCACAGGGGATGTTCAGTCTGACTGGAATACTCACAGTCAAGTCCTGTCTGGAGGACTTTACCCCATCATTCTACATCCCATTTCTTTATATTCTTTCTCTACAATACTCTTTACCATTTGTGATTATTTTTCTCTTGCATTTGCTTGTTTAGCTTTTATTGTCTCATCACGTTCACTCTAAGCTTCATGTCAGCTAGGCCAGTGTCTGCTTAGCTCACATACCCATATCTGAACTCCCTCACAGTACAATAAATAAGTAAATAAAGAAATGAACAAGTAAAAGGAAGGAAGGAGAACTGGGTGAAGGGAGGGAGGGAGAGGAAGACGGAGAAAAAGAAGAGAAAGAAGGAAGGGAGGAAGGAAGAAAAGAAGAAAGGGAGGGAGGAAATGAAAGAAAATAATCATAAATTTTACATTAAATTATGGGGTAAGAATCAATTGGATACATTTCTACACAGTTGTAGGAGATGTCTTGGGATGTAGGTGTGTCTAATGTTAAAAAAATTAAAATGATTATTTAAACTGGTTAACTTCCATTGTATAATTGCCTATGTGAGAGATGGCAATGACTGGAAAATACAATGTCTCTTTCTCTGTCTCCACCAAGGGCAAACTCACTAACCTGTTAATAGGAAATTTAGTTCCTAAACTCAGACTTGAACCAGAGTCTGTGTTAAAACAGAATCTAGGCAGTCATTCTAAATGTGTCTGTGAAAACAATTTGTCATTTTTAGTCTATTTGATACCACTGAAGAGATTTTTTTTAGTTTGCTTTTGTTTTTGTTTTTGTCTGTTCATTTTTAGTAAGATGATCAACTGTAATGTAGACACAAAGATCTAAATTCTTTACATCTGGATATTTTTAATGATAGTCATTAAATACTATAAGTGAAGTGTATGCAGAAACATATTGATTAAATAACCATGAGTCTCGGACACATGTGTATTCAGAACCATTTATTCTATTTACCTGTACACTCTATTATGGGGTGAGAAGAAAGAAAACTCTAATGCAGGCAGTTGTAAACTAATTATAGAAAGTTCAAAATTATAATAACCTCCATATGTCTATAAAACACATACGCACATACACAATCAGATTAAATTATAAATTTGTGGTACTTTGCTCTTTAAGACTTATGATTTTTGAATAAGCAAAAATGTTGAGCAGATAATATTTTCCTTTGGTACCTTACTTCTCCTTTCTTCAACCAGCAACCTCTGTAAGATTTGTGTTTCTTCTTCCTGTTTTCATAATCTTCGTGAAATTCAAGGAAGAACTTTCTAGAATCCAGCTTTCTAAGAGCAGCACTGTATTTGCCATAGCATGCTTCCAATTAAAACACCTTTTGAGGTTCTGCTGTCTTTTGAACAATTTGTTTGTTCCTTTAAATAATGCTATTTGCTAATATAATCCAGTCCTAAAAGGTTATTTCATCTTTTTTTTTGGGGGGGGGGGTTGCTGTTTCCTATTTTTAAATTATTTTTAAATTTCTTATGGTTAAATATGTATACAAAATAATGTATATAGCATATACCTGCAGCAGAATATTAATAATAAACATACATATAAATAAACAAAAGTATATAAATGGGTTTCCATGCACCCAGTATCCAGATTCATAAATAGAAAATGACTCAAATTTTAGAAGGACACTATGTGTCCCTTCCTCAGTCTCAGTTATGACTCTTCTGCTCTTGTGTTAAGACAATGTATCCTTTATATTTTTACCATATATATGCATGCTCAAAAAATTACATGTTTACTTTTTAATCAGCTTTATCAAAGCATAATTTACATATTATTAGAACCTTCCAGTTTGTTTACACTTAGCTGAGTTTTGATTAATAAATTCAATATATCACTATGTCAGTATGTTTAATTTATGCTTCACCATAAAAAGTTCCCTTGAGCCTCTTTGTCAACAATCTTCTGCTTCTATCCTCCACCCTGGTAAGATTTGATCAATTTTCTATCTTCCTCGTTTTGCCACATCTAGAATATCATACGCATGGACTAATTCAGTATATAATTTTCTATGTCTGGTTTCTTTTGCTTTACATAATATTTCTGAGATTCATCCATGCTGTGTTTATCTGTAGCTCATTTTTTTAAAGTATTCATTAGTATTCTATTCTATGAATATGCTACAATTCATTTTTCTGTTTTTCCATTCATTAGTTAGTTGATAGACACTGACTGTGTTAACTGTTTGACTATCATGTGTAAAAATGTTTTAATAATTGCATACTATTTTTTTTTTGTATGGACATATGCTTTTATTTCTCTTGGGTAAATACCTAGCATGGTAAATATATGATTAACTTTCAACAATTTGTGTGTTTCAGTTGCTCCAAGTTTTTGCCAGCAGTTAATATTGTCTCAGTGGTCTTTTAATTTTAACCATTCTAGTGGGTTTGTGGTGATATCTAATTGAGATTTTAATGATATTGAACATAATTTATGATACTATGGGAGCACACACAACAAAAAATTTCTTCACACCTTCTAAATTCTTGTAGCTGGGCTAATAATCAAATTTAACAGATAGATTAGTGGGAGAAAAATTCTCAAATGCACATTTGGGAGTGCTATGAGAATAAGACTCAAAGTGGATTGTGCAATTGAAGTTTATATGCCATTCTGGAACTAAGGAAAAAGGGGGGGGTGTGGTTTGGAATTTCAAAGGGCAGAAAGGCAATTCAGATAGAGATAAAAAATGTTTGATAGATAAATGTTTGCTGGGCCACCTATAAAGATGGGACACAAAGCAGATTTTGAATAAATGATCCTTGCTGGGTTCTTCTCTATCACACACTAGTTTATATTAAACTCTAGTTTACCCATGATGATATCTCCCTTCCTAGAGCAGGTCCTTTATCTAAATTCTTTTTAAAAAGTTAAGGCAAAGGTCAAAAGTTTGTCTTGTCTTTTGTTTCTGAATAACCACGTCAAAATTAATTAATATTCCAAAATGCATATTTTGGGATGGCAAACTCTGCATCCTTTCTACATTTAGGTACAATTTATACCTGCTTTATGGACTTCAAATATTTTCTGTATTTTATTTTTATTTATTTTTTTTGTCTTTTTATAACAGAGTTAAATTTTTAAATATATATTCTGGACAGAAGTAATTTATAAAATGTGTTCTGCAAATATTTTCCCAGTCTTTTTCTTGACTTCTCATATTCTAAATAATATTTTCAAAGAGCAGAAATTTTTACTTTTGAGAAAATCCTATTTGGCTATTTGTTCTTTTTGGTTAATGGTTTTTTGGTCGGTTTTGTTTTTGTCATAGAAATATTTGCTTTTTCAAAGATTCCAAGCTATTCTTCTCTGTTTTCTTCTAAAAGTTACATAGATTTAGCATTTATGTTTAGAGCCATGGTCTATCTTGAGGTGATTATTTCACTTGGTTTAAGGTGTCAAGGTTTATTTTCTTTGCTCATAAAGGTATTCAGTTCCTTCATGCATCATTGATGTCCCTTTTTCTTTGAATTTTCTATTATTCTTTAATTTAATTACCTTGGCTCCTTTGCTGAAAATCTATATCCAGACTCTTCTTTTTCAATCAGTCATATGTTTATCTTTATGCCAATACAACCTTAACTTGATTATTGTAACTTTATAGTAAGTTTGTAAATGAGTACTCTAAATTTAATATTTCTTGTTGAAATTTTTTGATTATTCTAGGTTCTTTGAATTTTCATATTAATTTTAAAATAAGTCTTTCAATTTCTACCAAAAAAATCTTCATGGAAATGATTGAGACTGATGGATTGATTTTTATGGTAGTAAAATATACAATCATAAAATGTATTATTTTAGCCATCTTAGTAGCACAGTTCATTGACGTTAAGTACATTCACATTTTTCTGCAACCATTACCACTATCCACTTCCAGAACTCTTTCATTTTCCCAAACTGAAACTCTGTGCCCATTTAACATAACTCTCTGTTCTTCCCTCTCCTAGCTTTTGGCTGCCACCATTCTTTTTGTCTCTATGAATGCGAGCATTTTAGGTAGCTTATATAAGTGGACTTATACATATTCGTATTTTAGTGCCTGCATTTTTTCCCTTAGTATAACGTCTTCAAGATTCGCCCATGTTACAGCATGGGTCAGAATTTTATTTCTTTTTAAGGCTGAATAATACTTCATTGCATGTATATGACACATTTTGTTAAAATTAACCCATCAATAACTTTTGAATTGTTTCTACCCTTTGCCTATTGTGAATAATGCTGCTGCTGACATGGGTGTACAGATATTTGTTTCTGAGTCCTTGCTTTCAACTCTTTTGGATATGTACTCAGAAAAGGAATTGCTGGATAATAAATTCTATAATAATTTTTTTTTTAGGAACCCTATATTGTTCTGCACAGTGGCTGCATCATTTCACATCCCCACTAGGAATGTAGGAGTGTTTCAATTTCTTCACAGTCTCATCAGACTTATTTTCTATTTTTTTTTAACAATAGCCCTCTTATTGAGTATAAAGTTGTATCTCATTGTGGTTTTAATATTAAAGTCTCTAATGATTTTGTAATGTTGAGCATAGATTAATCTTTTAAAATATGTTGTCTTAATGGTAGCCAGTTATCCAATCCATATGCACATTATATCAGTTCAATTATTTAATTCTTCTTTACTATCTCTGAGCAATATTTTATAATTTTTTGATTACAGTTATTGAACATGTTTTATTATATCCATCTCTAAATTGCTAATGATTTTAATGCTATTCTTTTTACATTTAATTTGCCTTTTGCTTATTAAGGTATTTAGATATAGTTCATCTTGCATATTGAACTTGCATCCTGTGACTTGCTTAACACACTAATAGCTCCTTTGTAGATTCCTTATTGTGTTCTATAGCACTTATTGTCGTCTATGAATAAGAAAGTTTTATTTTATTTTTTACAGTCTTGAGACTTTTTATTTATTTTTCTTGTCCTATTGTATAATGGTGAATGGAAGTGGTAAGAGTTGACATCCTTGATTTATTCCTGATCTTAGAGAGAAAGCATCATTAATTTATTCACAATTAATTTTGTTAGATGTTTGTTGATGCCCTTCACCAGTTTGAAGAAATTTATTTCTGTACCTAGTTTGCTGAGGAATAAATTTTAATTACTAACAAATGGTGAATTTTATCAAATGCTTAATATTTGAACCTATTGTTTTTTGCCTTTATCCTAATAAACTTCCTGGGATAAAACCTAATTGACCATGATATATATTACACATTTAAGATATATTTTTAGGTTTTATTATGAAAACTGTCATACCAACATTTGCACTTATATTCATAAGGCTCTAGGTCTGTAATTTCTTTTTATATGAGGTTTTTGTCTGATTTTATTATAAGGGTATTGCTGAACTCATAAAATTAATTTTGAATTGTTCTCACTTCTATTCTCTAGAAAAATTTATGTAGACTTACAATTATCATTTCTTTTTATATTTGATAACACTTATCAGTATAGCTGTTTTATCCTGGTATTTGCTTTGTAATGAAGTCTGTAACAATAAATTTAATTTTATTAATCTATATAGGGCTAGTTAAATTATTTGCTTCTTCTTTAGTGAGGTTTAATTTCTGTTTTACAAAGAGTTCTCATTCCATATGTTATCAAATTTGTTGTATAAAATTTTTATACATTTATCTTTAGAAATTTTGCAGGATCTTTAGTGATATTGTCTTCCATTCCTGATATATTGCTCTCTCTCCCTCTCTCTCTCTCTCTTGATTTATTTATCTGATTAGAGGCTTATCAATTTCAGTGATTTTCTAACATTCTTTTGTTTTGTTGATTATTGTTCTATTTTGTTTTCAGCTGTGTTCATTTTTAGTTATCATTATTTTTTTCCTCTGCTTATTTTTTATTAAATATGCTCTTCCTTTCCTAATTTTTTTTAAGATGGAAGCTCTAAACATTGCTTTTAGATAGTTCTTCCTTTTTTAATATAAGCACTATATTATGGGCTGAAATGTGTCCTGCCTACCATCCCTGTGAAATTCCCATGTTGAAGCCCTAAATCTTAGAACTTCAGAATGTGGTTGTGTTTGGAGTGGGGCCTTAAAGTGATTATTAAGATAAAATGAAATAATACAGTGGGCTATCTAATTAAATATGACTAAATATGTCATTATAAGAAGAGAAAACTAGGAGACGGATATTGTAATTTATAAGAATATATGTCTGGTCTTCATCCCTGTTCTGACACAGAGCCCTTAAAATCCTTAGAATTTGCTGTGATGAGAAAAATAAGTTTGTCTAGGGCTGACAACCATGTGATTAGAGGTTGGAACTTTCAGTCACACCCTCTGACTCCACAGAGGGGAGAGGGGTCAGGGATTGGATTCAATCACCAACAGCCAGTGACTTTATCAACTATTTATCTAATGGAGTCTCAACAAAAACCCAAACAGATGTTGTTTGGAAAGATTTTTGGTTGATGAACAAATAAAGTTTTGGGGAGAGTGGCCCACCCAGGGGGAACCTGGAAATTCTGCACCATTTTTCCATACCTTGCCCTATGTACCTCTTTCATCTATTTCTAAGTCATACTCTTTATAGCAAACTGGCAATCTAGTAAGTAAACTATTTCTCTGAGTTCTGTGAGCTGATCTGGAAAATTAATCAAACTCAAGGAGGGTATTGTTGGAATTTCCATTCTACAGCCAGTCTTTCAGAATCATAAATGACAACTTGAACTTGTGATTGGAGTCTGAAGTTGAGGGAGGGTGGGCAGTTTTGTAAGACTGAGTCCTTAACTTGTGGGATCTGACCCTCTCTCCAGATTATATCAAAATTCAGTTACATTGTAGGACATCTAGTTGGTGTCCAGTAATTGCCTAGTGGAGTGGAAAAAACACATTGTAACTGGTGTCAAAATTGTAGACATGCACAGAGGAAAGGTCATGTGAACATGAAGATGGCCACCTATGAGACATACAGAAAGATGTCAGAAGAAACTGACCCCTTGATCTCAGACTTTTAGCATCCAGAACTGGGAGAAAAAAGTATCTGTTGTTTAAGTCACCCAGTCTGTGGTAATTAAGGTAGCCCTAGCAAACATACTGTTTGAATTGAACCTGTGACATCTTGATTTGTATATTTATATTTTAATTTAGTTTAAATTACTTAATTTTCTTTTAGAATTTCTTTTTTTGACCCACGGGTTGTTTTGTTTAGAAGTGGGTTATATAATTGTCATAAATTTGTGTACTGACATAATACCTTTAATTAATTTTAAATTATTATTTTTTATTTGTTTCTTTATTTTTGGTGTGATGAAGGAACATACACTACTTGCTTTGCTTTTTGGCCCAGAATATGGTCTATCTTTGTCAATACTCCATGCCTACTGGTTAATGTTCTGTGTTCTGCTGTTATGTGTGTAGTGTTCTAAAACGTCAATTAGGTCAAATTGGTTAACACATTGTACAAGTTTTCTCCATTATTACTTGATTTTAACTAGATGTTCTATCAATTACTAGGAAAGAAGTATTGATATCTCAAACTAGAGTGTCAATGTGTTTCTTTTGCTGGTTCTGTCATTTTTGCTTTATGTTTTTGTTTTTTTTTATTTTTTTATTCTGATATTAGATGCATACACATACAGGATTATATCTTCTTGATAAATTGACCCCTTTTTAATTAGAATAATTCTTTACTTTTGTTGATATATTTTTGCTTGAAGCTTACTTTTCTAATATCATTACAGATTTTCAGCTTTTAAAAAATTATTTTTAATAGCATGTGCTATATCTTTTCCCAACTTGTTATTGTTTTTCATTGGACTTATGGCTGCATTTATTTATTTATATTTTTATTTTTTATTATTTTATTATTTTTTATTGTTATTCTATTAGTTGTCCCAATTTTTCTCCCTGTGCTCTCCTCTGCCCATCCCACCCCTCACTCCCACAGTCAACTCCAATACTGCTGTCAAAATGGAAAAAAAAAAAAAAGACTCAAAAAGAATGAGGATAGTTTAAGGGAGCTTCAGAACAACGTGAAATGTAACAACATTTGCAACACAGGAATATCAGAAGGAGAAGAAAAGGAGAAAGGGATAGAAAAGCTGTTTGAGAAAATAATGGCAGAAAATTTCCTTAACGTTGTGAGGAAAAAAGTCATGCAAGTTCAGGAAGTACAGAGGGTCCCAATCAAGATGAACCCAAAGAGGCCCTCTCCAAGACACATTATTATTAAAATGGCAAATTTTAAAGACAAAGAAAGAATCTTAAAGGCAGCAAGGGAGGAACAGCTAGCAACATATGTGGGAGCTTCAATAAGGCTATCAACTGATTTCTCAACAGAAATAAGACAAGCCAGAAGGGAGTGGTATGAAATATTCCAGGTAATGAAAAGCAAGGACCTACTACCAAGACTACTCTATCTAGCAAGGGATTCATTTAAGATGGGAGGCAAAATATAGAGCTTTCCAAGCAAAAGAAGGATAGAATAGTACATCTCCACCAAGCCAGCACTGCAAGAGATGCTAAAGAGACTGCTATAAAAAGGAGAGAGAGTCAAAGAAAGAGATAGAGATACAGATACAGAGAAAGAGAGAGAGATACAGGTATGGAAAAAATGGAAATGAATAGGTACCTAACAATAACAACTTCAAATGTAAATGGATAAATGCTCTAATCAAAGGACACAGGGTAGCAGAATAGATAAGAAAGCATGACCCACATATATGCTGTCTACAGGAGACCCACCTCAGAACAAAAAATGTACACAGGCTGAAAGTGAAAGGATGGAAAAAATTATTCCAAGAAAAAGGACATGAAAAGAAAGCTGGGGTAGCAATACTTAAACCAAACAAAATAGACTTCAAAAATCAAAAACCATAAAAAAAGACAAAGAAGATCACTAAGTAATACTTAAAAGAATTTATTGTTTTTATATTTGAAGCATGTCGTTGTGTCTGTCTACACTTTGTATAAACTTTGTGCATAGCTTTGTCTCACTTTTTTATCCAATCCTAACATTTCTGCCTCATATTTGGCATATTTAAACCATTTTCATTTAATGCAATCATTCAGTTGGTTGTGTTTAAATCTACCATTTTGTTATTTGTTTTCTATCTATACAATATGTTCTTTTTTCCTTTTCCTTCTTTATCTGCTTTTTAAAAATTTTTTGGATTATTTGAGTTTTTATGATTGCATTTTATCTCCACTTTTGGGTTGTTATTTATGCCTCTTTTATTCTTTTAGTGATTAATCTGGATGTTACAGGATAAACTCCCAGAAACTCAGCTCTTCTCATCAGCACAGTAAAGAATCACAGATCAGTGTGTCTATTATTGTACAAGTAAGCAGGGTTTATTGGTGATATGTTCTCATGTAAGAGAATGGGCTGGGCCAAGGTAAGGGAGAAAGCTAGCTTTCCAGGATGGAGCATAAATACCCAAAGGTATTAATGGGCTTCTTCCTTTAGGCACTGTGGGCCCTTTCTGCCTCTTAGGCTTGGGATGAAAGCACAGTTTCAAAGGCTTTCTTTCCCAGATACTGGAAAAGATACATAGAATTTCAAGGACAGCTGAGTCAGTGGGTGGGACATGTATTCTTTCTCCTCCCTGCCTTGGTTTGCTATCTATCCTACCTAACATTCCACCCTCAAGCATTCAGAACCTAAATCTTTGGGGGTTGGGGGTGGGGGGCAATGTCTGCTCTGGCTGCTTCCTGCTATAAAAGGGGCATTGAGGCTTTTTTTGGTTCCAACTGCTTGCTAATTATGGATCAGAGGAGGTGGAGAGAAGTGTCTTTCCATTGGCCCATGGTAGATGTCTGGAGCCTGGTGTCCCAGGTATCCACAGTGATTGCTGTAAACTAGAAGTGACAAATTTGATGAGATTAGTGGAGTGGAAGACTTGGGATTTTATCTGATAAGGGTTAAATCCAATGGGGACAGAAAATTTCCTTTCTGGGGAGGAGGCTGAGCATATTGACAGGATGGTAGAAAGTGTTACAAATACAGGAAAGACAATTATACTAGGGCTCATTTATTATGTTACTTATCTGTAACAGGTTTTTATTCCTTGAAGAGGAGTTTGAGGTCCTTGATAGGTTCACAAGTGTAGGCCTCAGGTTGTGGCTCCTGTCAGTACAGTTGATGACTCATTACAAAGCTTTAGCACCAGGACATGGGGCACTGGATGGAGCACCAATTCAGTTATTACTTCAAGTCTTATAAATTATTATCATATTTAAAGGTATGTTTTGAAATTTTACTTTTAGAATAAGTCAGAGGCTGTAACATTTTGCAAATGCATTAGTAAAACAATGTCCTTAAAGGAAGAAATACTTAAATGATATGGTTATAGATTAGAGTATAATGCAATTAAAAAAAAATTTTTTATAATAACATTTTAAATCAGTTAATTTGTTGCCCACAGGCCCTCTGCAATATACACAATCCTTCAAAATTGCATTTCAATGCTTTATGCTTTCTATTATTAAAACCATATATTTCTTCCAACTTATTTTGAATTGTTAATTCTTAGACACCTTAATTTCCAGTGATAGACAAAATGTAAGCAACCAGCATTCCTTAGGTTGACTTTTATGAATGCATTTCATGACCTTTAAAAACGTAGGTTCCTTTACTGGCAAACATGGCGTACTTTCACTTTAATTGAAGGAGGTCTCTTCTGAGTAGAGGAATCAGATACTCTGGGACTTAAGAGAAAAGAGTAAGTGAAATGTCCAATGGTGGGCTTACTTGCTACACCCAGGACAGTGCAGGACTGGGTCCAGAGGGGTCCAGGGAGGGTGATAAGGACTGAGTAGGTGGCCCTGGTGTCTAATAAAAAGGTTATTCTCATACATGTCACATTTATGCGTACCCTAGGCTCAAGTCCAGTCCTGGTGACCTCTTAAAGTGGGGCTGACTGGGGTGGGCAGCTTCAGTCCTGAGTTTCCATTTGCAAGTAGCTGCAGCCTCAGGCCCTGGGACAGAGGGCTGCCAAATGGCCTACAGTCTTGCATTTGAAGCAGGGCATTTGAGGCAGCTTATTTTGATTAGGACACACCTTTGCCCAAAGCCCCATTTCTTGGCACACATGACACTGTCTTTTGGAGCAGGCTGTGCAGGGCCTGTAGAATGTGACTGTGAATTTCCGGCAAACATGGCTAAAACTTGGGCATGCCTAGTCTCCTTTTATATCTCTTTCTCCTGAGCCCTGACCTCCCTCTCCTGGTCACGATAGTAAAAGACTGAATTGGCTGTGGTCAGTATTTCATCCAAGGAAACCCCAGGTCCCTGGAGAAGTTTTTGTAATTTTCTCTTAATGTCGAAGCCCAGTGAGTTAAAAATTTATCCTTTAATATTACTTGTCCCTCATAAGACTCTAAGTCTAGGTTACAATGCTGGATGAGAGCTTCTCTCAGCCTTTCTAGGAAAGTGATAGGTTTTCATCTGGGCCCTGGTTAACAGCAGACACCTCGGAGTAATTAATGGCCTTTTGGTGGGCTGCCTTGAGTCCAGCCTTAATACAAAGTAAGAAATGGGTTCATTCCCACTTTTGGGAATTACTATGATAATCCTATTCAGGGTCCATAGATGGAACCACTGTTTCTCCTATAGGATATTTGTTGCCAGACATATAAATTCTTAGCAAATTTTCTGGCCTCCTTGATTACTTTTTCCTGTTCAGTGTCTGATAAAGGTTGTCTCAGGACTACCATTACATCTTTCCAGGTCAGTTCATATGCCAAAGTAAGGTGCTAGAAAGTGTCTATATCTTTGTCTGGATTGTCTGAATAGTTCCCAATGTCAGCTTTAATTTGCCTGAGCTCAATAAGGGAGAAATGTCCGGGTATTATCTGGGAGCTGAATTCCTCTGCTATTTCTAGTGGTCAGAGTAGTTTTAGGGACAGAAAAAGTAGGGGCCCACAGTTGGGCTGAGGACCTTGGGTATGCGGACTGAGAAAGGGCATTCTCTGGGGTCTCTGCAATGGGGATTGGTCCCATGAGCATTTGGGAATTGAAGGATCAATCAGTAAATGTAGTATTCATAGGAATAAGTTTATACTTTTTGCATAAATCACTATGGCCCCTTGAATAGAAAAATGCTTGGGCATAAGGGATCACTGATCACTTTCCAAAACATTTACAAAAGAGGCTCAGTTGTAGAATTTTATCATAGTTTAGAGTCCTGTGTAGTGGTCAAACCTCCCCAACCCTTAGTTGGTATTGGGGCCAAGCTGTGTTACAAAAAAGGTCAATCGGTCTTTCTTTGAGTTTTGAGGATCAAACTGCAACCAATTAGAAAGGATACATCTTAAGGGGGCACCAGCAGGAACGGACTCATAATTCCTCACCTAGAAGAGGGCTGCGGTGAGACTAGTGACAGAACTGCCTAGGGATGTAGGCAGTGGCCGGACTATCTGCCCCCTTTTCTTGGGGGAGGGGTTTGAGAAAGAGTCTTAGTAGATCAGATCCCACATCCTCCTGGGAGCTAAAAAGGTTTATCAGGGAGTTGGTTCTACATTGGAAGGCAGGCACTTTGCTAGTTCTGCATCATAATGAATTTGAGTAGTCGTCGGCAGCCGTCCGTCTCGAGAGATGATGGTGTAGCTTCTTAAGAGTCTATCTGCACCGCCGAGAATGGCTGTGCAGTCCGACTCGGGAGTGACACGGTATCTGTCTCCTCCCGTGTTGAATCGACATCTTGCGATGATGCTGGAGTGTCCTCTCCAGTGAAGCTGAAGCTACAGAGCCTGGGCAGGGTGATATGGAGGGTCTGCTGTTGCCCATGCAGCAGAACCCCCCTCTCTTCGCAGCTGAAGGGTCCAAGGGAAAGACGGAGTCAATACAGCTTGGCTTCAGGTGCGCCGCAGGAGTTGCCAGTGTTGACTACAACATCAAACCACCTTAGGGACTCCGGCTCTGGATTTTCTGTCGGGGTTTACTCCCTTAGCCTTTCCCCTGAAGAGGTATGCCGCAAGGCAGCGGAGGTTTTTTGGATTCAGAGTTTTCCTTCTCTGATGTGCCCTGACTGGAGGATCGAACCAGCGACACTTAGCTCGCAGGCCGACGCTCAATCCACTGAGCCAAACCAGCCAGGGGGCTGAATTTGAGTACTGAGTTAATTAATCTATCATTCCCAAGACATAGTAGTTCCCCATTTTCCTTTCTGAGTTCTACAGTATAAGAGCAGGTAAGATTTTCCCTCTTTGTACCCTTATTCCCAATTAACATAGGCATAGTGGGGCCAAGCCCAATTTAAAGCTGAAGTCCAATGCAAGGCTTGGGTTAGGCAGGCGCGAGTAGGCTAGACAATAGTGATCAAAAAGCATGGCCTTAGGGGACTAGATGGCCCAACTGGCTAGAAAACAAACACAGCAATTATTTTGTAAAGCAGATAGATATGGCAATGGTAGAGATGGAAGTGGAGTGGTCAGAGAAAGTGGAAAAAGACTTATGAATGAGGCAAATTTATACAAAAAGGTCTATTCAGGAGAACAGGACCCGGAGAAGCCAGGACTTTCCTCTATAGACTAAAATCTTGCTTTCTCCTCTTGAGAACTAAACCTAAGTGGGGAATGCACCACAGATGGGACAGTGGGATTGCTTTTATAATGTGCCTCCTGTTGTGTGGACTTCCACTTGTGTCTAGTGGGAAACCTAGTGTTCTATTCAGATCCATATTCCACCTTATTCTCTCAGAAATATCTATCTTAACACATGTCCTAGTGGCTTTTAAATCCTTGACCCATGCCCAAAGGGTGCAGCAATTTCTTGAGAGGAAAAGAGCAAGATATTCAACCTGCAAATGTAACATTGCTCCACCTTGCAACTCTTGCAAGAAGTATGCAGATGCAAATCGAGTTTCTAGAAGTTACCTAGGGTGTAAAGAGATGGTACACACTTACAACAGGCCAATGATTTAAACTGACTTTTCTCCTGGTCAGGTTAAGAGGCAGAAAAAGCTAAGAAATCAATGTGGTGGGTCCAAATTTGCTGTTTTGTGAGAGGGGGGTCCCAAAGGCCCTTATACCTTTGGCCATCCCCAACTCTCTTATATGTGTCTTGGTTTCTCCTATGACTGGCTAAAGTAGTCAAGGGGGCTCAGAGTGCTGGGTGACCAGCCCTTTTTTTGTATGTCCCTGGACAAGCCCAAGTTCTGTTACTTTGATGAGAGTTCCCTATAAGGTCCCTGCACTTCATAGGGATTGACCCCAGACACCTCCATGAGGCCCCCACTCATGTAGGGATGCCTGAGAACTTCAGCCAGAGGGAGGAAGTGCTCTTTTCCCTTCAGAGCCCAGGCAGAACCTGAGCACTCATTTCAGCTTTCTGTTTCTACCTCCAAGCACAGGCCTAATGTGTTTGAATGCCCCAACCCCAAAGGTGAAAGCCTGTACTCACTGTGCTCCAAATGGCTGGAGACAAAGGGTAAGATCTGAGTCAGCATCCGAGTGAGAGCACCATTTATGTTATGGGAGAAATTCTTAGGAACTCGGTTCTTCTTGCCAATGCAGTAAAGAATTAAAGATCAGCAAGTCTATTATTGTGCAAATAAGCAGGGTTTTTTTGATTATATGTTCTTATGGAAGAGAACAGGCCTTGCCGAGGTCTGGGAGAAAGGGAAGAGCAAGGGTAGCAAGGCCAGGGGTGGCAAGAGCAAGAGCCAGGTAGCCTGAGGCCTGGCAGCCAGAGAGAGCAGTCCTTTGTCCTGAGGATTTACAGAGTTGATGGAATAGGGGTGAAGAAGTTACATATTGATTGACAGTAAAGTTAGTGCAAATTTTGAGGAGGGGCATGAATACCCAAAGGTGTTAATGGGCTTCTCCCTTTAGGTCCTATGGTTCCTTTCTGGCCTTTCAAGCCTTGGGATGAAAGCACAGTTTCAAAGGCTTTCTTTCCTGAGATAGTAGATACATAGAATTTTAAGGACTGCTGAGTCAGTGGGTGGGACACATATCCCTCCTCCGCCATGCCTTGGTTTGCTATCTATCCTACCTAACATAGATTTAACAAGGTTAATTCTTAACTTTTAGCTTATGTTAACTATTATTATACCCCCCTCACAAAGAGTATAAAAGTTTAGATAGTGTACTTCCCTTTTAATTCCTATCCTTTGTGCTTTTTGCCAGTATTTACTTATAGATATTATAAAACTTAAAATGCATTACTATTATTTTTATTTAAATAGTTTATTATACTTCAAAAAGATTAAAATAAGAGAAAATCTTTTGCATTTTACCACTTATTTACCATGTGTGGCCCTTTTTACTTTTTTTTGCAGATCCAAGGTTCCATGTGGTTAACTTTAATTATTTTATTTTATTTTACTTTATTTTACTCTACTTAATTTTATTTTTGCATAAAGAGTTTTTCTTAATATTTCTTTTAGTTCAGTTAGCTGGTGGTGAATTCTCTCAGCTTTTATTTTTAAAAAAATACTTTTTTTCACTTTTGATAGCTTGCTAAGTGTAGAATTTTAGACAGTGCCCATTCTACCCTTCCCCCCAATATTTACAGTGTTACTCTATTATCTTTAGTCAAACAATAATTTTAAAAAACATTTTTGCTGTTGTTTCTTTGCCCTATTTCAAGAAATTTTTTTTGTTTGTTTTTTCAACTGAAATCCTTTCAGATGAATTTTTTTATTATTTTTACATAAGTGTGGACAAGATGGGGGCCACATACTAAATCTGACAAGTTCAGGGGAGGCCTGCATGGTGGGCCTTACAAACTCAGAGACTGAAAGTAACCACACCTGATAGTCTGAAATTAAACCTTTCTAACTGAAAGCACATCATGGCATGTAGTCTTGTCATACATAGGCAGGTATCCTCCCTGACAAAGGTCAATCTTTACCTTCAGCGCGTCTGTGTATTGTACTTTTGCATCTAAGATATCAGGGCAATTTCCTTTTTCCCCCGGACCCCTAAGGGCACAGCCACAGCACCAGAGCAGAGACCTCAATCCCCTCATTGTTGTTTTTATCTTGTTCATTGTTGACAGTTAAATATCCTATACCCATCAATATGAAAGAAGTATTTGTCTAGTCTTCTTACTTTTTATTCAATCCCAGAGATCCCCTTTATCCCAGAGATCCCCGCTTTGTTTTCTCCCACTTCTCTAATCTATCACCAATGGATTTGATGAAACCCCTTTAAGCCTCCTCCTTTGATTGTAATGTATAAAATAAGGTGCAAAACTGCCATCCTCTGGAACATTTTCTCAATCTGTTGAGATTTTGTTTCCAGGCAATTGTTGTCAGTTCGGCTCAAATAAACTTATCAAGAATTCTTACAGGTTTGTGCGTTACTTACATTGACACAGGTCAGATATAGGTCCACCTCAGAGGATTTCCAATGGATAATTAATTTTTTAGAAGACTGCTCAAAACAAAAAGACATTAACATCCAGAGAATTTTAGTAATGATGGCAAGAGTGATGCTGGTGATTTAGAGTGAAGAGCATACTGCTCATTATTGTACTCAGAGCAGAAAACAACCATCTTTTCATGGGGGCCTGTTTTGTAGCTCCCTGGCTTCTCCTGTGGCTTTATTAAACACAGGAATCTTAAATGGGCTTATCGACTTTTCCCAATCTATATTAGCATACCTCTCTTCTAAATAGCTAGTCATAGGGACTTACTGCATTCCATTGTTAGCAACACTTACAAAAATCAGTAATAGAACAGTGGGAGTAAAATCACAGAGGGGTATAAAGGCTAGCACAATAAAATATTAAAGTCCAACTGTGTAAAGCTTTCCATGTTATTTTTTCCATATCAAAATGTATTTTAAACACTTTTTGAATATTATTATAATTAACTATAGTAGCTCCGTAAGCTGCTCCTTTTGTAAGAGAAAAACCTAGCATCACTTAGAGGTTACTAGTTTTTGACATTGAGTTCTTAAGTGGATAATTATATTTATTGAGAGGTGATGCTCACTTGACCATTTGGTATTTTGGGTTGGGCCAAAGGGAAATAAAGCAGGTGAAGTGTTTTTATTTGTAATGTAACAGATATTGCTATTGTGACTCCATTTCTCAGGCATTGTTGGTTAACTGGATCTTAATTTCCAGAAACTGTTCTTCTCTTCCTTGTTCTTGGAAAATTAAAAGCTTCTACCTTAGAAAAGTGAATGCTACATTACCCACTTGCTCTAAATTGAACTCATTTGGAGCTATTTGCATCTTGTAGAACCTACAGCTGAGTGCTGTGCTCAGAGGTGTAATGAGTGGTTGTCACAACACGCTGGAGGTGGCCCCATAACAAAATGATCCCCTGTCAATCCCCTCACAGGAAATGCTTTGGCAACCTGTAATTCGGCTCCAGTATTAACATCCTGCCTGGGTTTTGTTAAATGGCACTTTCTAGGAAGTAGATCTGGGGAGCTTGTGTTTAATAATGCTTTAAGAGGAATATTTGATGGAAGTTTCAGAAAGCATCACATGGGGTTAACAGTGATTTGTCATTTGTTTCTAATTAAAGGACCTAATCTCTTATCACTGTAGCAGTCAGTTTTTTTATACTAAAGGCACAGATGCGAATGGAAACATATTAATGAGATGTCATACTACATAGTCATTTAATGTTTTGTTTAACTTAAACATAGCAGAAAATGTGTGTCTAAGTAAAAACATGTAATGACATCCTGATAGAATTATAATATTTTGCATTTGCATAATCTTCAGTAAAATTCACACTAGGTTCACCTTGCATCACTAATTTCATTTCCCAAATCTCCTTTTTTAGAAATTAAATAAAAGTCAGACCTAAAGTACCATGGTTAGGTTCTTTCAAATTAGAACTAGAATTGTAATTTAAATATCTGAGTGCCAGGTATTCTAAGAAGTGACGAGAACTGTTTAAATTGAAGGAAGTTCTGCATTTTCTGAAGTTATTTAAACTTCTCTCAGCTACATCGTCTTGTCTTCAGTCAGAGCTAGGGCTTAAATGTGAGTTCTGGGTCTAGGAAATCATGTTTGTCTGATCAAGTGCCCAGGTGTGCCCAGTTCCAGGATTCCGTGAGCTATGACTTCCAAGAGTCAGTCAGGTAATTGGTCAATGAGAGAAGCAGCAGGAGGAACCATATTTAACTACCCACTGATGTGTACCACAGGATTCTCCATTAGCCCAGCAAGGCAGCTCTTGATATAGGTTAAAATCAGGAGATCTCAGAGTACTCTGGGGATGTGGAAAGACTGAAATTAGACATCTACCTCAGATTATTAGTGTGCTTGCTGGTAGGAAAACTTAATTATTTTGAGGCATGGTTAAAAGGTAGTTTAGAAAATATCTTTCAAGCACTGTCTACATGACATATTGTGCTTCAGGGATGCCATTCATTTATTTAAGAAAAAAAATAGTGTTTAACCTTTTCACCAGCCAGAATGCTAGGGACAAAATGATGAATTTCTCTATTCTCATGCATAACAAAACAAATATTTTACATGCATATGTTATTTTGTACTAATACAAATAAAATGAAAGTTGTTCTCAATTTTTTTTTCAAACCCTGTTGTTTCTTGAAGTACTCTTAAGCTCACCTAGGATCTGAATGTAGATTTTGCAGCCCCATCTTAAGAGATTCCAACTCAGAAAATTGGAATCTTGACTGGAATTCTGCATTTTTAACAGGTTTCAAAGATTGTTATGAATTGGCACACAATCAGCCTTGAAATAGTCTGTTTAGCTATCTACTTTTGTATTAAAATTGGTGCAGTTTCACTGCAGACTTTATTAATATTATTGACAAGGATGGTTTGTTTATTCATATATACAGGTTGAGAACTAGTATATGCTCTTTTATATTTATTTCATGAATTAAGTAAGTTTTAAATTTACATCTATAATTCCTATAAGATGGATGACATTTTCCTTGGTGACTTTCTTATGTATTTTTCCATTTTGTTTTCTATAGGCAAGCCTAGTGTACCCACTACTTCCTTGAGACAAAAGTGCCACTCAATTTATAAATATAAACATATAAACACTTGAAAAGCAAAAGCAACATTTTGTGATTGACAGTTGTTACATATCTTCTAGATCTCTGTGAATTTATTTATTTATCCTTTGAATTTTTAATAAAAGTTAATGATATCTTAGGTATACTTATGAAAACATTGTATTTTTAATTTATTTTTAATTATTTTAATTTAAGTTGTTATTATATAATTATAACTTATATGCATTTGTAAGAAACTACAGAGAAATACATGAATATTCTTTAGTCAGTTTCCCCTAATAGTAACATCTTAACAAGATTATAGTAACACATTGCAACCAGGATATGGACATTGGTACAATCCACTGGTCTTCAGATTTCCCCAATTTTACTTGTATTCATTTGTGTGCCTGTCAATGTATTTTTAAAGTGGTATTGTATTATTATTTTTATTTTCCTTTGGCACTTAACTGCTACTTTTATTTTTTTGTGTTACAATCAGAAAAGAGAACATAACAGAACACATGAGTACCCATAGCCTACCGACAATAATGTCTGAAATTCATCTGTGTGCCACTTATGTGTCCATTATCCTTCCTCTTTCCTCACAGGTAAATACTATCTCATAGTCAATATTTTTAGTATTCTAGTAGATATATAGTTATAAATAAGCAACATAGCAAAGTTTTACAAGTGGCAAACTCTAAATAGATGTTATCATCTAGTACCTATAGTTCTCTGTATATAAGCATAGCTTACTGTGTTTACATTGTGTTAAGCATTAAGATTATTTCCATTTTACCATGATTACAGCTAGGCTAAAATGGACATTCTTAAACATGGAGATGTCAGGGAGTTTCTCTGAATGTATGCATAGTAGTGTACTTGTAATATGTAGGTGCATCTTCAAATTTCCTGAATATTAGTAAATGGTTCTCTGTATTGGCTATACATTTAACCATTACAGAAGTGTGCTAGAGTTCTTGTTTGTTTTAATCATTGCACTATTTGACTTTTAAATTCTTTGTTAATCATATGGGATTTGAATGTATGCATTAGAATATCTCAATTTCCATGTTTGTAAAGTGAAGAGGATAACAATATCTACTTCACAAGTTGCAATTGGGTTTAAACGTAAACATCCATATAAAGTGATTAGCACAGAGTCTGACACTTAATAGGAATTCAAGCATTTTACATCAAAATGTGAAGAAGTGCAGTGTTCTCCTTTAAACTGAGGTGGATCAGGATGTCTTCTTATGTGATATCACTGTTGATGCTTAATTACAGTTCCTTGTATTTCAAGTTAATGGTTGAACATGATCTTTTAGTGATAGTAGGTTCATGGGAAATAGCACAAATTTTGACTGCTCTCAGATCCTAAGTAAATAGTATACCTCTAACCCCAATAAAAACTAGGATCTAGTCTAGGAGATAGAAGACTACCAGAATTATGCAAAGACCCTACTAGTACCTCGAGGAGATGGTGCTCTAATAGGAGACTGCAAGCAAGTGGATGGAAAGACAAGGATGAACAAATGAGTTAGAATGTTATCCTGATATCTTAGAATCTCTGCACATCCTGAGGACATGTCAAGGACTTGGGTTTCTGGGGGAAAATTAGGTATGCTATACAGCCACATTTATGGGTATTCAGGATTGCCTTTATTGTCCTTAGCAGAAGGTTGTCCATTGAAAAGAGAAATTAACCTCTAGCTGAATGAATGTCTGGCTGTGAGCATGAAGTTGGTGAATAGGGTCTGTTTAATCATAGCTCAAACTATTAGAATAATTAGGAATGTTTTCAAAAATGAACAATAAAATCAGTGCTTAGAAATGAGCTGACTTTCATCAGAAAACATTTATCTGGAAAATATCAGTAGAAAAATGTGCAGGCAGGAAAATATTATTTCTGTTAAGTATGGTCTCAGTCCTGTCAACTATCAAGTATGTGATCTTGTGAAAGCTATGCAACCTCCTTTTTCATTTTTTTAAAATTTATAATAGTATTTACAACATGAGTTTATTATGAGGACTAAGTAAGAATTTATCAAAACAAAAAGTATGACTTTCAGCCAAGATGGCTGCCTAGAAAGATATGCTTCAACTCCCTCCACAACTAACAAGTAATACAACTACCTCAAAACTAGAGACAACCAGAAGTTTCAGAAAACTGAGCTGCACGAAAGTCCAACAAACAAAGATCTAAAGAAGAAATACTCATCCAGACAGGTAGGAGAGGTGGAGCTCGGGTGGAGAGGACATGGTGTGGTGGCAGCAGCAGTGGTGGCAGCGGCTGGCTGCCAGAAAGTGCAGTCACACATTTTTAAAGGTGAGGAGGGACACCTGGGGCACACTCTCAGCACCAGACCAGATCACGCAGCTCATGGTCCCAGCACCAGGGGAAATAAATCCTCATTGCTTTTGACTGTGCAAACCAGTAGGGGTTGGGGTGGAGGAAGAAATAGCTGGTCTATCAGCAGAGTCCGCTTGTTTGAAGGGCCCCCACAGTCCTAGAAAGTCACAGACCCACCCACTTTAGGACCAACATCCAGGGCAACAACTAGAGAGGCGCCGGTCCCATAAAAAGTTGGAGAAGTACCTGGAAAAGGGGCAAGTGCTGAGGAAGTGACATTGTTCCCTCTTAGACCCTCCCCCACATACAGTGCCACAACATGGTGAAACAGGTCACCCTGTACTGATGAATACCCAAGGTTCCATCCCTTACAACATAACAGGTCTGACAGCTCTACCTAAGACACAGAGGCAAACAAACACAGGAGCCTGTCAAGATGAGGAGACAGAGAAGTATGGCCCAAAAGGGGGAAGGGATCAAGGTTCCAGTGGGAGAATTAAGTGATGAGGAGATAGCCAACCTAACAAATGAGGAGATAACCAACCTAACAGAGGTAGAGTTCAAAACACTGGTGATAAAGATGCTCACAGGCTTGACACATTTGCTTAAGTATGGCAAACACATAAGGGAAGACGTGAAAGCTATACTAAATGAAACAAAGAAAAGTCCACACAAAACCAATGGTGAAGAGAAGGGTTCACCAGGGTTCAAATCAATGTTTTGGAACATAAGGAAGAAAACAACAGTCAACCAGTACAGAATGAGGAAAAAAGAATTGACAAAAATGAGGAGAGGCATAGGAACCTCTGGGACAACTTTAAACATGCCAACATCCAAACCATAGGGGTGCCAGGAGGAGAAAAAGAAGAGCAAGAAATTGAAAACTTATGTGAGAAAATAATAAAGGAAAACTCCCCATATGTGGTGAAGGAAATAGACATACAAGTCCAGGAAGCACAGAGAGTCCCAAACAAGCTAGATCAAAAAAGGACACACCAAGACACATCATAATTAAAATGCCAAAGGTGAAAGATAAAGAGAGAATCTTAAAAGCAGCAAGAGAAAAGCAAAGTTTCCTGCAAAGGGGTGACTATAAGACTCTAGCTGATTTCTCAAAAGAAACTTCGCAGGCTAGAAGAAACTGGCAAGAAGTATTCAATGTGATGAAAAGCAAGGACTCACAACCAAGTTTACTCTATCCAGAAAAGCTATCATTTAGAGTGGAAGGGCAAATGAAGTGCTTCCTAGACAAGCTAAAGCTAAAGGAGTTCATCATCACCTAGCCATTATTATATGAAATGTCAAAGGACTGACTTAAGAAAAAGAAGATCAAAACTATGAACATTAAAATGCCAACAAAGTCACACTGATCAACAACTGAATCTGAAAAAGAAGAACAAAACCCAACTAATCAAACCAGAATAGGAACAGAATCATAGGCATGGGGATCATTTGGAGGGTTATCAGCTGGGAGGGGGAACGGGGAGAAATGAGGAAATGATTCAGGGATTAAGAAGCATAATTGGTAAATACAAAATAGACAGGGGAAAGTTAAGAATAATATAGGAAAGGGTGAAGCCAAAGAACTTATATGCATGACCCATGGACATGAACTAAGGGGCATGGGATTGTTGGAGGGAAGGGGGCTATTGGGCAGAGGGGAGCCAAAATGGAAAAATAACTGAAACTACTGTAACAACATAGTCAATAAAATATACTTTAAAAAAAGAAACAAAAACAACAACAAAAAGTACGCATGGTAAATTCTAACATGTCTTCTAGAAAATTCTCTCAGAAGGGCAATGTCTAATGTACCTGAATGTCCACAGGGTGTAATTATGTGTGTGATGACTTGAAGTGGCAAAAAATGGGAAAGCAACCAAGCTACATTAGTGTCATTCAGAATAACTTGATCCAATGTGAAAAACTAAGTATGGCAGAATGCATGAGTGGAATTTTATAAATTCACAACTTAAAGACCTCAGAAAGAATAAAACAGAGAAAGCCAACTCTCCACCACCAAGACCATTCATCGGCAGGTGATCAGTTAGGTTCCTGGAAGGAAACCAAAGACATCACGTTTCGGATTTTAAAGATACATTATGGAAGGAGATCTTTATAGAGACATGAGTTCGTTCGGCAGCCGTCTGTCTCGAGAGACGATGGTGTAGCTTCTTAAGAGTCTATCTGCACCGCCGAGAATGGCTGTGCAGTCCGACTCGGGAGTGACACTGTATCTGTCTCCTCCCGTGTTGAATCGACATCTTGCGATGACGCTGGAGTGTCCTCTCCAGTGAAGCTGAAGCTACAGAGCCTGGGCAGGGTGATATGGAGGGTCTGCTGTTGCCCATGCAGCAGAACCCCCCTCTCTTCGCAGCTGAAGGGACCAAGGGAAAGACAGAGTCAATACAGCTTGGCTTCAGGTGCGCCGCAGGAGTTGCCGGTGTTGACTACAACGTCAAACCGCCTTAGGGACTCCGGCTCCGGATTTTCTGTCGGGGTTTACTCCCTTAGCCTTTCCCCTGAAGAGGTATGCCGCAAGGCAGCGGAGGTTTTTTGGATTCAGAGTTTTCCTTCTCTGATGTGCCCTGACTGGAAGATCGAACCAGCGACACTTAGCTCGCAGGCCGACGCTCAATCCACTGAGCCAAACCAGCCAGGGGGAGAGACATGAGTAGGGTTAAAGAATTCCAAAAACAATGAGGAAACAAGAACCTAGGGAATAATGAGAGTGAGTACCCATCAGTATCTCTGAATTGGAAGTAACAAGGGAGAGACTGATGTTTCCAGAGTTTGGAGAGAGCTAGAGCCTTGGGACCAGAAAGCCTGACAGGAGCTGTGGCTGAATAAATAGCTCTTCAAAACTCCATGTGTGTAAAAATCACCTTGGAGTATTGATGAAGGTAAGGTTCCAATTCTATCATTCAGTGGTGGGCCTCAGATCCTGAAGTTTTAACAGGCCCTCCAAAGCTAAACCATCCTGTCCTTGGGTCATGCTATAAGAGGCAAAATGATAGGGAAACGTAGTCACAGCCACATATAGGGTATAAACCAGACAAGTTTCTGGAAAACAAGTGTCCTTTAGGTTTCTTTTGTAAATTGCATTCCAAGTAGATGAGATTCAAGGTCCCTCTTTTATCTAACACTGTATTCTAAGACCTATTAAACTAAAAACTAAAAACATGGTTTCAAATGCAGTCTTAAGACACTGCCATTAGACAACCCTCATCTCATTAAGGCTTATTACTATTAGGCTTTGAGAAAGAATTTTTTTTTTAAACTCACCAAAATATTGTAGTGGATACTTCTGCATAATAGAGTACAGTGATTTTATTTTTTCTTGTTTACATATATTTTTTCATTGTTTTTATATTCAACATGTATTAGAATATAGCAAAACAATAAGTTACAAAAACGAACAGATACAGAGTATTTTAGAATGCTTAAATTCAAAAGTATAGCTCCATAAATTCACAGATATTTCTAATATTTCAAGGGAACTATTTAAAATATAAACCATTATATCACCCAGATATGCAAAGCTTTCATAGTGTCATAGTAAACTTTTGTATCAAAAATAAATCATCAAGGCTGAGATTGAAAGCTTCTATATTGCTTCCCAGAGCTGATGATAAAACAAATACTTCAGGAAAAATGAGCTCTGGAAAAACAAAGAATGTGCCACTGATTACAAATGATTTTTACCTAGTCAGGCAACATGGATATTGTTATACTCATAGGATGGAGGAGAGAAAGATCACAGCTATTTACAGAGTTACAAAGGGAAAGCCCTTCATTCCCTAGCTGCAGAATTGTCCTGAGATTCCACAGCTGACTTCTACTCTTCCCAATCCCTCATCCAAATAAGGCAGCACTTCCTGTTGCTTTAATAATAACCTTTACAACTGACTTCCAGAACTCTCATATCTGCTTTGACATAACTTCCAAACTTCTTTATATTTTCAAGGACTATGATATGGTTCTTCTATTGATGTATACTGTTAAAAAGTAAAGGAGAGAGAGGGGAAGTAAAAATAAATCCTGAAAGAAAGATGGGAATATATTTTTTTAAGGGAAAATAAGCAAGTGAGATAATTCTTAATGAATACACAAGAGTCAGAATGGCTTCATCCTTCTCAATGGCAATGTCTTTAAAGTCCTGAGAGAAAATGATTTTAAACTTAGGGTCTAATATACAGTTAAACTAATACTAAATGACAGGGCAGAACAAGACACTTGTAGAAATGTAAAGACTCTAAAATTTTTTCTACACAAGGTTGTACATGAAATTCTAAAGGTGTTACTTCTGCAAAATAATAATAATAGAATAATTTTAAAACAAAGATATAGAACATGCGAAAGAAGGTTAAGAAAAAAACTAGAAAAGAGTAAATACAGAACTAAGGCTAATGTTTATTGGTACACAGTGATAAAATAAATTTTCTACAGGTAAACTCTATTTGAATTAAACATGGGTGATAACAAGTGGTGGAAGAAAAATAATATGTTAATGAGGTTTTATTTTATGGGGAGACAGAAGATGGGGAAAAGGTAAAGACAATGAATAAGCTAGCTGTTAATAAGTCCCTTGTTACTTCTACTCTTGGGCACTCTCATGGAAGTTCAATTCTATGGTAACATCAAAAAGGAAAATTACAACAAGAAAAAGATAAAGAAAAATCGCACACCATTATTTCTAGATGATATAGTAATATTTTTGATGATATAGTGAAATCCCTAGATAATCTGAGATATCTAGATGCTATAATGATTATTCTTTCTAGATGACAAAGTAAATGTCCTAGATAATCTATGATAACTTAAAAACAGCTAGAAGGAATAAGAGAGTTCAATAAGATACCTTATACAATATCAAAATTAAAATTAGTAGCTTTCCTAAACATCAGTAATGTACAATTAAAATACGTTAAAGAGACAAAATGGGTTCATATACAAGAAATAATAAAACTGAGCTAAGTATATAAAATATTCAAAAAATAGTGCAAATTCTCTATTAAAAAACTATAAAGTATCTAATGATATTATAGAAGACTAGAATAAGTGAGGAAAATATGTTTATAGATAACAAAACTCAATACATGAAATATGTCAATTCTCACCAATCTATAAATTTATATGATATTCCGAGGTGTCATGGCTACCTCGAGAGGCTAGTACGAATTTGCATCTGTGGTGCGGGGTCCGAAGCCCATACCTGGAAACCCAACGAGGTGAAGTTGCGTCTTGGTTGTGGAAGCGACAGCTTCTCGGTTTCCTGGAGATGGCGGCGTCCGGGAGTTGTATGGCCCAGAAAACCTGGGAATTGGCCAACAACATGCAAGAAGCCCCGAGCATTTATGAAATCTACAAATACGACAAGAAACAGAAGCAAGAAATCCTGGCGGCGAAGCCCTGGACTAAGGATCACCATTACTTTAAGTACTGCAAAATCTCAGCATTGGCTCTACTGAAAATGGTGATGCATGCCAGATCAGGAGGCAACTTGGAAGTGATGGGCTTGATGCTGGGAAAGGTGGCTGGTGAAACGATGATCATTATGGTCAGTTTTGCTTTGCCTGTAGAGGGCACTGAAATCTGAGTAAACGCTCAGGCTGCCGCATGTGAGTACATGGCTGCATATATAGAAAATGCCAAATAGGTTGGCCGCCTTGAAAATGCAATTGGCTGGTATCGTAGCCACCCTGGCTATGGCTTCTGGCTTTCTGGGATCGATGTTAGTACTCAGATGCTCAATCAGCAGTTCCAGGAGCCATTCGTAGCAGTGGTGATTGACCCAACAAGGACAATATCTGCAGGGAAAGTGAATCTTGGAGCCTTTAGGACATACCCAAAGGGCTACAAACCTCCTGATGAAGGACCTTCTGAGTACCAGACTATCTCACTTAATAAAATAGAAGACTTAAGTGTACACTGCAAACAATACGATGCCTTAGAAGTCTCATTTTTCATGTCCTCTTTGGACCGCAAATTGCTTGAGCTTTTGTGGAATAAATGTTGGGTGAATACACTGAGCTCCTCTAGCTTGATTACTAATGCAGACTATACCGCTGGCCAGGTCTTTGACTTGTCTGAAAAATTAGAACAATCAGAGCCCAGCTGGGACAAGGGAGTTTCATGTTGAGTTTAGAAACACACGACCGAAAGTCAGAAGACAAACTTGCCAAAGCTACGCGAGACAGCTGTAAAACTACCATAGAAGCTATCCACAGATTGATGTCTCAGGTTATTAAGGATAAACTGTTTAATCAAATTAACATCTCTTAAACAATCACAAAATAGTACTTTGGCCTGAAGGCCAGTATAAGAAAAATACTCAAGTAATACTTTAAAACCAGTTACCGGAAACCTGATTAGAAGTATAAGGTGCTCTGAAGTGTCCTGAACATATTAACATCCTGTAATAAAAGTCTTTGAAATAAAAAATTAAAAAAAAATTTATATGATATTCCAATAAAACAGCTATAGCATTTTTGTAGCCTATAATTGTTTTTTTTTTTCTTTTAACCCTCATCCAAAGATATCTTTACTGATTTTAGAGAGAGAGAAAAGGGAGAGAGAGAGAGACATCAATGTGAAAAACATCAATCAGTTCCCTCCCATATGTTCCCTAACCGGGGGTTGAACCTGCAACCTAGGTATGTACAATGACTAGGGCTCAATCTCACAAACTTTTTGGTCTTTGGGATCATGCTTCAAACAACTCAGCCACCTGGCCAGGGCTTTAGCTTGTAATTTTGACTCATTTCTCTAGAAGAGAAAATACAAGACAATAATCCATGACAATATAAAAATGCTTAGTAAATAATTGTATAATGTATATTACATGCCTATCATTATTAGAAATGATTTATATATGTTAAGTCTTTAAAACTGCATAATATATTTATTAATAAGAATTATTTCCATTCCTTTTAGGGCTTATACACACATGTGAAGGGTTCATGACATTGTTAAGAAGAATAATTAAGTTGCAGGAACATATCTATTTTTTAAAAATTCCTCACCATATATTCCTATTATTTGAAATCAGAAGCTATATTGGAAAGATTAAAAATATACATATTACATTCATTATATTTACTGCATGCTACATATATATATATACTTACCTACAAATACATATACATACAAGATGCACACTTTTCTAAAATTAAAAATTATCTAATTTACACTTCCAGATCAGGAGGCCTAAGATTCAATTAATAAATATTCCTTATGAAAGAATTGAATAATCTTAAGGTACAAACTTGTGTTTTCTTTGAAAACTAAAACCAATATGTATGTCTCTGTCTTCAATTTAAACAGTCTTAAAATGAAACATATTTATCCCTCCCTTTTTATCTCTAAAGCATGACATAAAAAATTAGCTGCTTGCTTCAAGTAATACCTGTTCAAGGAGATAATAATGTGAACTGATTAAGGGGCTTACTTTTCATGATTGACAGTTAGTCATCAGTCCCCAGTTCTCAGTAATTAAGATCCACAGTTCTTGTTCCATAAACCTTGCTCATCCCACCCAGGTCTGCCTACCTTACAGTCATCTGGTATTAAAATCATATAGATATTCTTCCCCTCTGTCAAGGTATCATTCTTTCTTACTGTGTACCTAGTAGTTTTTTTGTTTGTTTGTTTTTGTTTTGTTTTGTTTTTTTCCATCAGTAGTTGTTACTAGTGGTATTTTGGGGAGTTGAAGGTAGACACCGACTATTTCATAGCATCATTTGGAGGCCTTCAATATGATTTTTGTTAGATTTTATTATATATGGAATAGAGCCAGTACATCATTATTTCAGTAACAATTCATTATTTCCCAGCTGAAGACCATAGGCAGGCTTCTTTCTTTCCTTTCAACTAGCATCTATCATTTCATAGGTCTCTGCCTCAACTGCATAATTGCTTATTGTTAATATATTAAGTAACATAGTTACACTAAAATTGATGTATTGAAAACCAAATTCAACAGTTCATGATAAATTTGGCCCTTCTAACTGGGTTGTGTATTTTCTTTTCTCTTATCTCCCTATCTCCAGGGTCTCAGATATTTAATGATTGGTCTATTTTGTGGCATTTCTAAGAGTTTCTACACAGAAAGGTGTGATTCAACTTATTAGTCAAGAAGACATTAAAAACTAAGAGTGTCATGAGGACCTATAAAATATATATATTTTATTCCTTTCTGGTAAAAGAAATCAACAATTGAATGTACAGGCCCCCCAACTTGAGGTAATAACAGGATACAATTTGGAGTCAACCATAGTTTTTCTCTGTCTGACCTCTCCCTCTTTCACCCAGGATCTAAAAACTCCAGAACTTCTAATTGTCTCTAAATTAATTGTGGGAATACCCAAAGACCTCATATGTGCTCTAAAACTAGCTCTTTCTGCTAGCATATTTGGAGTATATATATTTTTTCTTTTTCCTCTGCTGGCTTATTGATATGTTTTTATTAACTGCCAATAACTAAAGGGATCATTCCAAAATCAGCAAAGGTTTCCATGGCTGCTGCTTAGGTTCCTAAAAGCCAAATGAAGGCATCTATTGCAATAGCACACTTTTTCTCTAGCCTAAGCCCTGAAAGATCATTGCCATCCCCAGCAGAGATACTGCAGGCAGTGCCACTACTGCCATCATCTGTATCTCAACCATCTGCTATTGTCAAGCTTGTTTTAGCTGCTAGAACTTCCATCAGTGGTGAGAAAGGGCTCTCAGTGTCCACGGAAATTATAGAGAAATTAGTGTTATTTATTTACTGTACACCTCCCTCAAGTGTAAGACCTGAGTTCACAGGGGGTAGGCCAGGGGAGGTAGTGGTAAAACCATATCATTGCTCTACTCTGATTCACTCTTGGTTGACAAAGCCATTACTTTTGGACCAGCTCTGCTCTCTCCTTCTTTAAGTTATCTCCTGTCCCTAACTGCACTCAAACAGTCCATCCACATTGATTTTTAATATGCCCTGTTTAACCTGGCCTTGAGATAACTAGATGTTCTTGAATTTTTAAATTAGGTAATGTTCAAGCTGAATCTTCTACGCAAAACAAAAGTGTGTGTGGCAAGGAGACATTTTGAGAATTACTTATGTTCTATTTATTTTGTATTTCAGGAACTACTCTCAAAATAAGTCCTAAACACACACACACACACACACACACACACACACACACACACACACACACACACACACACTAGTATTATGCTGAAAATAGTAAAAAAAAACATGTTGTAAGCCCTGGCTGCTGTGGCTCAGTGGATTGAGCATCGGCCTGTGAGCCAAGTGTCGCTGGTTCGAGTCCTAGTCAGGGCATATGACTAGGTTGCACGTCAAGTCCCCAGTTGGGGGCGCGAGTGAGAGGCAACCACACAGTGATGTTTCTCTCCCTCTCTTTCTCCTTTCCCCTCTCTCTAAAAATAAATAAACAAACAAATAAATTATTTAAAAAAAAACATGTTGTAGAATTTATAAAATGGGAAGAATAAAAGGCATTCTGCCGGGGGCTGTGCAGTCCTGATTTCTGCAGTGCTGGTAGCTATCTATGTACAGCAAATCCTTGGGAAAAGAATGGTGGGGTCTAATGTTAGCAGCAGTGGAGCCGCCTCCTGGAGAAGGCCTATATGGATAACACAGTAATAACTGCAGGGTGAACATAAGCAGTTATGTGGCTCTTAGCTGCATTTGAGAAATCAATTAGGTAGACCACAACAAAGTTTAAACTGGAAAAAGAATTGTTTGATATTTTAGTAGATAAACTCACTAGGAAACTTAAAGCTGAGGACATAAGGAAAAATAAAGAATCTCAGGAGGAACTGGGGGCAGATGCTAAAAGAAAGATACTATTTATATAAAAAGGACTTTAAAGAATACTGTTTTTAATAAATAGTAAAAATGATGAATTAGGGGTTAGAAGACAAAGAAATAAAACCAAATTTTCTTTCTTTCTTTCTCTCTCTCTCTCTTCCTTTTTTTGAAGGCTGTAATTCTCTGGTTTTTAGAAGTGCAACTTTTGAATGAGAACTTTCTCTAAGCTGGGTAATGGAAGAGATCCAAGATGTTGTGAGGATGACTATAAACAGAAGCCTTCTTCCATTTGAAAAGCCTACAGGCCATCAATGGCATTGAAGTCTGAAATGTGAAATTGACTTATAGCTTTTGCTTGCTATGAGCTTCTGTTTCTTCATTTATAAAGAAAGGAGCCTCTACCTTTTAGGTTTGTTTTAAGAGTAAGCCATGTATGTAAAAGAACATAAAATTACTCAACACTAATTTTTATTTGAAAACAAATATGCACTAAAAATAATGGGGTTTTAATTTTTTCATTATGCTAATATTTGAAAAATTTCAAACCTACAGGAAAATTGTAAAACTGGTACAATGAACACATGTAAACTCTTCACCAAAATTATTCACCTGTTAACATTTTACCACTCTATGTTGCCATCCCTAAAATACCCTAGCATGTATCTCCTAAGAGCAAAAACATTTTTCTACATAACCACATATATTAAAATATTCAGAGAAATTTAACATTTACTCAGTCATGTTATCTAATACAAATTTCATTTTCTCCCATGATCTTAATAATGTTCTTTGTAACTGCTTTTGTTGTTTCTTTGTATTCTCAACTTTTTTGTTTTGCTTTTATTTCACGATGCAATCAAGAGTCATGCATTGCAATTAATTGTTCCCTAGAATTTTCAACATTAATAACCCTAATATTTTAAGACTCCAGGCCTAATATCTCTCACTTAGGATTGTGTCTGTTTCCTCATAATTAAACTGTAGTTAAATAGTTTTGGTAGTATTAATACTTAGATCCTAAATCATTCTCAGTCTATCAGTCAGGAGGAGAGATATCAATTTATCCCATAAATGAGGAGATTAAGTGATCCCTTTATTAAGGTGTTATCTGCCAGATTTCTCAATTGTAAAGTTCTCTTTTTCTTTTGTCTTTTGCAAGTAATAAGCAATCTATGGGGGTGATAGCACACTGTTTCTTTTATATAAAATTCAATATCACAAACATTTATAAAAGATAATTTTTAAAAGATTAGAATCTCTGGGAAGTATATGTAGTTTCATACTCAAGACATTAGTTTTTTAAAACTACTCAAACCATGAAGCAGATCAGTTTAAATATTATACCTTTTACTCACCTTGCCTTCTCCTTAAACAAATAAATGCAGTCTTTCTAGTCCTAATCTCTGTGGTTTGGTTTTATTTTGATTTGCTTTTCTTGACATCTGTAGGGAACACTACAGGCCAAGGCAGCTTTTTCCATGGAGATAATAGAAAGTGGAATGAAAATATGTTCTGCGTATAGGGGGTGAAATATTTCTCAAGATTTATTCTTCTAAAATAAAACCATTTGTGAATTCTTGAGTGTTTATTTATTTATTTGTAGTAATGATTCAAACTGTTGATGGTGGAAGTGAGTGAAGTTGGCAGCTGCAACCCCTCTTTCAAGCTCCTTTGGGATGCGTAATGCTGTTCTCATGACTCAGAAACACAAGTTTCTCAACCCCACCTCCTTCAATTACATGAAAAGGGAGCCTGTTTTGTATCTTTGTGACTGGCTGGAAGTCCCACTAATGTCAACACCGTATCCCCTTCCCATCTCTCTCTCTCTTTTTCTCTTACACACACACACACACACACACAATCATTAGAAAATAATAAGGCAATCCACATCATTCTTATATTCTGATAGACTTTGATTTTTTTTTGGTTGGTTGATCATAATAGCTTGTATTTCTGCCTTGATCTCTCTATTAAAAATCCATTCCTAGCAAGTGCTGCCTGTCATAGGTAATTTGCTAAATGTTTCTGTCTCAGATTTCTTCCTGTTCTTATTCTATCAAACAAACTAAAAGTAAATCAATGCACTTTCAAAAGTAAATGTCTATCTCTATATGCATATGTATATATATATATACATATATATATATATATACACACACACACATACACATTTGAAATTATAGGCTATTCCTTATCTGTCATTGGATTACTATGTTGTAAAGCAAATTTGAATATAGGAACATCAAACCTGGAATAATTAACGATTGTCTAACTTTTTAAAGTTTTTTCAAATTGAGATATAATTGACCTTAGTTTCAGGTGTATAAGATAATGATTCAATATTACTATAGATTGTGGAATGAACACAGTACAACTAATTAACATCCAACATCCTACATAGTATAATTTTTTTCCTTGTGATGAGGACTTTTAAGATCTACTCTTTCAGCAATTTTGACTGTATACGATACAGATTTTTAATTATAGTCATGATGCTGTACATTGATTTCCTATGACTTATTTATTTTATAACTGAAAGTTTGTACCTTTTGGCCACCTTCATTCATTTTGCACATCCTCCATGCCCTGCCTCTGGCAACCATCTATCTGTATCCATGAGTTCAGAGTTTGTTTGTTTTTTGTTGTTGTTAGATTCCACATAAAAGTGAAATTATATGGTATTTGTCTTTCTAAGTCTGACTTATTTCTCTCAGCATAATGCCATCATGATCCATCCATGTTGCAAATAGCAAGAATTTCTTCTTTTTATGGCTGAATAATAACATGCCATAATTTTTATCCATTTACCCATAAGTAGATGCTTAAGTTGTTTCTGCTTCTTAATTTTTTTATTTTGAAAATATCTCTCTAATCAATCCATTTCTCTCCATCTGCACTGCCACCACTTTTTTTCCAAGCTTTTATAATACCTCAGACTAAAAACACCCCGCCTGTGCAGTCTTCTCTCCAATTAATTCTCTATAATGCACAGTGCCATCTTTTTGAAATCAAATCTAAGAACCTAAAATCTGTCTCTTTCTGTCCACTTTAAAGCACTTTAATAGATTTATATTATTTCTTTTGAGATCAGTATAAAAATGAAACTCTATTTTTTTTTTTGAATTACTATTTTTTAATTTATTGAGTTGTGTCTTTCATTTAGGTCTTATCAAACTATCTCAGTGTCTGTGCTTTAATGACTTTATACAATCTTCTTTATGCCCTTGAAATGGGCCCATTTTCTTTTTTTTTCCCAGCTTTTCTTTATTGATTATATTGTTACAATAGTTCCAATTTTCTCCCCTTTACTCCCCTCCACCCAGCACCTCCCTCCCCCAACAATCCCCCGCCAAGTCCATACCCATAGTTCGTAAAAAATAACTATCCCTCCCTCTCAGATATTAAGACCCTTTGTAATCTTGTAAAGGACAATGGGCGAAGCCTAGAGTTTCCCACATGTTAGGATCCTGCCTACTGTCCAGCTTTCTTACAAGCTATCTGTCCCATGTACCTGCCCTTTTTCTGGTTTTTGCTCTCTCTTGCTACAGAATTTTACACATGCTACTGTACCTTCTGAAATATGCCCCATTCCCTCCTGCCTTCTACTGTCATCTGGATAAATGATCTCTAAAGTTGTTTATTTTTTAATGACTATGTTTCCAAAATTTTATTTAACTAATTAAGAGGGAATTAGTAAGACATTATAACTGGTTTAAAGGTCTTTCAAAAAACACATTATACTTACACACATATGTATATGTATATGTGTGTGTGGACAGATGGAGACAATAAGAAGTGCTGAACTAAATTTACAAACTGATATAAAAATGATCACTATTCACAAGGTATTAATTGCATTCCACTGGATGAAATCAGTTTGCATTTTTATGGATGAGAATTATTTGCATTACTATTTGTTTTCTAAAATTTACTAAATAGTAAAGTGGCTCTAAGACAATGAAAGGGGCACATAATCTGAAGCATTATTCTAGTCATGACTTCCAGTGATCTTTTATGCCTCTTTAAAAGTCTCATAATTTTTCTTATCATAATCATAAAATTGCAAAGTTTATCTCTTGAGGTAGTAAAATTAAGATATTGAGATTATTATAGCTATAAATTAAATTCTCTCTGGAAGTTTTCATAAGGAATCTCAGATTAGACTTTTAAAGCCTTTACTCTTCCAAGGCAAAAATATTAATCCCAAAAAACATACCAGATTTCACCAGCTCTACCTGTAAATTTTGTTGAATGACTTTTTGCAATGTCCTCAAACTTGCTAATATTTGTGATCTTGCCCCAGTGACATTTTTTTTGTCGTTGTTTCTCCCGATGAAAAAAGTCCTCAAAGGGAAATGTTTTTGCCAATGTGGAAGAGATGAAACAAGAAACAGCAGAAGGACTAAAAGGCATCAAAATTAATGAGCTAAAAACTTCTGAGCAGTGAAAAAAAATGTCTTGATAAGTGTATTGCATCAAATGGAGAGTACTTTGAAGGTGACTGAAGTTTAAACATATAAGAATAAATAAACATTTTTAATAAATTCATGTTTTTTGAGGTCCCTACTCATAGAGTCAACTCCTAATATTAATTATTACTTTTAGACAAAGTAAATAACTGCTACTTCACAGTCAGGGAACAAATGCTTGAAGATTGTCTGGCAAATGACCATTTAACAGACCAGCACAGCTCATGAGCACACACATCGTGCCTTTCTACAACTTCACACATCCGGTTCTCACCTTCTAAGAGTGTGAGATATGAGCACTTTTATTATCCTGACCAAAAACTGTAGGCTCCTTATAGTAAATAAAAATAAAAAACAAAAAGCTATATAAACTTAAAATTAGGCTTAAGGATCAATGTTTCAGTAGTATATTTTACTTAGAAACTATTCAGCTACGTAAGTAATTTAGTGAAAAGAATAGACCCAGAAAATCCACTTAACTGGGTGTATATTTGCAGTTCATTGAAAGTGAATCAATGAAGAAAGTTTCTCTGTTAATGTGTGCAGTGCCAGACACTGAGAGTCATAACCTAGTGCAATCTTATGGCCAATTTCATTGATCAGGGCTTAGTCCTGACTTTGGACTCTAGAGAAAAATTTCTTAAGATCACATCCTTGCTCTACCAGTTAGCAGCATAGAGGAAATGATGCTTTAGTTTTTCAATCTATAAAATAGATTTTGTGATTATTAAATCAGTTCATTTTGTAAAATTGCTTTAAATAGCAATTGACATAGTAAATGTTTACTGAATATTAGTTTTTATCATCATCATCAGAAATATCCAGATTATTGATAACAATAATAGGTATTTTAGAAAAAATAAAAAGTTAGATGTACTGTTAAAAATAAGTTACCTATCACATAATCAATTCTTTTTAAAGATAAAATATGGAAATTCAGAAGAAAGAAAGAAATTTCCCACAACCACACAGTTTGTCAGAGAGGAAGCCAGTGCAGCATATCAATATGGGATAATATAACAATTCTTAGGAGGCTAAAGGCCAAGATTTCACACAAAATCCTTTATTTGGGGATTGGTATATAGTATATTATAGCTGTGTGAATGTTTTACCTGGAATTATATAGTTCATGGTCAACTTGGTTGAGTGTAGTAAGTTCAGTAGGAAGATTTTTCAAGGTTTTTATTTCTTAATAAAAAACATACATAATCATTAGAACACAGTTGAAAAATGAAAGCATGTGCATATGTATTTGTATACATATTTATATGAAAAATAATCAAATCTATAATATTCCTGCCTTGAGATAGGCATTCTAAACATGCTAGTATTTATTTTTTTTCAGTCTATGCCTAGGTTGTTGTTATTATTATTATTATTATTGTTATTTCAGTCTTTATTTTTAAACAAAACTTGTTGAGAAATTAAAAACCCATTCATTTAACAAAGGGAAGAGTTGGGAGGAAAAGTACTTAGCTATATGGTTAAAACTTAATCCTTGGCACTTCTATTTCAAATGTGAGAAGCTAGCTGACTTTGCTTCTTTAGCATACTTTAGGGGAGAAGGGCAAATAATGTGTGTTTTGATTATTGAT
Source organism: Furipterus horrens (assembly GCF_987537825.1). Classification (NCBI taxonomy): domain Eukaryota; kingdom Metazoa; phylum Chordata; class Mammalia; order Chiroptera; family Furipteridae; genus Furipterus; species Furipterus horrens. The sequence goes on along the minus strand of NW_028327171.1, from coordinate 143,512,277 downwards.
TTAGTACTTCACTGATGTAATTACCATAGCTGTGCAGGGTATGAACATCTTTACATTGAGCCCCCCCCCCCCACACATATAAACACATTTTATTGTCTTTCATATGAATTTTAGGATTATGTTGACAAGATCCCCAAATAAGCCAATTAAGATAATAATTTTTATTATATTAAACTTACAAATCTGGAGAACTGTTATTTTAATATTTATTTATTCTAAGATTTAGAAAAATCTGCATTCTATATCCAGTCTATTAATATATACTTGGTGTCTTTACAGAAGGTTGTTTTATTAAAAAGTGTATTGGTCTTATATAAATATTGTTAAAATTATTCTTAGAAAAAGTTTATTTTTAAATTTTGTTATTTCAGCTGCATTTTTTTTCTGCTGTTACCACTTAACTAGTTATTGTTAACATGGAGAATATTATTGAATAAACATAACTTTTGATCATTTTTTTCAATATTTCTACTTCTTATTTACATTTCTTGATTTGTTCCTATGATCAAATTTCCAAAGCAATGTTCAAATACTGTTTGATATAATAAATTTATTCAATTGTTCTTGATTTTCCAATTAGTATGATGTAGCCTCTAAATTTCAACAAAATTTAAGCCTAGTGTTTCTAAGTGTTTCCTTTTTTCAGGAGTTGGTTTTAGATTTTATCATATTTTAAAGATAATATATATTTATTTTTGTGTTTGTTGAGGAAGTATATGATTATAATTAATGATTAATTTATTATTAAAATTCTGTTCTTACCAAGTACTTTAGTTGTGATAGATGATAAGAAATAAGTGATAGGAAGGAGGAATCTTTGATCAAAAGAGCTCCAAAAATTAACAGATTTTTTCCCCCAAATGGAAGCATGTCTTTCTATCTAATTGCACAGAGTAGAATTCTATGCCGGAGATCTTATCTTCCAATGACCAGATCAGATTCTCTGACTCTGTGACATAGCCAGATGTGGAAGTCTAATTGCTATAACCACAAAACCCACAAAAATAGATTTTGGACAGATAATGAAGGCTTTGTTGTATGAAGTCAAGGCAGAGTATTCATCACTGAATTTTTCATAGAAGTCTTTGGAAGCCAAAAATATCAGCAGCTCTGACCCAGGAACAATAAATGTCTAATTTATTACATAAAGAAGAAATCACCTAAAACACCCTTTAAACTCCTGCATTTTCCTTGGCTGTTAACCTACAAATAATTTTTGCAGAAAGTAGACTATCAAAATGAAGTCTTTAAAAATAAATGAATATAATTTATATCAATTTTTCATTTGCCTTTTTAGCTGTGCCTATATCTATTTGATCTAACGTTCTTTAATTCATATTATTTCTCAATCACTTCCAACGCTAGAACAGATTATGTATTGCTCAAGCAGAAATACAGTGAAGGCATTCTAATTAGACTTAGTGATGGTGGTTGATGGGGTGTGGGGTGTGCGAATCTTAATAAATAGTGCTGGACATGAGAGCCCTTCATTACTCCTCTTCTTTTACTTTGCCTTCCCCTAGGCAAGAACAATCTTTCCATTTTTCTCCCTACAAGTATTTTTATACTCACTTTTATAAGAACCCACTCTGTGTTTTAATAACAGTAGTACCTTAAATGTTGTAGCATGAATTGTCTATGCAGCTTAAAGCATACACTTTTTTATTCTTCAGTGCTATATAAATTTATTCAGTGGTTAGAGTGTCACCCTGTACACCCAAAGGTTGAGAGCTCAATCCCTAGTCAGGGCACATACCTAGGTTTCTATTTCAATCCCTGGACGGGTCATGTACTGAATCAACCATTCCCATTCAATGTTTCTCTCTCCCACTGACCTCTCTCTCTCCCCCCACCCCCATTTTCTCCTGAAATCAATAAATATATCCTTGAGTGAGGATTTTAAAAAAGCATACACTATTCTTATATCTACTGTTAGTTTTTAAAATACATGCATACTTATATTCAAGTGATGTTTTATAATTTTTAAAATATATTTATTGCATTTAGGGCTTAAAAATACTTTAAAGATCATCTAACACAAATTTGTGCTACCAGAGAAGAAAGACAATTAAAATCAAAGTTTTCTGCTCTGTGTGTAGGCTTTTTGATATCTGTGCTGCCTTCCGCCATGTTTTGTTGCAGTCCTACTGCAAACAAATTGTTGAAACATTTGTATGCAACGACTGAGTCCGATAGACTCTGCCAAAGTTAGTGATTGCTAATTATGACCATCATCATCCAAGTCTCTGCATGCCTGTCTCCTTTAGGTGTTTGAGAAAGAACTATCCACTACTTCATCAATACTGATATTCACCAATTGCTTTTCAGAATTTATACAGGAATCTAAGAGTAGATACGCTACCGCATTAAGTATAGACATTAATTTGACAATCTATTTTTTCTGAAAAGTTTAAATTTAGAATAAAAAGAACTATGTTGTAGTTTGTTTCATGTTTTAAGGATTCCCTCAAGCTTAATCAGATAATGACATACATTATACTAGTTTAATCTTATTAAATGTGTATTTTGCCATTCACCTCATAGAAAAAAAGTTGCGAGGATTACATTATATAATATATATAAAACATTAGCTCAAAAAGGCATTAAAAATATACATCCCATTGTCTCCTTAGTTTTATTGTTGCTGTTTTTGTTATTACTACTATTAATTTTCACATTAAGTGTTAAGCTTTAATAACATTTTCTCCTTTCACCTAAAATAACAAAATAGAAAAGATTGTGGGGTTTCCTGTCATAGAAAATTAAAAATCAATTTTGCAGTTTTCTTCTAAATACTCAAGTGTTATATTCAGCGTTTGCAACTTGTGCTCTTCCAAAGACACGGGGAAATGAATATCTATCAGAGCTCTGAATATCTTCATAGATGTTTCCATTATTTGGTAAGTATATTAAAATATGCCACTCAGGGGGTAAAAAAATAATCTATTTGGTTAAGTTTTATGGGCTAGTTCTTCTATCCAGCTGTGGGATCTTTAGGAAGGGATATTTTTCCTGTCCTGAACAGACAATTCCTGAGCATGTGTATCTGTGAATTGCTACAGAGGTAGGATTATTTTGATTGTACTGTAAACAATGGTTAATATTATATAAGTTTTCAAGCTCCTGAAATAAACTGTGCATTTGAATCATTAAGACAGATGTTTTTTTGTATTAATTTACTTCCTATTATTATCTAGGGACTAGATACATTTTGGCTTAAAATTTATTCAGTGCTTCATGCATTACTACAGATGTGGGGAGCTAAAAATATTATAGTTGGTAACCTCTTTCTACCTAATACACATAAATTTAGGTGTCTCACAATTATTTTTGAGGGTTATGATTAAAAGAATCTACATTTCAATCTTTTCACATAAGTGAGCATTTATTTATACAGCGTTTTTCAAATTTCTTGTCTCTTTCTCTTAAAATTAAAAAAAAAAATATATATATATATATTGGTAACTGGAAATAGGGTACAGATATCCAGTAAATGTAATTTGGCAATAAATGTTGTTTTGAAGTAACTGTATGGTTTGTGGATAAATATATCTTTAATGCATGTAATTACTGGATCAGCAAAATAAATGTGATCATGTCCTTGTAATTAATACATTGTCAAAAGTTCATTTAAGTATAATAATTTTACTTGGAAAATGCTGCCTATGTGCTTCTGCCATAATTTGTTAAATTAAGTGCAATAAATATAAAATTACTCTTAGAGATATATTTATTTGTTCAATGTTCTTTTTTCCCTAAGTGTTACATAATGCTTCCAAGAAACTCTTCCATACAAATCCTCAAGAGTATATATGGATAAATACTAAGTATTGCAACTGATTTTTCTAAAAAATTAATTTCAACTTTAGAGTAGTATGACACAGCATGTATTAGAGCTTAGTTTGAAAATATTTAGCCAGGAATTATGCAGACTGCCAATGGTCTTGTCTTTAATACAGGATACTAGTAAAGCATTACTGTTTCCTTCTGCACTCAGCTGATCATTTATCTGTGGAGGACAGAGTCACAGCACCACTGAATGCTGGGGCTGGAAGGGATCATAGCTATCACTTCATGCATCCCTTTCATCTTATAGTCTTGTCACATTGCTCCAAGTCCTCCACAGAAGAATGCTGGGCTCTGCTAAATGAAACAGCTCTGGGCACTCAAGATGGACATGATAAATTAAAAGTACTTTCTTTGTAATGTTATGGCCAAAGGGCTGCAGGGAAATATGGTTTACATTGCCTAACATTTTACCTGTGTTAAGCATTTAACTGGAAGTTCTATAAATAAAGGGCAGTGAGGAAACAGGATACTCATCAGGGTTAGGAATAGGTTGCACTCTATGGTAGACATTGCTTGCACTAGTATGCGGCTAGCCAAGTCCGATACTTTTCTTCATGTTTTACCCACATAATTGATAGATGTGAAATAAAGGATAGACATTTAAAAAATGGGTAGAGGGAGGAACAAGTGAGAGGGAGAATGGACAGTTGGTAAGTCATTTAGCATAGACTGATACATTTTGCCCACTTGATAATATCTTCATGTCCTCTTTGTTTTCAGTTTGGTTTTTAAAATATTAAAACTTACGGCTCCAGATCAGTATTTCAAATACTATATAGTCTCAATTAATTTTCTCATGGATTTATGGATATTATCATCATCTCATATGGATATTATCATCATCTCATCAGCCCAAAATTTAGCCTGCTTCACAGAAGGTAGCTATTTTAATATTAATTTCAAGTCTTTCTATTCTATTGAACAGTCTTGTCTTTTTTTAAGCATATTTTATTGCTTACATTGTTACATTAGTTCCAATTTTTTCCCCTTTGCTCCCCTCTGCTCAGTACCCCCTTCCCTCCAGCAATCCCATCCCCCTTATTTCATGTCCATGGATCATGTATATAAATTCTTTGGCTTCACTCTTTCCTATATTATTCTTAACCTCCCCTGTCTATTTTGTACCAACTGATATGCTTCTTAATCCCTGCACCATATCCCCATTTCTCCCCCTTCCCCTTCCCAGCTGATAACCCACCAAATGATCCCCATACCTATGATTCTGTTCCTATTCTGGTTTGCTTAGTTGGATTTTGCTTTCATTATTTAGATTCAGTTGCTGGTAGTTGTGAGTTTGTCGTCATTTTGGTGTTCATAGTTTTGATCTTCTTTTTCTTAAGTAAGTCCCTTTGAGATTTCATATAATAGTGGTTTGGTTATGATGAAATTCGTTAGCTTTACCTTGTCTGGGAAGCACTTCATCTGCCCTCTCATTCTAAATAATAGCTTTGCTGGATAGAGTAATCCTGGTTGCAGGTTGCCTTTCATCACATTGAATACTGCTTGTCAGTCTCTTCCTGCCTGCAAAGTGTCCTCTGAGAAATCAGCTGATAGTCCTACAGGCACTACCCTGTAGGCAACTTTCCACCTTTCTCTTGCTGCCCCCAGGACTCTCTCTTTATCTTTCACCTTTGGCATCTCAGTCATGATGCATCCTGGTGTCGTCCCCTCTGGGACCAGCTTGCCCACCACCCTCCGTGCTTCCCGGACCTCTATGTCCATCTCCTTCACAAAATTTGGGAAGTTTTCCTCATTTTTTTCAACTCTTGTTTCCTCATTCTGCACTGGTTGACTGTTTTTTTTCTTCCTTATGTTCCAAATCATTGATTTGAACCCTGGTTTTCTTCCCTTCACCATTGGTTTTGTGTGGATTTTCCTTTGTTTCGCTTAGCATAACCTTCACTTCTTCTCTTATGCGTTTTCCATATTCAAGCATATCTGTCAAGTCTGTCAGCATCTTTATCACCAGTGTTTTGAATTATTCATCTGTTAGGTTGTCTGTCTCCTCATCTGTGAGGTTGGCTATCTCCTTGTCACTTAGTTGTCCCACTGGAACCTTGATCTGTTTTCTCTTTTGGGTCATAATTCTCTGTCTCCTCATTCTGACAGGCTCTTGTGTTTGTTTGCCTCCATGTCCCAGGTAGAGCTGTTGCTCCTGTTACATTGTAAGGGTGGAGTCTTAGGTATTCGTCAGTACAGGGCGACCTGTTTCACCACATTGTGGTGCTGCATGTGGGGGAGGGGTCCAAGAGGGAACAATGCCACCTGCCCAGCACTTGGTCCTTTTCCAGGCACCTCTCCCACTTCCGCACCAGACTGGTGCCTCTTTAGCTGCTGCCCCAGCAGTCATTACCAGAGTGGGTAAGTTTGCAGACATTCTAGGACTGTGGGGGCCCTTTAAACAAGCAGACTCTGCTGAGACTGGTAGTTTCTGCCTCCACCCCAACCCCCACTGGTCTGCACAATCAGAAGCAATGAGGCTTGATTTTCCCTGGTGCTGGGACCATGAGCTGCTAGGGCCGGTGAGGAGCTGGGAATGCTCCCCAGGTGTCCCTCCCGACTTTTTAAAACATGTGGCTGCACTTTCTGCTGGCCTGACGCTGCTGCCACTGCTGCCACTACTGCCTCCACCACACTGAGTCCTCTCTGCCTCAGCTCTTCCCTTCCTACCTGTCTGGATGAGTATTTCTTCTTTATATCTTTGTTTGCTGGACCTCCATATAGTTTGATTTCCTGGAACTTTTGGTTATTTCTGGTTTTGTGGTAGATGCATTCCTTTTTAGTTGTGGAGGGAGACGCAGTGTGTCTGTCTACGTCTCCATCTTGGCCGAAGTCTCTGCCTTGCCTTTTAATAGACTACCTTTATTGCTTCCAAAATGCCACCAAGTTAAATTTACTGTATGCACTTTATGTTGACTAAAGAACATTAAATAGAAAAGGCTTATTGGAACTTAGTAAATTGACAAAATAGCTTTAAAATCCAATATCAGTTATTGTGAGACCATTCCTCATCCTGGAAAACATCTCATTGGTCTCTTTGCATAAAACTTGGGCTCTTCATTCTCACCTAGTCCTTCTCTACATCTTTGTCTTTCTTTACTTTTACTCTCTTTCTGTCCTGGACTGCTTGTAGAAATACTCTTCTCCTTTGATGATGTAGAATCATTCAGTTCTCTGTTTATATTGACTTATTCCCCCAAATTGCACACTAATGGGTGTCCTACACAACTAAGGAGATACCCATCAACATTTCTAAACAAGAAGCCATATCCTATTATGTAAATTACACTACTCCTTAATTGTAGGAAAACAAGCAATGCAATATATTCTTATACTAAATATGTTTTCTCCTTTTCTACCATTTAGTTCTTGTTGGAGTAACAATAAAAAGTATATAAAAACCAGAGGGGGGAGGCCTTCGTAATACCTTGAAAGAATTGAAAATCTACTTTTGCAAAACTGCAATAGATATAGATAGATATAGATATAGATAGATATAGATGACATAGATATATGTACTCTAGTACTGATAGTGGCTCTGGCAACATGTTAATGTGGTCACATATTTGGATATGTGGTAAAAAATGTTACTAAAATAGAATATTTAAGTATAATTGGTTCAAGCTGCTGTCTAGTGCCCCTCCAATTTCCTCTTCACTGCTCCTTTGGTCAGGATTGTTCTGGAGAGGCCATAGGTCATTTCGGGATATTAGTTTGGGAAAGTTTAGTGATACATTAATTTGCGTTAATGGGTTTTATTTATGTGTTTCACAGCCACTTCTATTGGGATGCCAGATAAAATTTAGGACACCAGTTAATTTTGAATTTCAGATGAATAACAGATAATTTTTTAGTTTATGTCCAAAAAGCTTGACTTTTGTTCATCTGAAATTCAAATTTAACTGGGAATCCTTTTTTTTTTTCCTCTTTTTTTTTTTTTTGCTAATCTTGCTCTCATATATTTCTTTATTTGGCTTTTGCTCATCCTCCCAAAGGAGGATGGCCACCAGCTGTGCCACTCATCCATGGGCTACTCTTCATGCATCCAGACCCACAGGTGTGGGTTCACTGCAAAATGACAAAGGTCTATATTGCCCTGGCACTGAAAGAATATAGATAGTGAAAGAGAAACAAGGTTTGGAATTTCCTAAATCAGAAGTTAAACTATAGAAAGTTGACCCAAATCTTACAGCTCATAAAAAAATAAAGAAACAAACAAGCAAACAAAAAGCAGACTAAAGAAGATTTCTCGAATTTGACAACAATGCTAAAAGTTCACATAGTCTTATTGAGAAAGAACTATGATCCTAAAAATAACTTTTCTAAACTACCAATAAAAACTGCACTAGAGGTAAGTGTTAATTATTTCTTTATTGTATAACATCTTAGAATCATTAAGAAGTTATCATTAAATGAAGAGATGATGAAAGAAAGTACAAATCAAAAATGTAGGAGGAGAAAAAATTATGGATATGTGCCAGGTAATCAATTGATAAAAGTATTGAGTTTTCAACATTGAGCTATTATCATATTTAACAGCTTTTAAAATTGATATTTTGGTGTGCTTTCTCATTTTAAATAAATACGTATTTATAATTTTGTGTCCTCATTTTTTAACTTTTAGGTTTAGTGTGATAGCTTAAGAATCATCCAGAAACTTAGAGTTATGTTTAAATAGTATTTGGTTTGTCTTCTAGGTCTTAATTCTTTCTAACTTTATTTTTAGCTTATTTTTTATTACTACAAGTTGTAAAATTTATTTTATTTTTAGAGTTCATTTTTTATTGTATTTTCCCCATTACCATTTATTCCCCTTATAACCTCTTTTACTTTCACCCACCCTCCTAGGCCCCAACAATCACCTCCCTGTTGTCTGTGTCCATGAATCTTTTTTCTTTTTTGCTCAATCCCCCCCCCCCCAAAACTGTCTTCATGCTGTCTGTCTATGAGTCTGTCTCTATTTTGCTTGTTAGTTCAAATTGTTTATCAGATTCCACATATGAGTGAAATCATATGGTATTTGTCTTTCTCTGACTGGCTTATTCCACTTATCATAATGCTCTCCAGGTCCATCCATGCTGTTGCAAAAGGTAAGATTTCCTTTGATTTTACAGGTGAGTAGTATTCCTTTATGTAAATATACCACAAACTTTTTTGTTTTGTTTATTTGCACTCATCTACTGGTGGGCACTTGAGCTGCTTCCAAATCGTGGCTGTTGTAAATAATGTTACAATGAACTTAAGGGTGTATGTATGCTTTTGAATCAGTGTTTCGAGTTTCTTCAGATATATTCCCAGAAATGGAATCGCTGGGTCATTAGCAGTTAAGAAGAACAACTGTGATTTCAAGTCAGTTCCTAACTACTGTGGCATGATGGTTGTGGTTTATCTTGGGTCAGATCCTCTGGGTCCAGTTCAAGCCCCATCCTCTTTTTTACCTTTATACCTTAGGCAAATTGCTTAGCTCTCTCTGTGCCTCAGTGAAGTAAAAAGGATTATTCTCAGGACTCAGTGAGATGATACATGTGCTTAGAAGAATAGCTGGTTTATTTCTCAGCAAACTGTGAACAATAATATTAAAATTATTATCAATGTTTTCATTAAGCCAAAATTTCACCTCATCTACTTTATTGTAAAAATTCAGGGATAAATGGGAGTATGTTAAGCTCAGAAACTCAGGGATAACTTATAATTTATTCCACAAGAACATCTACACAAGGATATACAGATTTAATAATAAACTCAATGAAAAATGTGTCTCCTCAAGTGTCCCTTTCTGTGAAGTGTCAACTGAAAACCATCCAGAGAATGATAGGGTTCTGATCATATTGTATTTGGCCTCTCTTCTGGATCTTGGATTCTTTTCAGTTTTAGGAAAAAGAACAGCTGAGATTATTGACTTACTAACTACTTATGCTCAAAAGGCAGAAGTTCTATAAAAGATATTTTCTTAGCAATATACAGAAGAAAAAAATCATGACACATGATTTACTCTGTGAGTGTCAAAGTGATTTAAAATGAAATTATACTATTTAAAGACACATTTGCACAGGATCCTTCTGTTAATACCACATCTACAATAGAGCCATATAATCAACCTGCTCCTCACCAGGTAAAAACAAATTGTCCATCAGTCTGGATGATATTGAGGCAGTTACTCCTGCTTCCATGGGAAGTCAAATGCTAGCTGAACACTGCCTGCAAACTTTTTTATACATCCATTAATTCAGCGTGAAAACTTGATGATAAACATTTAATTTAGATGCATATGCATATGCATATTTGAAATTAAAAAAAGTAGTCATTTTTTGCATATAAGGAAATTACCATAGATATTAGGGGGGAAACTTTGCTTGTGTGTGGTCAAGTATTTGTTATGGACTGAATGCTTATGTCTTTTTAAAATTAATACGTTGAACTCCATGATCCCTACTATGACAGAAATGGGCTTTTGGGTAATTAGGTTTAGATGAAGCCATAAGGGCAAGGCACTGTGATGGCATTATTGTCCTTTTAAGAAGATGGAGAGATACCAGAGCTATCTCTCTGTTATTTGAGGACATAACAAGAGGTTGGCTATCTGCCAGAGAGGGCCAGGGGACTCCCACCAGGGAACCAAATCAGCCAGCTCTTTGAGTTTTGACATCCCAGTCTCCATAGCTGTGAGAAAGAAATTCTGTTGTTTAAGTCACTCTGTATATAGTATTTAGTTATGACAGCCTGAGCTGACTAAGGCATCATGCATTGGAATTTAATCTCTATTACTTTGGAAGAACTTATAGTTGGCCTTATTATACTATCTAACTCTATGTGATGTTATTCTTTTTGATGGCAACCAACACTAGATTTCCCTCAATGTTCTCTCTCCCATCATGTTTCTCCCACTCTACTCTTCTCCATCACATAGCATTTTTCCAAGTCAACTGTAATTAGATATTCTGTCTCCCCACTGGTTTCTGAGCTCTTTTAGGTCCCGATTTTCCTGAAGCCCCTGTGCCTACTACCATAGTTTGCACAAAGTTACATTTTCAATAATATTATTTAACTGGAAAAGTTAGTTGGGGATACCCATGTTTTATGTTTCCAAAATAGCACTTGACTACTTTCATATTCTCTGACTGCCAACAATAGTTTCATCGTAATTATACGAATAACTCACATTGGCTCTTTCCATTGTTATTTACCATCTGTGATCCCATATCAAATGAGAACCTCATGCCATAGTTCCTGCAGAATTTATAGTTACTGCCTAAGTATACCAAATAAAGAAACTACATATGAGACACAACTAAGCATTATACCTGGAAGGACATAGTAAACCTTAATCTTTACATCTCAGAATGTGATTCTAAAGTTTTCAGTAAAGTTATGGAGAATGGAAATTTACCATGAAAACGTATTTCTTCCTGAAATCTATATTTTATTTTTCTAAGTGCTGGCTGCCCTGGACCACCACCATTCTCAGACACATATTAAAGAAGCACAGAGTTCTTTACTGACTTGCAAACATCATCAGCACAGGGACAATTGCTTAGCTAAGTCTCGCATCTATCATTCTGGTTGGTACATATGGTAATTTCCTCTAAATTGGCTGGTTTTCTCAGGCTACTGCATCATCCTGAGATATTAAGTTTTTAAATTGGCTCTTCCCACCTCTTTTAAAGTTAGATGGCTGATTGCTGTCACATAATTTAATGATCTAGTCCAATCTATACAATGACTGTGTAACATGGGCAAGATAATTGTAGATGAATTGCATGCCATTAATCAGTTGGCTTTTTGTTCTTACATGTTCCATTGCTTATCATTCAAGTAAGAAAATTGCCTTTTGACAGGAGTCCCATTGCAGCCTTTTTACTGTCCAATAACATCATGGTTGAGATTCCAAAAGATAAATGAGTATGATATAAGTGGGGCAGGGAGGACTTAGTTTAAAGGTCTGCTTTTCTAGAAATTATTTTTAGAAAAATAGGAAATTTGCCTGAATTATTGGAGGATAGGTTGAAGAAGTCTCTTGTTTTAAAACATAGAAATAGTTTAACTTAAATAGATTGTCTCATTAGATATTTACCAATTTATTTAATAGATTATTCTTGGTTGTGAAAGGATAACAGTAAAATTTAAACTCTTGGTAAGTAACCCCTACTTCTTCCACCCCCAATAAACAACTGTGTTGGCAATGAAACTTTATCTTAAGAGATAGCCTAGACATGCTATTCATTGTCATTATACTTTATTCCTTCACAGGTTGGAAGCATACCTTGTTAAACATTGTATTTCCATAGCCTATCTTGAGTGTCTAGAATTTATTAGAGGTTTGGTTAATGTTTCTTCAACTAAACTTTCTATTTTTGATCTGGCAAAGCTAACTCTGCAAATAAGGAGTAATTACTAGGAAAATAAATCAATATGAGGCTTCTGGAGGGAGCGGCAACACTGTGAAGAAAATAGATTTGCAATTGTACAGAAGGTGCAATCAGCAGGTTGAATGCAATGTAAAGGGTCTACTTGTACTCAACCTGTGTTGTAGGGTTTTCATTTTTTTTTATTTATATAATATTTAAGGATGATAACTAAATGATTTCAAAATTATCTTTTGCCCTGGTGGGTGTGGCTTAGTTGTTTGGAGAGTTGTCCTGTACACCAAAAGTTTGGGGGTTCAATATCTGTTCAGGACACATACTTAGGTGTCAGATTTGATCCCTAGTCAGGGTATGTACAGGAGTTAACTGATAAATGTTGCTATCTCACATTGACCTCCCCCCCTCAACTCTCTCTCTCTTAAAAAATAATTCAGTAAACATATCCTCAAGTGAGGATAATAATATGATCTTTTATTAATTATTAAACGTTATATCCATGTAAATATGTTTACACACACATACAAGTATATGTTTTTAAAATAGGTTAACCCTAGGCTTTACGGGTAAAATTCCTGACTGAGCCACTTGTAGGAAATAACTCCTTGAATGCATCTCAATGCAGGAACAAGGAAAGAAGATGGGCTTTGCTTGTCTTGTAGACAGATTTTCTTGATGTTATACCAGATGTCTTAAATGCAATCTGTTTTCCTCTTCCTTTTTTTAAATGTTTTCACTTGTATCCTCTGGGGTAAAGATGTTTCTATGGGAATGACTGTCAATCAGGAAAGTGTGTTTCTTGATAATTATTTGAAGGCAAACTCTTACTGTTGTGAAGAGACTGATAGGTCCTAATAGTCATGGAAGCGAAGTTAAAAATCTAGAGGAAAACATTAAATAAGATTATTTCAGCATTAAAATAAAATATTTATTTTTTTAAAACAAAATATTTGAACATAGGATATCTTATAAATGGCATTTGCTCTATTAAAGTGATACATTTTTTAGATAGAAACAACAGTAAAATAAAAAGATAAAACTACTTCTCCCACTCTTTTGTAGCTGCATCTTCACCTATACAAATCCTAACTTCTATTGCTTTATCTTAAAACCTTCATTTTAGTACAAGCTATAAGATGGCGCCTCTTGATGAAAAGCAGATGTTTTTTGTTGCTTGTTTTTCCTTTTAAAAGTGTTTGGATTTTTTCAGTACAATGTATAATGCTAACTATTTTTTTTAATAAGCAAAAATGTAGCCATGCACTTAAGTGAAAACAGGGTATAGAGATTGGCAGTCATATAAGGAGAGCTTCATCAAACACCAGGACATACAAATGTGCAAGAATGAATGATCAGAAGTGGGCTTTAAATCAATTTTATCTTCACCATTTTAACATCAAGAAGAGTTGTTAGTTGTAAACCAATTGTTATGCAACTTAATGAACTAATTAGGAAAATCAGTTGCAATAATAGTATTGGTAAAAACTGATCTGAATATAAAAAGTAGAATTAGAATTCTAATACCACTCTTTCCCAACTAGAAAGACTACATAATAATGTTCATAAGATCTGTTCTTTGTAAAATTAATCATAGCACTTCTTCATTTACTGCATTTGACTTCCATAATCCATTCTTCTGTAACTGTGATACTCCACATTTGTGATATTTCTGCTGTGTGTATATGTCTTGTGGTCCGCTAGGATGGTCTAATTAATTTCTTAAATGAAATTGCATAAACTGGCTCAGTATTATTTTTCCTATTCCTTTGCCTTCTTTAGTGACTGTCATCAGAGACATAAAATATCAAGAGCTCTGTTCAAAAACCACACTTGGACTGGCAAGACTTCTCTAACTGCCTAGTTAAATCACAGACAGAGCTAGGGTATACCAAAAACATTCACAAATAATAGAGAAAAGCCATGTGAATATTTCTTAGGCCATTTTTAACATGGGATTTTTCAAAGATGGAATTATAAACTCTAGAAGATATATGTCAGTTGTCACTCCTATCTTTTGTTCCCTGATTGTGCATTTTTAATATGAATGAAATATTTTTCTCAGAGGTGACTGGGTAATTGTTTTGATAGTTACATAATTTTATATATCAGTGATGAAATATTTATGCATGCAATTCAAGATACCTGTTATAAGGGAAAACTATTTAACCATAGTGGACTAATGGTACATAGGGAAAATGGGTGTCAAAAGGAAATTTATTTTATCTTTCAAGTACTCCGTTCTGTGATAAAATACAATTTGTATGATTGTGAAGTAGCATTGTTTATTTTTCCAGTTAAAAAGTCACTGTCAAAGTATGTTTGGGGGAAAAATGACCTTAAAACAAATGTATCACAGGGAATATCTAGGTTGTTAAAAAAAGAGAATAAAAAAAAACCTAGGGCAGCATGTTAAAAATGAACATTTCCAATACAATTTGTCACCCATGCATAAATCTTGCTGACATTTTCAGTCACTTTAATAGCCTGCCCACTTTATAAATCAGTATGAACTTGCACAGTTGCAAAAAGTGTGTATTTTGAACATCTTATTTGCATACTTTACCAAAAGCCAATGAGGCAGTGGGAGCAGCACTGGTGATCATAATACGTGTTTGGGGAAAGGCAAAGAAATCACTAATGGTTTTGCCTTTAGGGATTTCTGTACTCCATAGGGGACGAAAATGAGAAATATTTTTCAAACAGCAGGGGTAAAGGTTTTAAAACTAGAAACACATGGAGTGATAAAGATGTTAGTGCCACAGGGCGCATAGCAGGAAAAATTTACAATGTAAAAACTGTAATTTCAGCATTAGGAAGTAATAATCGTGTTTCATCATTGTTATTAAAGCATGACCCTTAAAGTCACATAAATTAGATATAAGTTTCAAGAGAAGTTTATTAATCTTTAGCAGGAAAATATTAGGAAACTTTATTATCACATAAGATTTTCAGGGGGGAGACATGTTCTTTTGAGTAGGAGTGAGTGTTTTCTCAAGGAAGTCTGTATTATTTCGAAGGGTAAATAAAACTTTGCTCACTATTAGCCAGTGGGTATAAATAACAGTTCTTCTTCTTTTAAAAATGTTTATTAAATTTATTGGGGTAACACTGGTTAATACTATTATATAGGTTTCAGGTGGGCCCTGGCTGGTTTGGCTCAGTGGATTGAGCGTCGGCCTGCGAGCTAAGTGTCGCTGGTTCGATCTTCCAGTCAGGGCACATCAGAGAAGGAAAACTCTGACTCCAAAAAACCTCCGCTGCCTTGCGGCATACCTCTTCAGGGGAAAGGCTAAGGGAGTAAACCCCGACAGAAAATCCGGAGCCGGAGTCCCTAAGGCGGTTTGACGTTGTAGTCAACACCGGCAACTCCTGCGGCGCACCTGAACCCAAGCTGTATCGACTCCGTCTTTCCCTTGGACCCTTCAGCTGCGAAGAGAGGGGGGGTCTGCTGCATGGGCAACAGCAGACCCTCCATATCACCCTGCCCAGGCTCTGTAGCTTCAGCTTCACTGGAGAGGACACTCCAGAGTCATCGCAAGATGTCGATTCAACACGGGAGGAGACAGATACCGTGTCACTCCCGAGTCGGACTGCACAACCATTCTCGGCGGTGCAGATAGACTCTTAAGAAGCTACATCATCGTCTCTCGAGACGGACGGCTGCCGACGACAATAGGTTTCAGGTGTACAATTCTATAATTCATCATCAATATATTGTGTGTTCACCACCCAAAATCAAGTCTCCATTCATTATCATTTATTTCCCCTTTACTTTCTTCTTCTACCCCCACCCCACTTTTCCTCTGGTAATCACCACAATATTGTCTGTGTCTAAGAGTTGTTGTATTTTTCTTAATTTTTTCGCTTTTTGCACCCTGCCCCATGAACCCCTCACCTCTAACAGCTGTCAGTCTGTGCTCTGTATCTATGAGTCTGTTTCTGTTTTGTTATGTTATTTTGTTCATTAGAGTCAACGTGTAAGTAAAATCATATGATATTTGTCTTTCTGGTTGTCTTATGGCACTTAGCATAAAACTCCACAGGTCCATCGATGCTCTCCCCAAAGGTAAGATGTATTTCTTTTTTCAAGGCTGAGTAGTATTTCATCATGTAAATGTACCACAGCATTTTTATCTACTCATCTACAGGTGAGCACCTGAGCTGCTTTGGAATCTTGGCTATTGTAAATAATACTGCAATGAACTTAAGGATACATATATTCTTCCGAATCAGTGTTTCAGGTTTCTTTGGATATATTCCCAGAAGTGGAATTACTAGGTCATTAAGTAGTTCCATTTTTAATTGTTTGAGGAAACTCCATACTGGTTTCCATGGTGGCTGCACCAGTCTGCATTCCCACCAAGAGTACATTAGGGTTCCATTTTCTCTACGTCCTCACCAGCACTTGTTGGTTGATTGTTTTTGTTGTCGTTGTTGTTTATAATAGCCATTCTGGCATGTATAAGATGGTTTTAATTTGTATTTCTCTGATGACTAGTTACATTGAGCATCTTTCCATATGTCATTGGCCATCTGTATGTCTTCTTTGGGGAAATGTCCATTCAGGCCGCTTGCCCATTTTGAAATGGAATTTTTTGTTTGTTTGTATTGATTTTGAGTTGTATAAATGCTTTATAAATTTTGGATATTAACCCCTTATCAGATATATCATTGGCAAATATATTCTCCCTTTCAGTGGGTCTTCTTTCATTATGTTAATGGTTTTCTTTGCTGTGCAAAAACTTCTTAGTGGTAGATATAGTCCCATATGTTAACTTTTCTTTTGTTTTCCTTGCCTGAAGAGATATATCAGAAAAAAATATTGCTACAAGAAATGTCTAAGATGTTATTGCCTAGGTTTTCATCTGAGATTCTTATGGTTTTAAGTCTTATATTTAAGTCTCTTTGACCCATTTTGAAATTATTCTTGTGAATGGTATGAGAACATGATTTTCTTTCTTTTCTTTTCTTTTTTTTTTTTTTGTGTGCAGTATCTGTCCAATTTTCCCAACATCATTTTTGAATAGACATCTTTATCATATAGTATGTTCCTGCCTACAATGTCAAATGTTAATTTATAATTAAAATGTGGGTTTATTTCTGGACTTTCTATTCTGTTCTATTGATCCCTATGTTTGCTTTTTTGTCAGTATGATGCTGTTTGGTTACTATGGCCTTGTAGTATAGTTTGATATAAGGTAGTGTGATTTCTCCCATTTTGTTCTTCTTTTTCAATATTGCTGAGGCTCTTCAGCGTCCTTTGTGGCTTCATATAAATTTTTGAAATATTTGTTCCAGTTCTGTGAAATATGCCATTGGTATCTGGATAAGAATTGTGCTGAATTTATAGATTCCTTTGGGTAGTATGGAGATTTTACTAATGTTAAGTATTTCTATCCATGAACATAGTATGTGTTTCCACTTATTTGTATTTTCTTCAATTTCTACCTTCAGTATCTTATAATTTTATGAGTATAGGTCCTTTAGACACTTGGTTAAATTTATTCCTAGGCATTTTATTTTATTTTTTGATGCAATTGTAAAGGGTATTGTTTTCTTAGATTCTCTTTTTGATAGTTCATTATTGGTGTTCAAAAATGTAACATTTCTGTATGTTTATTTTGGATGCTGTTACTTTACTGAATTAATTTTTCAGT
Organism: Furipterus horrens; assembly: GCF_987537825.1. Lineage (NCBI taxonomy): Eukaryota > Metazoa > Chordata > Mammalia > Chiroptera > Furipteridae > Furipterus > Furipterus horrens. The sequence continues at coordinate 143,494,411 of NW_028327171.1, read as the reverse complement.
TCTAGTACATTTTGGTGGAATATTTAGGGTTCTCTCTCTATAGTTTCATGTCATCGGCAAATAATGATGGTTTTAATTCTTTCTTTCCAATTTTAACACCTTTAATTTATTCTTGTTTGTTTACTGTGGCTAGGACTTTCAATACTTTGCTGAGTTATAGTGGTGAAAGCGACACCCCTGTCTTGTTCCTGATCTTAGAAGAAATGCTTTTAGTTTTTGCCCATTGAGTATGAGATGTTGGTAGTTCATTTGTCATATATGGCTTCTATTCCCACTTTGCTAAGATTTTTTTATCATAAATGGCTGCTGGATTTTATCAAATGCCTTTTCTGCATGTGTTAATGCAACCATGTGGTTTTTATCCTTCTTTTTGTTAATGTGGTATATAACATTTATTGATTTGCAAATGTTGTACCAACCTTGCCTCCCCAGAATAATGCGCACTCATTGTTCATGGCTTATGATCTTTTTAATGCATTCCTGGATTTAATTTGCTAATATTTTGTTGAGGATTTTAGAATCTATGTTCATTAGTGATATTGGCCTATAATATATATATTTTTATTTGTAGTGTCTTAATCTTGTTTTGTAATTAGAATAATGCTGGCTTCATAAAAGAAGCTTGGAAGTCTTCATTCTTCTTGAATTTTTTGAAATAGTTTGAGAAGGATATGTGTTAGTTCCTCTTTGAATATTTGGTAAAATTTAGCTGTGAAGCCATCTGGTCCAGGAATTTTTTTTTTTTTTTTAGTTTTTTGATTTGTGCTTTAATTTCATTATTTGTATTCTGTCTACTCAGATTTCCCAATTCTTCCTGCTTCAGTTTTGGAAGATTATTTGTTTCTAGGAATTTATTCATTTAATGCAGATTGTCCAATTTGTTGGCATATAATTTTTCATATTTTCTTATAGTCATTTTTATTTTTGTGGAGTCAGTTTCCTCTTTCATTTGTGACTTTATTTATTTGAGTTTTTCTCTCTCTGTCTTTCTCTCTCTCTTCTCGCTCTCTCTCAGAGTGTCTGGTTAAAGGTTTGTTAATTTTATTTATCTTCACAAATAAAAGAATTCATTGGTTTCATTGATTTTTTTGCATTGCTTTTTAAGACTATTTTGTCTATTTCTGCTCTGATCTTTATTGTTTCCTTTCTTCTATTCACTTTGGACTTTGTTGTTCTTTTTATAGTTCCTTTAAGTATAAAGTTAGATTGTTTGTTTGATATTTTTCTTGTTTTTGAGTAGGCCTGAAGTGCTATAAATTTCCCTCCTAGGACTCCTTTCACTGTGTCCTATTGATTTGAGCTTATGGTGTTCTCATTTTCATTTGTTTCAGGTATCTTTTTAACTCATCCTCAATTTCATTGTTAAAGCACTTGTTGTTTAGTAACATGTTATTTAGCCTCCATGTCTTTTTGTGTTTTTCATTATTTTCTCATGCTTGAGTTCTAGTTTCATACATTTATGATCAGAGAAAATGCTTGATATGATTTCTGTCTTCTTAAATTTATTGAGACTTGTTTTGTGTCTGAACATGTGGTCTATTCTAGAAAATGTTTCATGTGCACTTGAAAAAATGTACATTCTGCTGCTTTCAGGTGAAATGCTCTAAAGATATCAGTTAAATTTATCTGATCTGGTGTGTTATGTAGGCTGCTCTTTCCTTTGTTGATTTTCTGTCTGTAAGATCTAACCATTGATTTTAATGAAGTGTTAAATTCCCCTACTATGAGTATATTACTCTCAATCTCTCCCTTTATGTCCATCAAGATTTGCTTTATATATTTAGGTGCTCTTATGTTGGGTGTATAAATGTTTATAAGGACTATATCCTCTTGTTGGGTTGCTCCCTTTATTATTACATAGTATCCTTATTTGTCTTACTATAAAGTCTATTTTATCAGATACAACTATTGCTACTTCAGCATTTATTTTTCATTTGCATGAAATATCTTTTTTTATATCTTTGGCTTTAGTCAGTGTATATCGTTCATTCTGAGCTGGGTCTCTTGTAGACAGCATATAGATTTATATATATATATATATATATAGATATAGATATAGATTAAAGATATATCTTGTTTTTTTTTAATTCCTTCAGCTACCCTATGTCTTTTGATTGGAGCATTTAAGACATTTACATTTAAAGTGATTATTGACAGGTACACTTTTATTGCCATTTTATTCTTTTAATTATGTTCCTATGTTTGTTTTCTTCTTCTCTTTCTCCTTTTTATTCTTAAAAATATTTTATTTATTTACTAATTTAGAGATAGGGGAAAGGAGGGAGAAAGAGAGGGAAAGAATCATGTGCAAGAGAAACAGATTGGTTGTCTCTTGCACACTCCCAACTCAGGACCTGGTTTGCAACCCAGGCATGTGTCTTGGCTGGAATTGAACTGGCAACCTTTCAGTCTGCAGGTAGGCTCCCAATACTCTGAGCCACACCCTCTCTTCCTTTTTCTGCTCCTTCCATCAGGCCCTTTAACATTTCTTGTAATACTGGTTTGGCTTTTTCTTGTCTGGCATGCTCCTTATTTCTCCTTCAATTTTAAATGATAGTCTTGCTGTGTAAAGTAGTCTTGGTTTTCCTTACTTTGAAAACTTTTATGCCACTCTCTTCTGGCCTAAAATATTTGTGGAAAAATCAGCAGAAAGTCTTATGGAAGCGCTTTTGTATGTAACTGAGTGTATTTCTCTTGCTGCTTTTAAGTTTCTCTCTTTGTCTTTAAACTCTGCCACTTTAATTATGAAGTGTCTTGGTGTAGGTCTTTTGGGGTTCATCTTGTTTGGACTCTCTGCACTTCTTGGACTTGTATGTCTCTTTCATAAGATTAGGAAAGTTTTTAGCCATTGTTTATTCATATAGGTTGTTCTCTCGATATTCCTTCTGGTACCCCCAGAAAGCAGATGTTGTTATACTTTATGTTGACCCAAAGGTCCCTTAAATTATCATCCTTTTTTAAATTCTTTTTTTGCTGTTTTGATTAGGTGTTTTCTGGAACCTTGTCTTTCATATTGTTGATTCTGTCCTCTGGTTCATTCAACCTACTGTTTATTCCTTGTATTGTATTCTTTATATCAGATATTGTATTCTTCATTTCTGACTGGTTCTATTTTATGGTTTTAATATATTTCTTTATGCTTTGTACCTCTTTGTTGAAATTCTAAGTTCTTTGAATATCCTTATAACCATTTTTTGAAAATTATGTCTCGTACATTGCTTGCCTCCATTTCATTTACCTTTACTCATGGAAATTTTTCCTGTTCTTCATTTGGCACATTTTTCTTTGTATCCCCATGGTGGCTGCACTTTTTATGTTAGTTTCTATGTGTTAGGTAGATCTTCTAGGTTCCCAGTCTTCATAGGGTGGCCTTATGTAGTATGTGTCCTATTGAATCCAGTGGCTTAGTCTCCTTAATCACCTGAGCTAGGTGCTCCGGGAATGTTTCTTGTGTGGATAACATGGGCCCTCCTTTTGCAATTGAGTCTTGATTTCCATTGACCTGTTCATGCCTGGGGTCAACCCCAGGCTGGCTGACTATGAAGAATGACCTTGACCACAGTGTACTGGCTGCTGTGCAGGTGCTGACCACACAAAATAGAATTATTCGCAACAGGGTGTCTGCCAAGATATCACTTTGGATATGTTGCTTGTGAAACTAATTGGATCCTTTTCTGATGTTGTCTGAAGCTGTGTTAGTTCTGGGTCCACTTGGGAGAGACTCTGGTGCACAGCAATGTCAGATGCAGCTTGTGACTAGACCTGGGCAGCCTGTTTGGAGTTATAAAGCAATTCAAAGTTTGTGTCTGTCTTTGCTGGTCTGGATATGTTTGGGAATTCCAGAGGGTGAGGCTATTGCTTTCCCCCAAGCTGATGCCATAAGGAGGGGAGGATTTCATGTAAGAAAGATGGCATATGTGTTTTCAGAGAGTGATGCAAAACAGGGGTCTTGGTGGCTATCCATCAGCTCTCTCCCCAGAGCCACAAACCCAAATCTCTCCTTGCAGAACTCTAATCTGCTTCTCCTTCCCTCTATCAGAGCTTAGAGTGGGAGTCTGCAAATGAGATTTTGTGTGTTGGCCCTTTAATAGGGCACCTGTGTCTCCAGCAGGCTATTGTCTCTCCCTGGTAGACAGAATCCCTGATGATTTTTACTTCCAGATGTTATATGTGTGCCTCTTTCCTTCTCTGGTACTCTGGGATGGGGAGCCTAGCTTAGAGTTGAGATCTCAGGTCCTTCGGGGGAACCTCTGCAGCTGAGATAGCCCTTCAAAATCTCAGCCATCACCACTGGGAGCAGAGCCAGCCCTTTTTATGTCTTCTTCCTTCCCACTAGTCCCAATGTGGCTTCTTCTATAAATTCTTGGTTATAAGACTTTCCTTCAGCTAGTCTTCAGTTGGTTATTCAGGTTGATTGCTCTATATTTTAGTTGTAATTCCAGTTTGGTTCTGGGAGGTGAGTGTAACATCCACCTACTTTGCTGTCATCTTGGCTATCCTAATTCTTATTATTTTAAATTAGCAATTTGACAAGATAACTTGATAAACAAAGAATGGTGACTAGTCCATTTAGAAGAGTTATATTTGGCTATAAAAGAGTAGTTGGAAACTAAATCTTATTTTTAATATAGGATGTTGTTTAGAAAACATTGATGGTAAATCAGTTTTGTTAACATAATTATTAAGTTAGTAAAAGGTTTTAGCTTCTTGGAATATAGTCAAATTTAAAACAAATAGATGATATTTTTATTAGAAGTTCTGTGACAGAATTAGTAAAAAGTTATAGCTTAGAGAAAGACAAAAGCCAATAATTATCAGTGACCATTAAAGTTAAATAACTACTTAAGTGAAAATGTTTATTTTTTGGTGAATATGCTGACTTTGAACTGAATATCTAGATTATGGGTGAAATATTATTTTTTACCAGTAACGATCCTCAAATGTCTGACTTGAGAAGTTGTGAACTAAAATTGTATCTTTGCATAATTATCTAGGTAGAATTGAATCTTGCCAACTTGTGTATATAGAGGGGTAGAAAACTTATTCCTAGATTAATTGCTTAATTTTCTTCTAATAATTGGTTTTAAATTTATGAAATAGAATAATAAGTTGTAAGGCACAAAGTTATAAAAAATTATTTTAGTACAGCAAACACTCTCCAAGTACATTATAAACTGAGACAAAGCAAATTTGTATTAGTGCAAAATGAGAAGTACACATTTTTGTATAGCAGTAAAAATTTTTGTATAGAATATAAAAAATATAAATAAAAATAACTTTACTACAATACCAACATAGCCACTTTTAACATTAGTTTATGAACTATTCCATAATTCTTTCTAAGAATATATATAAAATTTGATAATTTTTATTTTATATAACTATTATAGAAATACTTTTAAAAATTTGACTATTATTATTATTTAGAACATATTTAGCTATAGATCATCATACTGTGGTCAAGTATAAAGCATACAGAATTTGGTAGAATAAAAATTCAAAATCATTTAAAATTATATTAATTAATGCAAAGGACTTCCAGTAAGATATTGTGCTAAGCTTGTGTAACAGACCCCATCATTATAATGTCTGTTACTGATTTATTTAACAACACCATCTCATTCTTAGATATCAATTACATAGTTGTTCTACATAATTATTTTAAATGTTTTGTGATATGTTAAAAATACTTTCATCTAGACAAAAGAAATATTTATGTACTTCAAAAGCAATAGTCATTCATAGTGTTAGGTTGACTAACAGTCAATCTGCTGCAAAATCATGAAGTAAATAGGTTTCATTGCATTTAAGAATTTGCTGCAAGGAAAACAAAACATCCTAGTGGTAGAAAATTTATGAGTGACAACATGAAGAAACTACAAGGATTGAGAAAAATAACCATTTTTAGTGTGCTCAATTCTTTGAGAAAAGGTAATATAGCCAGAGGAACTAGATTACAGTGGAAAGAAATAGAGTGAGACTGAGTTACTAAGTGTTGGCAAAGAAAAGGATATGGTATAGTCTGTATTAAACATACAAATAGATAGAAATAGAGATAGAAATGACAAGGGAGGAAGAAAGTCAGTGAATCAAGATAACTATGGTGCTTATGCTAAGTAATTAGAAAAATTAATCATAATTAACCTGTATATGAAAAACACAGGCAGTGTGTAAATGGCAAAGGTTGAATAAGTTCAGACTTTTGCCCATCTTTAGGGCAGATAGAATTTGAAAATAAATAGAAATAATGACGAATGCTTTCTGTGCTTCAAAAATAAATAAATATGATTGCTTGCCATTGAGAATTCTTATATGTTGTTCTATTATCGACCGTATCCTTCCAATTTAATACATATCATATTTATGCTCTTTCAGTGAAATATTCATTCCATTCAGCAGAATGATATTTTAAGTTTCTGTTGTTTATGCCCATGGAGAAATTCACATTACAGATTTAACTACATATCAAGATAACCACTCTATAGATTGAGACCTGTTCTAATGTGTTAGTCAGATTTTCATAGTTTTTATTGTAGTAACAAATTACAATCATATTTACACAAACACTTATTTGTCACCATATTACATGTCTTTATTGTGTATTCTCTGTGGCTCTGACTTACATGTATTCCTGGTTCCAGACGGAAAGATCACCATGAAACAATATTATGTCTCTTAAGTCATTCTGTCAAATGTTTTCACATTTTATTAGCCAGAGGAAGTCACATGGCAAGCCTGATACCCATGCCTTATTCCTGTGGCATCCTACAAGAAGGCTCTCCAAATGACTGAAAAATAAGTTGCAATGTATAACCATTTTATGGAGGATAGGGAATAATATGGGAAAAATAAATCTGTTTTATCTATAAATACAATAATATGATTTGCCACATTTCAAAGCTTTGAAATGAGAATATATAACTGTAAAGGTTTTCTTTTTTTAATTATATTTTGTAAATATAGTTATATTCTAACCATGGAGGTTTGGTGGGAAGTAGGAGATATAGATTACTTGGGGAGATCAGAAAGCAGTGCTGAACATTTCATTGCCAAAATAATTGGAAAGAGGAAACTTAAAAAAATCACCAAGAAAGCGAGGAGCCTTTTCACACTCTCTTTGTTCCCTAATGGGAATCTTTGCCATGAAGAGTGTAGTTGTTTGAACTGTGTTGCAGCCTGCTCATTGTCTTTTATGGTAATCAAGTTGCAGCTGGCATATAACTGTCCTGTGAGCCAACTCAGTTTTAGCCTCATCTCCACTTATACCTGCCATATGACTTAACTTTCCTCAATGAAATATTTATGAGTGTGATGTCTGCCACTTCCGTGTCTGTTTTCATAAAAATGTCTAGGTATATTACTTGCTTCCAACCCCCAGGAGATGGAAAATGATGACTATTCTGTCACTGAAAGTCACATTTGAAGATGGAAGAGTTACTGTAGCCTGTGTGTGAATGTGGCTGGACCACCTGCCCTGTGCTGAAAAAGAAAGAAAATTCTATTGTGTTTGAGCCACTATATGATGGGATCTGTTCACGGCAGGGGTTAACATTTCCTAATACATTCTTTCAATAAATTTTTTCCTTAGATATATTTTCTATGAAATATTCTTTTTCTCTGTTTTTTCCTACTCAAAACAACAACAACAACAACAACAACAACAAACCCAAACAAAGAAAAACTTCAGTGGCTTTCTGTTGCCTACAGAATAAGGTAAAAATGATTCAGTATATCTTTCAAAGACTTTATCAAATAGTCTATGTTTCTGCCACTTCTTTACTACATGCATCATATAAATAGCAAAGGTTTGCTTAGTTTCTCTATTACTATATGTTGTTCAGCATCTGTGACTGATGATTCTATTCTCCTTTCCAGGAAAGCACTCTCTCTTTTTTTTTTTTTTTTTTTTAAATATTTTATTTCTTTATTTTTTTTTATTTTTTTTTATTTTGGTTTTTCAATTACAGTTATCCCCTTTTCCCCCAATTTCTCTCCCCCACCCAGCCCACCCCCTCTCCCGCAATCATATCCCTCCCCGTTGTCTATGTCCATGAGTCTTTTATACAGGCTCTTTAATTAAACCCTTCCCTTACTTATCCCCCTTCTCTCCCTCTCCCCTCCCCCCTATTGACTTCTATTCTGCTCTTTGTTCTATTTAGTTCCTTTGTTTGTGTTGTTCTTTAGTTTCCTGTATTAGGTGATATCATATGGTATTTTTCTTTCTTTGCCTGGCTTATTTCACTAAGCATAATTCTCTCTAGTTCCATCCATATTGTTGCAAATGGTAGGAGTTCCTTCTTTCTTTCTGCTACATAGTATTCCATTGTGTAAATGTACCACAGTTTTTTGATCCACTCATCTACAGATGGGCACTTAGGTTGTTTCCAGCACTTAGCTATTGTAAACAGTGCTGCTATGAACATAGGAGTGCATAAGTTCTTTTGAATTGGTGTTTCAAGATTCTTCGGGTATAATCCTAGTAGTGGAGTCGCTGGTTCAAAAGGCAGTTCCATTTTTAATCTTTTGAGGTAATTCCATACTGTTCTCCATAGTGGCTGCACCAGTCTGCATTCCCACCAACAGTGCAGTAGGGTTCCCGTTTCTCCACATCCTCGCCAGCACTTGTTGCTTGTTGATTTGTTGATGATGGCCATTCTGACTGGTGTAAGGTGGTATCTCATTGTGGTTTTTATTTGCATCTCCCTGATGGCTAATGATGTTGAGCATTTTTTCATGTGTCTATGGACCTTCTGTATGTCCTCTTCGGAGAAGTGTTTGTTCAGGTCCCTTGCCCATTTTTTAATTGGGTTGTTTGTTTTCTTGATGTTGAGTCGTATCAGCTCTTTATATATTTTGGAAATCAGTCCCCTGTCTGTGATGTCATTGGCAAATATGTTTTCCCATATGGTTGGTTTCCTTTTCATTTTGCTGATGTTTTCTTTTGCTGAGCAGAAACTCTTCAGTTTCATGTAATCCCATTTATTTATTTTTTCCTTTATTTCTCTTGCTTTAGGAGATGTATCCGTGAAGAGATTGTTACGTGAGATATCTGATATTTTCTTGCCTATGTTTTCCTCTAGGACTTTTATGGTGTCACGGCTTACATTTAAGTCTTTGATCCATCTTGAGTTTATTCTCGTGTGTGGTGTAAGTTGGTGGTCTAGTTTCATTTTTTTGCAGGTCCCTATCCAGTTCTCCCAGCACCATTTGTTAAAGAGGCTCTTCTCACTCCATTTTATGTTCCTTCCTCCTTTATCAAAGATTAGTTGACCATAGAGGCCTGGGTTTATTTCTGGACTCTCTATTCTGTTCCACTGATCTATATGTCTGTTCTTATGCCAGTACCATACTGTTTTGATTACAGTGGCTTTGTAGTATTGTTTGATATCTGGTGTTGTGATTCCTCCTGCTGTGTTCTTCTGTCTCAAGATTGCTTTTGCTATTCGGGGTCTTTTTTGGTTCCATATGAATTTATGGAGTATTTGTTCTAGGTCTGTGAAATATGTCATTGGTATTTTAATAGGGATTGCATTGAATTTGTAAATTGCTTTGGGTAGTATGGCCATTTTGATGATGTTGATTCTTCCCATCCAAGAACATGGTATTTGCTTCCATTTATTTGTTTCTTCCTTAATTTCTTTCTTCAATGTTATATAATTTTCAGAGTACAGGTCTTTTATCTCTTTGGTTAAGTTTACTCCTAGGTACTTTATTTTTCTTGTTGCTATAGTAAATGGTATTTTCTTTTTTGTCTCTGTCTCTGCTATTTTATTGTTGGTGTACAGAAATGCCTTGGATTTCTGTATATTTATTTTGTACCCTGCGATTTTGCCAAATTCACTTATTATATTGAGTAGTCTTTTAGTGGAGTTTATAGGATTTTCTAGGTATACTATCATATCATCTGCATATAATGAAAGTTTCACTTCCTCTTTCCCAATTTGGATTCCTTTTATTTCTTTTTCTTGTCTGATTGCTGTGGCTAGGACTTCCAACACTATGTTGAAAAGGAGTGGAGAGAGTGGACAACCTTGTCTCGTTCCTGAGTTCAGGGGGAATGCTTTCAGTTTTTGTCCATTGAGTATGATGTTGGCCTCAGGCTTCTCATATATAGCCTTAATTATGTTAAGATATGCTCCCTTTATTCCCATTTTGCTGAGTGTTTTCATCATAAATGGGTGTTGAACTTTATCAAATGCTTTTTCTGCATCTATTGATATGATCATGTGAGTTTTGTCTTTCATTCTGTTTAGGTGATGTATTATATTTATTGATTTGCGAATATTAAACCATCCTTGCATCCCTGGAATGAAGCCCACTTGATCATGATGTATGATCTTTTTGATGTGTTGCTGGATCCTGTTTGCCAATATTTTATTGAGGATTTTAGCATCGATGTTCATCAGTGATATTGGCCTGTAGTTTTCTTTCTTTGTTGTGTCTTGACCTGGTTTGGGGATTAGGATAATACTGGCTTCATAGAAAGAGTTTGGGATTTTCCCTTCTTCTTGGATTTTTTGGAACAGTTTGAGGAGGATAGGAGTTAGTTCTTCCCTGAATGTTTTGTAGAATTCGCCTGTGAAGCCATCCGGTCCAGGGCTTTTGTGTGCCGGGAGATTTTGGATTACTGTTTCAATTTCCTTCTTTGTTATTGGTCTGTTGAGACTTTCCACTTCTTCTTGATTCAGTTTTGGAAGGTTGTATGTTTCTAGAAATTTGTCCATTTCTTCTAGATTGTCAAATTTCTTGTCATACAGTTGTCTGAAGTAATTTCTAACTATCATTTGTATTTCTGAGGTATCAGTCGTGATTTCTCCTCTTTCATTTCTGATTTTGTTTATTTGTGTCTTCTCTCTTTTTTTCTTGATTAGACTGGCTAGAGGCTTGTCGATTTTGTTGATTTTTTCGAAGAACCAGCTCCTAGTTTCGTTGATCTTTTGGATTGTTTGTTTAGTCTCTATGTCATTTAGTTCTGCTCTGATCTTGATGATTTCATTCCTTCTTCTTGCCCTAGGCTTTGTTTGTTGTTGTTGTTCTAGTTCTTGTAGCATTGTGGTTAGGTTTTTTATTTGAGATTCTTCTAGCCTTTTCAGATATGCCTGTATTGCTATAAACTTCCCTCTCAGGACTGCTTTTGCTGTGTCCCACAGGTTTTGGGTTGTTGTGTGCTCATTATCATTAGTTTCTAGAAATTTCTTGATTGCTTCTTTGATGTCATTGTTAACCCATTCATTATTTAATAGCATGTTATTCAATCTCCATGAGTTTGGGTGTCTTTGATTTTTTCCTCTGAGGTTGATTTCTAGTTTCAAGGCATTGTGATCTGAAAAGATGCTTGATATGATTTCAATTTTCTTGAATTTGTTGAGGCTTGTTTTGTGACCTATCATGTGGTCTATCTTTGAAAATGTCCCATGTGCACTTGAAAAGAATGTATATTTTGCTTCTTTGGGGTGAAAAGTTCTATATATATCAGTTAGATCCATGTGGTTTAGTGTGTTGTTCAATGCCTGTATATCCTTGGTGTTTCTTTGCTTTGATGATCTGTCTATTGTTGATAATGGAGTGTTGAAGTCCCCTACTATGAGTGTGTTGTTGTTGATATCCTTTTTGTGGTCTTCTAGTATTTGCTTTATGTATTTGGGTGCTCCTATGTTGGGTGCATATATGTTTATCAAAGTCATATCTTCTTGATGGATTGTTCCTTTAAGTATTATGAAATGTCCTTCTTTGTCTCTTTTTATTGTCCTTGCTTTAAAATCCATTTTGTCTGATATGAGAACTGCTACCCCGGCTTTTTTTTCCGGTCCGTTTGCTTGGAATATTTTTTTATATCCCTTTACTTTCAGTCTGTGTAAATCTTTTGTTTTGAGGTGTGTTTCTTGTAGACAGCAAATATGTGGGTCCTGTTTTCTGATCCATTCCGTTACCCTATGTCTTTTAATTGGAGCATTTAATCCATTTACATTTAAGGTTATTATTGACGTGTATTTATTCATTTCCCTTTGTACCTCTGTTCCTCTCCTCTCTTGTTTTTTCCTTCTTTTTTCTTAGAACAGTCCCTTTAGCATCTCTTGCAATGCTGGTTTGGTGGAGATGTATTCTTTCAGTCTTCCTTTGTCTGAGAAACTCCTTATTTCTCCTTCTATTTTGAATGAGAGCCTTGCTGGGTAGAGTATTCTTGGTTGTAGGCCTTTGTTTTTCATTGCTTGAAATATTTTTGACCATTCCCTTCTGGCTTGTAATGTTTCTGTTGAGAAATCAGTTGATAGCCTTATCGGAGCTCCCTTATATGTTATTTGCTGCTTTTCTCTTGCTGCTTTTAGGATTCTCTCTTTGTCTTGGAATGTTGCCATTTTAACTATGATGTGCCTTGGAGTGGGTTTTTGGGGGTTCCTCTTGATTGGAACTCTCAGTGCTTCTTGGACTTGCATAGCTTTTCCTCTCATCAGGTTCGGAAAATTTTCTGTCACTATTTCTCCTATCAGATTTTCAATTCCATGTTCCTTTTCTTCTTCCTCTCGTATTCCGATGATCCTTAAATTATTTTTCCTAATGCTATCCTGTAATTCCCTTACATCTTGTTCATATTTTTTCAATCGTTTTTCATTTTGCTGTATTGTCTGGGAGTTTTTCTCTACATTATCTTCTAACTCACTAATCCGATCTTCTGCTTCGTTTAGTCTGCTTTTGACTGATTCTACTGTGTTTTTCAGTTCAGAGATTGTATTCTTAAGTTCTTCCTGGTTCTTGTTAACGATTTCTATGTCTTTTTTTATGCTGGTGTAGTTCTCTGCAAGTTCCCTGTAATTTTCTTGGAGCTGCTGGTAACTTCCTTGAAGGTTGTCATAGTTGATTTTAAGGATGTCGAGTATATTGAGCTTCTTTACCACCATTGTTTTGAATTCCATGTCTGACATTTGGGCTATGTCTATTTCGTCTATCTCTCTTTCTGAGGATTCCTCTTTTCTTTTCATTGAGGGGTTATTTTTGCGTCTTACCATGTTGGATTCTTTTTGTTATTATTTATTTATTTATTTATTTATTTATTTATTGGGGGGGTAGTCTGCTTTGACTTCCCTCCTTTGTGGTGTAATATTCTTTATCGAAGGTCTGGGAGTTTCAGTGGTGCAGTCTCTTTGATATCCTGAGCCTGATGGTCTTGAGTTACCCTTTATGTCGTTTGTTTATGCTGTTCGGTTATATTTCAGATGTTCTTTGATAGGATCTTCCTTCTGGCTACTTGGTTGAGAGTCACTCTATCTGCTTTGTCTTGAGTTCTTTTGTGGATATGCTGTTAAAGACATAAACACACAACCCAGGCAGGAGACCCACACCCTCAGAAAGTATCCCCCACTCTATCCTGCTATCGTTAGCCAACTAGCCCGTATTAATATAAATGTAAAGAGATTTGAGCTTTTATACTATAAGAAGAATAGATACGAGTTGTTTTTGGGGAGGAAAAATATAATTTTTGATAGAGGGGTTGATAGATTAATAATAGTTGAGACTGTGCAAGCCAGTTAGTAATATTTACATTGTATGTTAAGAAAAATAGAAGAAAAGGATAGAAAAATACTTAGTATAGTAAGAAAGTGGGATTGTATTGTATTTGGGTTTATATAGTAATTATATTGTATTATTTAAAGTAATAGGGGGGCTAAGCTAGACACACAAACGAATAAACCACTATTAAAGAGAAAGGATGAGAAGGAGAGGTTATATGCAACACGTTAGAGATAAAGTTTGTTATTATTGGAAGAGGTGGAGGAAAAACACCCCCCCAAAAAATCCCCAAGAAAATAGAAGAAAGAAAAGAAGAAAGAGAGAAAGAGAAGAAAATAAAAAATTTACCACAACCCCCCCCAAAAAAACCCCAAAGGTAAGCAAGAAAGGAACAAAGAAAGATAGAAAAGAAAGAATACAGAAGAAAGAAAGAAAAAAGAGAGAGAGAAAAAAAATTGAACCAAAAAAAAAAAATATATATATATATATACCCCCCAAAACCCCCCCAAAAAAACCCCCAAAGGTAACCAAGAAAGGAACAAAGAAAGATAGAAAAGAAAGAATACAGAAGAAAGAAAGAAAAAAGAGAGAGAAAAAAAAATTGAACCAAAAAAAAAAAAAAAATATATATATATATATATATATATACACCCCAAAACCCCCCCAAAAAAAACCCCAGGAAAAGAATAAAGAAAGAAGGAAAGAAAAGAAATTATTAAGAAGAAAGAAAGAACAAGGGAGAAAAAATTTGGAAAGAAAAAAAAAAAAAAACGATGTTTTTACTCCGTTTTAGCCTTGGTGTGTTGCCTTCTTTTTCTGGGTCCGCAGCTGGTCTAGTGTGGGAGGTCAGAGGTTCTTGTTCTTTTGCCGGACTGGTGTGCGCACCCGGTTGCCGGCACTGCGCGCTACCTTGCTGCCCGCTGTAGCCAGTTGAGGTGCCCTTGCGCGCAAGCCCCTGCGCGCTCGGACGGCCCGAGAGTTTGCCCCGCGGTTGGAGCCCACTGCTGCCGGGCCGCGGTGGTTCCCCGTTCGTGCCAAGGTGTCTCTGTCCGCGCGGGCGGCCCGAGCGCTTTCCTCGGGATTGGCTCCCGCCTTCGCTGGGCCGCGGCGGTTCCCCGTTCGCGCCGAGGTGTCCCTGCCCGCGCGGGTGGCCCGAGCGCTTTCCCCGGGATTGGCTCCCGCCTTCGCTGGGCCGCGGCGGTTCCCCGTTTGCGCCGAGGTGACCCTGCCCGCACAGGCGGCCCGAGAGCTCCCACTGACCCCAGGCTGAGGTGTTTTCGCGCTCGCGCGCTGCCCCGTGCCCTCAGTCCCGCTGAGCCGAGCTCCGGGAGTTGGTCTCTCGCCTCTTAGGGCAGGGCCAGGGACACTTGCGCTCAGTGGAATCGAGCGTCCGTGGGTCGCCGCCTCTCGCTGTTCCCGTGCTGCAGCCGCCCCGTTCCCTCACCCGTCTGGGTGGGCACAAACAGAGCCTGCGCTAGTGGTCTGCTTTCCGGCCTAGGGTCCTGCGCCCACGGGAGCTGTCTAGGGGTGTCTGTGCACAGTCCTCTGCGTGTTCAGTGGGCCCTCCCTGTGCCCGTTGGGGCACTGATCTTATGTCCGTTGGGGAGTGTCCGAGGGACGCCTGGACTCACGGCCCCGCGCGCCTGGGCCAGTGAATGAGAGCACTTCCCTATGTGCGCCCCCGCGACCCAATGGTAGGGTTGAGGAGTGGATTAGCGCGCCCCTGCGCCTGGGCTCCTCCAGAACGGCCTACCACACCCAAACTTTCCTCCCCTCTCCACCGTCCACTAGAGAAAAATATAAAGGAGAATTATGTTCTCACTTGCCCGGCAGCACGCTGTCTCCTGTCCTTCAGCGCCAATGCCACTTGGTCGAGTCCCGTCTCTGCCAGCGGGCAGAGATCCGCTCTCCGCCTGACTCCTCTCTGGGGTAGCCTGTGGTCGCCAAAAATCCTTTGTGTGCTTCCCGCCACAGCTCGGGCAGCCGCCCCAGTCAGGAATCCCGTTTCGTCCCCTTTTTCTCCACTATCCTCACTAAACAGGTTGTTCCCAGATGGATTTTCTCTAATCCAGCAGTGCCTTGGCTCAACTCCCGCCAATGTCCAGCTGCTCACTGAGATGTTCTGTCTGCAATTAGACCAAACTGCAGACGGGTCTCCGGAGCCTAAAACCGCAACCTCTCCTCACTCCTCCGCCATCTTACCTCCAGCACTCTCTTTTTTTGAAACACTATTGATTCTTTAACTCTGCCATATTCTATACATATTTGTTTTTTTTCTCAATACAAACGTTAAGAATTACTTGCTCTCATAATAGAAAAAATAAGTATATATGTTAGCACATGTCCTACATAATAGGATTTAGTGTAAATATACTTTTTCTGCATTAGGTCATATACATCTACTAAACAGACAGTTGCCTTATCATCTGAGCATTCTTAACACAATGTTTGGCTTTCAACAAGTACTTGTAGTCATAAAGACTATCTTGAAAGTTGACCAGGAAATTGATAAAAACTGATTGATGGATCCTTTACCATCCATTGGTGTTATTTTGTCATAGAGATTCAGTTAAAACTTCAAGAAATATAAATAAACAGAACTGACTCATTGCATATAAACATTCATGGTAAAGATGGTCATTGGATGAAGTATAATGAATTAGAATATAGTCTTGAATTTTGACAGACTAGGATTTGCTCGAATAAGATATTACTTTTGTACAATTAAATGTCTTCTGTTGTCAAGAATTTTGCCCATCTTTCAAGCTATGTTTCAAGGCAAAAGAGAACATATCAGTACTGGGATCAGAAGGCTTCTTAAAGTAAGGCAGAATTTATATGTTAAATATTGGTCTCTCTATTGTCACCTAAATTTCACTTTTCTCAACTCAAGGCAAATATTTCAATGATTTTGTCTGTTTGTGGTCATGAAAGATTTTGACCACAAAATTTATCTAAGACTTTTGTCAAAGTGATTTAAGTCATCTTATGCTTAGTTAAGAACATTAATTATCTTTTAAAAATAATTATGGCATTGTTTTATAAATTTGGAGGGTTCTCAGTACCTCAATTTTACTTGTAAATTTGTTTATAGCATTCATTATTTTTTCAGGTAGTGACTTATAAAGTAGATAATGAAATATTTTAGAAAAAGGGATAGCCTCGTTGGCTTATTTGTGGTTATAGAAAGCTATGACTTCAATATGTTGCTGTCAGAGAAAGTATGACAAAAGAAATGGTTGGGTTGTTTTTATGAGAAGATTTTTCACTACACATAAACTATTACTAAAAATTGAAGTTACATGTGTTAACTCCATTATCTTGATGATAACCAATCATACCATGCTCTGTGAGGTATTCAGATAAGGAATAAATCAGGTAATGACTGGTTGTACAGGAAAACAATAGAGTGGTAAAAAAAATTGTAATTAATTGTGGTGGATTTTTTTTTCAAAATAGAGAAGAGATTTCTAAACTGAAAGTTATGTGTAGAAATAACATAATTCTCAGACTAATGAGTAAAACTGTGATAAAACATCACAGATATTAAAATTTATAATAATCAATCACACGTTGACAGTATGGATTTGAATTGTCAATATTGATGTGGGCTCTGTTCTATTAGTTTTGTTAAGATCACTGTATAAAGGCAGAACACTCTATAATGCAATTTGCACAAGTAATCTTGGACTAATTTATTAAACAGAAATAAGCAGAATACCCTGAATTTTAGGGAGCACCTAGGAATTCATAAATGATCCTCTTGTTGTGGAGCATACACATTGGCTACATGCAGATGATTAATTTTAAGAGGAAAAGCTATACCACTTGGATCCATCATTAGCATATAACCTATACTAATGCTTCTGAAAAAAACTACATTATCTAACTCTGGCTTAACTGATTACTTGATTCATTAAAAATATATTCAATGTATAATACATGTATCAATAATTTTTCTAGGTATTAAAAATGAAAACATATACATAAATGTAATACTTAGCATCTTTTAAAAAAACCAGAGAGGAATGTACTGCTCTATCAGTTAGGATCTTTAAAAGAAACAAGTGATTCATTCAAATTAAAATTATTCAATGAATAGAAATATTAATTCAAAGAATCAGGAACAGTTGAGATAATATCTAAGGTTAGTGGGCAAGTTGAATTTAGTAAGGGGCATGGATGGCTCTGCCCTATCTTGGCCTTAATGAGCAAGTAGAGAATGTGGTTTCCAAACTTGAAGACAGAGAGGAAGGGCTGTTGTGGAGGTGACCACCCCACAGGAGCTAAAATACACTAGCTCTCGTCACTCTGCAAGGGACTCCCACTGCACTTTCTCTGCCACACAATCTCCCAAAACCAATGGTAAGATAGAACCAGAAACCAGAGGGCAAATGAGCTTATCAAAATCTGTGAGGTCAGTCTAAGAGGGCAGATTGGGCAAAGGACCCGAATAGACACTTCTTCATGGAGTACATACAGAAGGTCAATAGACATATGAAAAGATGTTCAATGTCACTAATCATTATAGAAATGCAAATTAAAACCACAATGAGATATCCTATCAGAATGGCTATTATCAATAAATCAACAAATGAATGTTGGCGAGGACGTGGAAAAAGGGGAACCCTAGTGCACTGTTGGTGGGAATGCAGACTAGTGCAGCCACTGTGGACAGCAGTATGGAGTGACCTCAAAAAATTAAAAATGAAGCTACCTTATTATCTAGACTTTCCACTTCTGGGAATATATCCAAAGAAACCTGAAACAATAATTCGAAAGAATATATGCACCTGTACGTTCTTTGTGACATTATTTACAATCGCCAAGATTCAGAAGCAACCCAAGTGCCCATCAGTAGATGAGTGGATACAAAAGCTGTGGTACGTTTACATGATGAAATAGTACTCAGTTATAAAAAAGAAGAAAATCTTGCACCTTGCAACAGCAGGGATGGACTTGAAGACTATAATGCTAAGTGAAATAAGTCTATCAGAGAAAGACAAATACCACATGATTTCACTTATATGGGGAATCTAATTATGAGACAGATTGATAGAGAGCAGGCTGACAGCTATCAGGGTGGGCTGTTAGTGGGCTTGGTAGTGGGGTGGAGGGATTGAGCAAAAAGAGAAAACTGATGGACAGCAACAACAATGTGGCGATTGCTGGGGGGAGGTGGAGTGGGAGAAGGTGGAGGAGGGTATACAAGGGATAAATGGCGATGGAAGAAAACTTGACTTGGTGTGGTGAACACACAATACAGTGTACAGATAATATGTTGTAGCATCGTGCACCTGAAACCTGTATCCTTTCATTAACCACCCCAATAAATTCAATAAAAAAGGAAGAAATTAATATGACAGTAAAAAAAAAATAGAAAGGTAGAGTATATATGGGGAAATAAGACATCAGCCCAATTATTATACTTATTTTATGGATGAGGAAACTGTAAAAGTCATAGCTAGTAAGTGGCAAAATCTGGATTCAAAGCCAAGTTTGTCTGATTTCAGGGACCAAATGGCTTCTGCTCTCAAGAGATTTGCAATATTGTAAAGAAGAGGCCAAACTTCAGAGAAAAGGGCAATACAGTGTAATCAACATCAAGATGTCAAGGATGTTTCCTAGCCTATGACCACAATTTCTCTTTGTCTCCCCCCCCCTCAAAAGTGTAGGAGGAAGAAACCATGAGTTCTTTTATCTGCAAATGGATTTGGAACTGTGCCTGTGCCCAGTGAAAAGTATGAGAGGATGCCAGGAGCATCACATAAGTGATGCAGTTATTCATTTAAAGTTGTTGATTGCAACTAAATCAGGTTTCTTGGTCTCATACCTTCTCTTTCTACAATCTTTGCACAGAAATTTAGTTTTTTCTTTGTCACTTTAGGAGAATTGGTAGAGGCTAAAAATATTTTAACTTTGGGATTTTTAATGTTGTTGTCATTGCTGTCTTTGACGATTCAGGTGTTGTGAACTTTATCTCTATTGATCATGCTCATGCTTCTATTCTTCTAAATTTAGGATTGCCATGAAATTACAAATCTTGTCAAATGGAAAATTTTTAAATGACCAGGAAATACTTTGGAAAATATGAAGCCTCTTCTTTCCTCTCAGCCAAGCTTGTGTAAAACTCCATTGTCAGCATCCAAACATTATAAATGATGCCTCTGGGCATTCATAAAACCCCTTACATTATATCATGGGATTATTTTTGTCATTGTCACTGTGTTACCAAGGATAACTTAATAACTCTGATCTAAATTCTGTGATTACATACATTCAGAGGATTATTTGATATAATTGAGTGTGCTCTTTTGTTGGATTCCAAATTCAATTTATGTTCAATATTTGAAGACAATATTTAGTAGTGGTTATCAAGGTTAGAGTAAGCCCCATAGGTACTCCTGCAGAATCAAGCTTCTAAGTCACCTTTTTCATTAGCTGGTAACATTTTTAACAACTAACACAGCTAGTGCAGAAATGAGAGAATTCTGTAATTTCTTTACTTGGGGCACGATTCACTTAATCCAGATCTGAATGCTCTATATTTATGACACATCTGCTTAGCTGACACAAGGTATACATTTCTTATACCTTAAACATTTTCAATTTTGTAAGATTATCTGTAAAAAGATACCTGATCAATTCTTAGTCTTACATATGTACTATTTAATTTCTAAATCCTCACAAATACAAGATTCAGATATACTTTGATACCAAAGTTAGAAAGTTTGAGTTTTGAACTTTGTTAATTATGAAGGCTACTATTTTATTTCTTTTTTTCTTTCTTTGTTTATTTTGAGAAACCTCATGATGTATAGACAAGCACAAGGCCATGGACTTGAGTCTAATGTCATGATTGATTGTGACTTTTTGGACAGCCTTCTTTGGGGAAGAATATGTTCATTTTGTGTGCTGATAAAAAGCAAATGAATATATGTGACTAAGAGGATAATGTATAATAGATTGTGTTATTGTCCCCAGTTACACACTTTTCTTTATGAAGAGGACTATGCATATCTTTCCACTGCCAGGTGAATGAAGGTGAATCCCCCTGGAAGACTTTTATATCTGTGACCCATTGATATGAGGCATGGTCATGTGACTTAATTTAGCCAATGAAATAAAAGTTGAAACCATATCTGATCAGAAATTTATGAGCCATGAAATGTTTCAGCTCTTCTCTTTTTCTTCTTCCATGTGAGTAAGTATAGGTTGGCCAAAAATTTCATTTTTTTTTCTGTAAGATGACTCTAGTAGCACTTAATTGTCCTCCACTTCATCCAAAACAATTTTGTTAGATTCTATTGTGACAGCTGTCATATCAGTGTGCATTTAAAAAAAAATGTATCAAATTGGTCAATTTTTGTATAGCCATTTGAAAATTGAAGATGGAGGAAAATATGCAACATTTTTGGCATATTATGTTTTATTGTTTCAAAAAAAGTAAAAACACAACAGAAATACAAAAAAAAAGTTGTGTAGTGTGTGAAGGTGCTGTGACAGATCTAACATGCTCAAGGGTGGTTTGTAAAGTTTCATGCTGAAGATTTCTTGTTAAATGATGCTCCGTGGTTGGGTAGACCAGTTAAAGTTGACAGTGATCAAATTGAGGCATTAATTGAGAATAATCAGTGTTATACCACGTGGGAGATAGCCAACATACTCAAAATATCCAAATCAATAAACTTATTGGTGAAAATGAAAAACGTGTCTTTTAAATTGGGAAAACTATAATATAATAATAAATCCTTTTAATGTCTTTTATTTTACAGAACACACACACACACACACACTTTTTGGCCAACCCAGTGTGTCTCAGATACAGTTGCTGCTTCAGCCTGGATCCTGTAATGAAAAAGACATGAGAAATAAGAGCCACTTACCACACCCAGCCAACATGTAACAGGAGTGAACAATTGACAAGATATTGGGTTGACTAAAAAATCCATATTTTTTTCCCAGAAAATAAAATACACATTTTTCATTTTCACCTATAATTTCATTGATTTGGACATTTTGAATATGATGGCTATCTTCCACATGGTATAATGTTGATTGTTCTCAATTAATGTTTCAATTTGATCACTATCCACTTTAACTGGTCTATTCAACCATGGAACATTGTTTAGCAAGCAATCTGCAACATGAAACTTCACAAACCACTCTTAGCATGTTCGAGCCACCTTCTCCACACACTGCACAAATCTTTCCTTTTGTTAAAATTTCAGTTTAATTTTAACCTTTCTTGAAACAATAAAGCATAATAGCCAAAATGTTGCATATTTTCTTCAATCTTTGATATTAAAATTGTTACAGAAAAAGTCATCAATTTGGTAAGTTTTTTTAATGCACACTGATATGACAGCTGTCACAATAGAATCTAATGAAATGTATTTGAATGAAATTAAAAACTAAGTGCGACTGGAGCCATCTTACGGAAAAAAAGCAAATGAACTTTTTGGCCAAGCCAATACTTATATTTAAGAGATCACCTAGGAAACAGCTAAATGTTATGTGAATATTTAAAACTTTTTTTGCCTTTTCCACTTTTTGTTGATGAAGGTGTAAAGTGATAATAATGCATTTTTTCAAGGAGATGTTAAAAAAAAACAAACAAACAGCTAAGCATTACCTAGAGTAGTTTGAATGCATAATAGAGCCAAGTAATATGGAAAAGAGAAGTCAAGAGTTGAGATATTGCCTATGGTTTCTTACTTTCACACATTAAGACACATGGGAGACTATTTAAGTGAAGTCACAAGTGAAGGTGTCATCCTTTCAACTTTTATACAATTGCTGTATCACTCACTGCCACAAACATTGAAATGTTGAAATCATATCTGAGCAGAAATTTACAAGTCATGATGAATAGACCTCTTACTGTTTCGGAATGCAACCGTATTCCTGACCAGGGTATATGTTTCCTCACTGTTTTTCTCTTTTCTTCAAAATAGGCTCATAATGTTAAGATTCCCTTGCTTAATTTATCTTTGGCATTTCAATAGTTCATGAATTTGCAAGACAGCGTTCTTACTATTTTCACCTTTTGATAATGTGTTTTATAATGAGTTTAGTTCATCTACTGTACTGCACTTGACAAAAAGAAAACTAGAATAAAATATTGGTCTTCAAATCTCAAGATTTAAATTGTACTATTGCAACATTACCCAAGAATGTACGTTAGGAAAAATTGTCAGAGGCTTTTAAAGTGTCAGAAAGGGCAGGATCTGCATGGATAAATTATGAGAAAAATTTTTTTCTTTTTTCTATTATGCCAAAAAATATCACCACTAGTTTTCATTCTGAGTTGTTGACCCTTAATATTTCATACAAGATATCCCAAACTGTCTAAAACATTTTTATATTGATTTAATTTTTTTTTACTTCTTTTACTTATGTATCTGAGTATGCTTTAGATTTATTCAGTTTTCTATCTAAGGTATCTGTGCATTATCATACCAGTCCTGTGTTTGTCTAATTATTCGGAGTGTACATTTACAAAATTGTTATTAAAATGCAATTTTAAATAGAATTACATTATGTCATTGAGATGTAATTTGCTTACATAAACACTTTTAATGTTATTCAGGAGCATTAGTAGTTTTCAATGTTAATAGAAAATAATTTTTAGGACATTATAAAAAATAAGGGTTTTGTAGGAAGGAGTAAAGAATTACTGACACAATTACAATTTCTATTGGATAATAACAATATAGTATTAAATGTTTTTAGCCTTTACTGTATGCCAGGCATAACTTTTGACTCTTTACATATGTTAATTTATTTAATGTTAATCCCAAGAAGTGGCTGTTACTATTACATCTGTTTTACAGATGAGGTCTTCAGGGCATAACCAAGTTAAAAAACTTGCCCATGGACAAACAGCTAATGTGGTGGATTTATCAAACCCAGGCAATCTGAACCAGAACCCCTCTTTTAAAATATAAAAGATTCACAAATACTAACATTAAAATTTGTATTACTGTATAGATATTCTCAGTCTTCTACTAATGCACCATAAATCATAAAGCTTTAGAGCTGTTGTAGGGAAAAGATTATTAGTTGAATTTGGTATCCATTTCCTAAACTAAATCTTAAATTTTGGTAGAAATGATTACCAAAATTTGTGTTTATTTTCCACAAAATAGAGTTTTATTTGTTATCTTAAGTCATTGTGTGTTTTATTTATGGGTCTTACTCCCTAAGTTAGGAGACTCTAGAAGACAGGGAGGATGATTTATTTATTTTGCTGACACTACATCATCCATGCCTGTCTTTGCAGCCTCTTGTAAGTAAAAGACACTGTCACATTACTTACATAGGTTCATTTTTCTCTAGTTTCTAAATTAGTTCAACCATCTGTCATCATGGGTTTTTATTGTTGTTGTTGTTACTGTTCCTCATATACAAACCAATCTTGCAGAATCACAATGCAGTCATCCAGTATCTCATGGCAGCCCCTTTAAACACATTCAGTGTCTTACCAGCCAAACAAGACATATACAAGTATTATTACCTACCAAGACCCAGTCTGGATCTTCGAGGCCCTCTCCTGTATTTCTCAGCCATGTGCAGACATAAACCATTATATTCTTCTTTCCTGAATCATCCTGATAGCTATTTTCAGTACTAAACATTCAGTTTCTACTCTAACCATGCTTTCTGTTCCACATTTCCTTCACCTCAGCACTGATAGACAGTGCAGAGGTATCAGAATGCCTAACACAGGGAAATTCATTTTGTGTAGACACGCATAGGCATTCAATACATGTTTAAGGAATTGAGTTATAATGTCCAATCAAAATTATTCTATGAAGAAATATATTTAAGATAAACTCACTTCGAAAGGGTAGAGTTAGATAACTTGGTAGAATTATATGAGTTAGATCAAACTATTTAGCAAGTTTAAAAAGCAGACAGTGTTCCATGTTTAGCTATCAGTGGATTAATGGATTTAAGTTATACATATTAGATACCCATGGGTATAAAAAGAGCATTCTGTTACAAATTAACATTCTCATCACTCATTTGGTCAAAGTGTTTTGGAATAGAAACAAACATTTTATTTATGGAATACCTGGAGTATATTTTTGTATGCTTTCTTTCTTTTGATTTCTTTTTATTTCTTTCAAGAATTAATACTTATAGAAAATTATAAAAATGGGATTCGTGTTGAGAACTTTTTTTTTTTAAATAGTATAATGTACTTAATTTGTTGAAGATCAAGGAAGGATTATCAGTTTTCATGATTAGGCTTTGAATTCCAAAAAAGTGTCAGAGCAATGAATGTACATTTTTTTGTAGAGATTAATAAGTACCGTATTTTTTGCTCCATAAGATGCATTTCCCCACAAAAGTGGGGGGAAATGTCTGTGCATCATATGAAGCAAATATTGCATCAAAAACCGTTATGTGTGTTACCTGACCTGTTAGTAGTGGCGACAGCTGTTAGAAGAGGAAGCGGTGGGCCCATGCAAAACCCCTGAGGATGCTTAAATGTCCCACTTTACTTTTGAATCTTAGGGTGTCTTGTCAGTTGCCATCTGCCTCTGTCCATCACCTGGGACCTGGGGGAGTGCAGAGGGCCACTTGACACTCCAAGCTACAACCGCTGACCTGTCCAATCAGCTGAGGCTGATAATGGATATGAGACACAGTGCCAATTGCCAACTGTCTTTGACACTGGGTGGGGTCTGTGTCAGTAGAGCTGCCTCCAATCACCAATCACTGTGTCTTAAGCTCTGCCAATCATGAGAGGCAGGTGGGTGGAACTGAAGTAACATGTTCTCAGTTGGCTACTAGCTCCATTAGATGCTACAGCTGTCTCGTCTCATCTACCTCCATACTATTTATAATGACACCAGATTTCTGTGTGAGGAGGCCAGCAGTAACTGGGTGAGCAGCCATAAATGCTGAAGTTATGGTGAGGTTACTATTCTAGCAGTATCACAGGCACTGAGGGGATTAAGGGGTATCAATAGCCATAACAGGCACTGGGGGGTAATTTTCCAGAACCTGTAACTAGGATAGTGATACTCTCTGTGACTGTTACAGCCAGTGATACCTCTTAACTCCCTCAATGCCTATTATTAAAAGCTCCCATAAATTCTGACTCTAGCGATGATGAATTCTTGGGGTTCCCAGAAAACTAGAAGAGTACTTGAACCTTAAAGTCTCTCCTCATTTGTTAATGACAGTGATGATAGTTCCTAATACTGCTTTGACTGCTGTTCACTTTACATATTTGAAATATTATTTTATATTTTACTAAATATTTTAGTACACCATTTGGTTCAGATTTTTTTTTTTTTTCCTTGTTTTCTTCCTCTAAACCTAGGTGAGTATTATGGTCAGGTATGTCTTATAGTGTGAAAAACATAAAATTAAGGCATATAAAGTAATTATTTGATTCATAAGTCACCAGTATCAACAACTAAGAATAAGAGAAAAATACAAGGTAGATGGTTATCCCACAGCCCATGGAATAAATGTTTAAGTTTGTTACTAAAGGATTGGCCTGAAAAGAGTCTGGGAAGGCCCAGAGCCTGGAGTTCTTTATTTCCACATTTACAGATAGCGAGAGAATCTCCATGGTGTAAGAAGTTTCTGGAAATATATGATTATATGAGTGTATTTCAGAAGAGCAGTTAATTTCAGGGATACAATATAACTTTAGTTCCTGATAGACAAGGAAAGTAGGACAAAGGAAAGTCATAGGAAAGCTGAAACTTGAAGTTTAGGCATGCAGTTCTCTGGACTGTCTATAAAGCAAAGAGGTCCAAGTCTTCAACTGTGACTCAGGCGCAGGAATTCAGTCTCTAAAAGGAAAATGTGCATGGACCTAGATGGATTCTATACTTAGTAGGTTGTGAATGGTGATTTTCGAAACTTCTAACCATTAGAGTCACCTGGAAAAATTTTAAAGTACTGAACTCTTTAAAGGCCAGAACTCTTGTAGTTTAATTACTTGTTCTTAGGTGGAACTTTACATTAGAGTTTTTGGTGTTCATATTTTGCTGATGTTATTTGTTTATATTTTGGTTTGTGTTTGTTTGATTTTGTGGTGTCAGTTACAGGTGATTCTGTTGTACAACCGTAATTGAGAGCTACTGTTTTACAGTGTGTGCAGAGCACCTGGGAATTTTGTGGAAATGCATATTTTGATTTAGTAACCTCACACAAAGCTTAAAATTCTGCAGTTCTACCAAGATCCCGGTGGTAGTGGTTTACATAGCATACTTTGGGTTAAAAAAAAGACTATGCCCATACACAAGATTCCAACAGTTATTCAGGCTTGCAGAAGAAAGGTCCCTTATCAGAGCCTGTAATTCTTATAAGTTCCCATTTTAGAATTAGGATACAAAAGTAAAGAGGGATAAGGCTTAGCCTTAGGTTACCATATGATCTGTTCTGGAGAGTTTTAAAATCAACATTCACACAGTGTTTCTCACTCTTTAAAAAAAATCCTATTTCCTATGTGGTATTTGACTAACTTTTGCATAGTCTTGGCAAATAGAAATATTTTCTCAAGGCTTTCTTTTCTGAAATTTGTATTCTGAATCGATCATTTCTTTAGCAACAATACAAGTCTTGGGTGCTAATATTCTGACTCTTGTCATGCTGCTTCTTAGGGTATGTACCACAGAACATACTTTGTTTCCTATCTCTTTAGAAAATACTTGAACATTATTTGACAAAATTTTACTGCACTTCATATTGGAGATGTGCATTTTAAAGAATTTTAATAATGGCAGCAACCAGATCCATTTCAAAAAAATGTCATTCATTTAACTTTCTATAAAAAAAACTACATTAGGGAAGAATTAAGCATCACAAAATTGTGATATAATGAATAAATTTTAGAGAACTTCAACAATAAAAGTGAGAGCACAGGGTGTCAAAAATTTAAACTGACTTTTTTTGGACATTCTTGCAATGTTTCTAGGAAATCCTCTAGGGGAAAATGGTGCTGATAAAAATGTACTACCATTCCTATGCTCATAAATACTTTTTCTAAGTTCTGAAATTTTAATAAGTATTATTTTGCAGTATGTAAGTTAAGAGATTGTATTAGGCATGTTAGAAAGCTGTATCAACATCTTTAGTTTATGTACTAATACTTAGGATTAATTGAACAAAATAATAACATTAAATCTGTGTGTTGCAAATATCTTTTTATTAATTTATCTGATTTTTTGCTCATGCATTTGGAATTTGAGAAAATATGCATGTATTTAGAACATAGTTGATCTCTTTATTAATAAGATCTGTGTATTAGTTTCTATTGTCATATCACAAATTTAAGAGCTTAGAGCAACACAAGTTACAGCTTGGTAGGTTAGAGCACAGTTTCCAAGGTCAGGATTTCTGGCATTGGTGAACTGGGTACTCTGCTCAGGTTATTCCCAATATGAAATCAAGGTGTCATTTAGGGCTGTAATCTCATCCGAGGTTTGGGTTCCTCTTCCAAGCTCACTTGTTGCCAGAATGCAGTTCCTTACAGTTGTAGGACTGAAACCCTCAGTTTTGGGAAGGTGTCTACTGCATTCTTTCACATGACTCTATCCAAAAGTGTCTCTTTGCTTCACTAAGGACAATAGGAAAGCATCTCTGGCACATGCAATCTGTCTGATTTCTTCCTGATTCTAACTAGTAGACTTTCTTTCAAAAGGCAGGCCAAGATATAATAGTCTCACTTTTCACTAACTTAAACTAATTAGAGGCCTATAGGGAACTGCTTCTCATGGTTTAGGGAATTGTAGCCCCAGCCTGAGCATGAATGTCACCGGCATTCTGGCTGTGCTTGTCTTTAAGTCTCAACATAAGGCTGCATGAGGGACATAACCGTAAACCACTCAGAGGGTTTCTGTGGGAATTAAATTTAAAGAATGCTTATTATGCTTTAGAATTTTCTCTGCTTTCTTTATCATTAATGGAACATAAACAATTTCTAGCAAGGAATGTATGAAACCTTGCACCTAGTGCCAATGTGGCATCAAGATGTTGGATAGACCCTGACACAGACTGGTCATTGTACCCTCTGTACTAGTACATGTAATCTGTTACTGTCAACTGTAATTCTAACGCCTCCAAGCTATTGATGATTCATAAATCTTGACCTTGTATCTCTCATGTGTATCCTCCTGAATAAAGGCACGAGAGAAGAAGGTCTAATAGCTGTTCTCCACTAGAGAGGCAGCCACCTTCCTTCCCCCAGACATAATGAAATATCATGGGTAAAGTTTGTTCCGCCATGGTCATGAAGCCTCTGCTGGACACAGCAACTTCCGACCAAGCTTAGAGTGTGTGAGGCACTTCCACAATAGAGGCCTTACTGATGTTTAAAGTGTTCTTACACCATTGCCATATAGCACTATCTAATCACAGCTGTGATATCCCATTCTACTCATAGAGCCAAAGGGACTGACATCCATGCAGGATCATGGGGCTATGCTAGCATCCCAGTGGCAAGTAGGCAGGGCATCATTTCAAAGGGGACTATTCTAGAGCCCTAAGATCTAATGAAATTTACCTTTCTAGGTTTGGACTTGATTAGGACATACCACTTCTTTTTTCTGTAAATGTTTCCCTTTTAGAATAAGAATGTCAATCGTATGCCTGTTCTGTATCTTGGAAGTACATATTTGTCTAATTTGACAAGTTCAGGGCTAGAGAAGAATTTTGTCTGAGGATGAATCATACCTCCAGCCTCATCCATATCTTATTTAGATGATATTTACATGAGAACTTGGACTTTAAATTTTAGAATTGAGGCTGAATTGAGTCAACAAATTGGAGACTGTTGGAATAGAATGACTGTATTATGCATAGAAAAAGGATATGAATTTTGGGGACCAGGAGAATAATGTTATGAGCTGAATGTTGTGTCCCTCCAAAATTAATAAGGATAAGGGCATGTGAGAACATAGCAGGAAGAGGGCTGCCTGGATTCCAGGGGGAGAGCTCTCACTAGGCACCAACCCTGCTTTCACCTTGATCTTGGATTATTAGCCTACAAAACTGTGAGAGAATACATTTCTATTTTTAAGACTCCATACTATGTAATTTTGTTATGGCAACCCAAAGAGATGAAGGTCTTACAGTATATATGGTTAGCAAAATAGATAATGCCAAACTATTCTATAAGTCCTACTAATGTATGTTTCCACCAGGAGTTCATCAGAATTTTTACTAGTTTACATTCTTGTCAAGAGCTGGTAATATTTTTATGTTTTTAATTTTAGCTTTTCTAGTTGGTAGTTAGTAGTATGTGAATATGATTTTATTTTACATTTCATCAATAACTAATAATATTGAACACTTTTGCTTACTTATACTGGGTATGAGAATAATTTTTTGTTAAGTGCTCAAGCCACTTGTTCATTT
Source organism: Furipterus horrens (assembly GCF_987537825.1). Classification (NCBI taxonomy): domain Eukaryota; kingdom Metazoa; phylum Chordata; class Mammalia; order Chiroptera; family Furipteridae; genus Furipterus; species Furipterus horrens. The sequence continues at coordinate 143,464,516 of NW_028327171.1, read as the reverse complement.
TTTAAAGATGGGTTGTCCTTTCTTGTTAATTACTAGTTTTTATATATTTTGCAAACTCTATATAACATGTTGTCAGTAGTATGTTTATAAATACATTTTCCAAATCTGTGTATTGTCTTTTGCTCTGGTTTTGATAACAGCAATTCTTAATTATATTCCTATCAATTAATATTTGATTTTATTGTTAGCACTTTGAGTCTTGCTAAAAATTTTCTATTTGCATCAAAGTCATGAAGATGTTCTTTTCTGTTTTCTGATTAAAACTTAATTGCTTTAAATTTTCATGAAGTACTACAGTCTATCGGTGGAAATGTAAGTTGGTGCAGTCACTGTAGAGATGGCTCAAAAGCAAAATATAATTACATATGACCCAGCAATTCCACTTCTCAGTGTTTAGCCAAAAAAATTAAAAACACTAATTTAAAAAGATACATGCACCCCTATGTTGATTTCAACATTAACAACAATAGCCAAGATATGAAAACAAAGTGTTCTTTGATGGATAAATGGATAAAGAAGATATAGTGTACATGCACACACACAATGGAATACTATTTAGCTATAATAAAAAGAATGAAATCTTGCCATTGGCAACAGTAGGGATAGAAATTGAGGGCATTTTAAGTGGTATGTCAGACAGAGAAAGATAAATACTGTCTGGTCTCACTTATATAAGGAATCTAAAGATAAACTGAACTAACAAAACAAAACAAACTCACAGATACAGGGAACAGATTGGTAATTTACACAGGTGGGAAAAATGGATGAACAGTTCAAAAGGTACAGTTATAACTTTATAACTTCCAGTTATAAAATAAATATGTTATGGGGATGTAATTACAGCAAGATGACTATAGTTAATAATACTATATTACAGTTTGAAATTGCTAAGAGAGTAGATCTTAAAAGTCTTATTACAAGAAAAAATATTATAATTATGTGTGGTGACAGATGTTAACTATGCTTAATATGGTGATCATTTTATAATGAATATAAATTTTGAATCATTATGTTGTACACCTGTAACTAATATAATGTTTATGTTAATTATATATCAATTAAACTTTTTTTTTAAATAGTGCAATTCACATGGAGCATCTTTGTGTATTTGCAGTAGAGAAGGTTCTAACTTTATTTTTCCATACTGATAACTAATCAACTTAGTTAAAAAATGTTTAATCAAAAAAAAAAAAAGTTAAAAGACTTACAGTCAAGATCATAGGTAACCACTGCTCACGTCCTCACACAGTCACATCAAAATACAACCAAACTATGGAACAACCATTATTCAGAACTGCCAGAAATTGAGCTGAATGGAAGTCCCACAACTATGAAATTAAAGAAGAAACCACGTTGAGACTGGTGCAATCAGTGGAGTCATGGAATTGCTGGTCCCACACCCACAGGTGGTGGATAATAATCAAAAGGGATATCTCAGGAGTGAGGAGTCCCAGCCCCATACCAGACCCCTCAGCCCCGGGTTTCAGCACCAGAAAGATGAGTCCCCATAACTTCTGGCTGTACAAACTGGTGGAGATTGAGTCTGTTGAGGACAGATACTTCTGGAATCCAAGGCTGTTTCTCTTAAAGGGCCCATAGAAGATTTACTTGGACTCACTTCCTCTGAGTGTGTTTGGGCAGCAGCTTGAAAGGCACCAGAGCCACATTTGGAGGAACTGTAGTGTCTGACATCAGGACAAGAGCTGGGGGAGAGCATTCTCCCAGACAGAAGTGCTGATAGGAGCCATTGTTTCTTTTCTGAGCCCCTCCCCAACCAAAGCTGGCAAGCCAGCACCATATCTGAGACTCCATCAACCTGGATCACACCGTTTGTCCCATCCTGATGATTCCCTGAGGCTCCACCTTACCCAACTTTTGGAGCCACCTAAGCTCTTTCTAGTGGCTTTTCCTTATTAGTGGCTTGTCTTGGCTCATGCTTCAGATTTTCCTAAATTCTCTCAGACAAGCAGCACCTGGCTTCAGCTAGCCCAAATAAGCAGCGTCTGGCCTCTCACTAAGAGGCCCAAGGCCTGGTACTAGCAGCAAGTGGCCTTGGTCCATAGCTTGGCCTCGCTTGAGCACCTCCACACCCAGCAAGTAGCAGCCATATGTAAATAACTTTCTAGCTTATGCTGGGTGGCTCCAGACAGAACACAATCAATGGCTGACCTTTGCTTCCACCTCCCAGAGGCTGTAGAGCCTGAAAACCCAGTGGACAGCTAAAGCACACATCAGAGCACCCTACTCAACCACTTAGATAAGTAACATATTCAAGGGATGAAACCAATGGGCACTAGAGCCCTGATGAAGTAAGTCCTGCTCTGTGGACTTAGCACTGGCAAAGCTGATCCTCCATGGTGGTTAGAGGTGGCTGCTCAGTGCTCACAGCCCATCCTTGTAACTAACTAACCTGGGTGAATCCCTGTGGGGAACTGCTCCTTGTGTTTCAGGAATTGTAACCCCAGCCATGAGCCAGACTGCCCACTCCCCAACCCCAGGTTGTTTTTGAGTTTCAACAGAACACTGGAAGGCTGTTTAAGAGATATGACTGAAAACCACTCAGAAGGTTTCCATGGGAATTGGATTTAAAGAATGCTTATTATATTTTGGAACTTGATCTGCTTTTCTTATCTCTTAGTTAACTATAAACAATCTCTAGCAAGGAATGTATGAATCCTTACACCTAATGCCAGTGTGGCGTCAAGATGTTTAATAGATCCTGACACAAACTGATCACTGTGCCCTCTGTACTGGTATTTGCAACCTATTATTGTGAACTGTAATCCAGGTGCCTAAATAATGATTTATGAATTTTGACCTTGTAATCTCCCATGCATACCCTTCTTAATAAAAAGCATGAGGGATGAAGGTCTTGCGTTTTCTCCACCAGAGGGAGAGTCCATACCCCCCCGGCCCCTAGACAAAATACATTGTCCTAGATAAGATTTCTTCCACCGTGGTTGTGAAACCTCTATTGAACAGAGTAGTTTCCAACCAAGCCGGGGCACTGGAGGCAGCTCCACCTCAAGTCCCTTCATTTTCCTGCCAAAAGCAATCAAGGCTCAACTACAAGAGGAAGGGGTACAAAGTACACATAGTGGGTACATCTCGTGTACCCAGCTGGGGTGAGAGGGAAAGTTGTGCCACTGGACCCTATAGGACACTTACTACAATAGGCCATATTATGAAGCCAGGGAATCATAGCAGCTCTACCTAACACAAAGAAACAAACAGAGGGGCTGTCAAAACGTGGAGACAAAGAAACATGACCCAAATGAAAGAACAGAACAAAAGTTCAGAGAAAGAAGTAAACAAAATGGAGACAAGCAATCTACTAGATGCAAAATTCAAAACATTGATCATAAAGATGCTCACTGAACTTAGGGGAAGAGTAGATGAACTCAGAGAGAACTTTAGCAGCATAACAAAGGACCTGGACACAATAAAAAAAGTCAAATAAAGGGTACACTAACTGAAATGAAGAACAATTTATAGGGAATCAACAGTAAAGTAAATGAAGCTGAGAATCAAATTAGTGATTTGGAATATAAGGAAGAAGAAAAACACCTAATCAGAGCAGCAGGGAGAAAAAGGAATCCATAAATAAATAAATAAACAAACAAACAAAATAAGGATAGTTGTAAATGGAGCCTCTGGGACAACTTCAAGTGTACTAACATTCACATTATGGAGGTGCTGGAAAAAGAAGAAAGAGAGAGCAAAAAAATTAAAACCTATTTGAAAAAATAATGGCGAAAACTTTCCCTAACCTGTTGAATAAAATAGACATATAAGTCCAGGAATCACAGAGAGTCTCAAACAGAGAACACAAAGAGGACCACACCAAGACACATCATAATTCAAGTGCCAAAGGTTAAAGACAAAGAGAGAGTCTTAAAAGCAGCAACAGAAAAGCAGTTACTTACCTACAAGGGAGTTTCCATGAGACCATCGCTTGATTTCTCAAAAGCAGTTTTACGGGATAGAAATTGGCAAGAGATATTCAAAGTGATGAAAAGCTAGGACCTATAAACAAGATTACTCTACTCAGCAAAGATATAATTTAGAATCTAAGGACAGATAAAGAGCTTCCCAGACAAGAAAAAGCTAAAGGAGTTAATTAACACCAAACCAGTATTATATAAAATGTAAAAGGGTCTTCTTTAATAAAAATACAATAAAAATATGAACAATAAAATGTTAATAAATACATATCTCTCAATAATTTAACCTAAAAAACAAAATAAATGAACAAGCAGAACAGAAACAGAACCATAGATACAGTGAATGTTTTGATGGTTGCCAGGTGGGAGGGGGGTCAGGGGGATGGGCTAAAAGGTGAATGGGGATGTAAAATACAGCATAGGAAATTAGTAGCCAAATAATATATATACATGGACAATGATGTGGGGCTTGCCTGAAGAAGTGGGGGGGGGGCATAGGTAGTCAGGGGCAAATGAGAAAAACTGGGACAACTGTAATAGCATAAACAAAATATAATTCAAATTTTAAAAGAAGGCAAAGATAACAAGTACAAAAAATAAATGAGCAAAATAGTCCATTCAGTATTATTTACTGAAAACACAATTTTTTCTATAATAAACTGCATGTCACTTTCATTATAAATTGTGTGACTGCTTATATATTCATCTATTTTTTGTACTTCTCATTCTGTTCCACTGGCTAGTTTTTGTCATATGCCAAAACCCTGGTATCTTAGTCAATAATAATTAATAAAGCCTTATAGTAAGAACTGGTAATAAAAATTATTTTCTTTCTTTTGTTTTGCGTGCATGTGTATGTGTGTTTCCACTAGTTAAGACTTCAGTACAATATTTAGTAGAAGTGATGATCGCACCCCATAGAAGCACATGAACATTGAACCCAATATTTTATTTGGATACTGAGACTAATTAATGATGCCCCCCCCACACCAAATGGGTATGAAAGGTTTATTACTCACATAGTGAAGCTTCCTAGGGAAAGGGAGGCAAGTCTCAAGCAGATCTGAAAATGGCTCATGAGAAAGTTGGGAGGAGTCAACGATTTGAAGTTTTATGTTTGTTTCTGGTTGGAGTTGGAATAAGGGTTTCCTCACTGAGGCTGGGTCTTGCGTAGGTGGAACTTGCCATCAGAGGCAAGAACAAAGCACCCAGATTATCAGCTTGCCAAAATGTGAGCCAGAGGGTGCAGGAGAGGCAGTGAGATTTGAAACCTCTCATCAGTTAAATATGAAAAATAGAGTCAGACTTTTTATTACACTTATTTTATTCCCAAACTTTGAGATAAAATTTCAGATATTTTATGCCAATGATTGTAAGATTTATTGACATATAAAATGAATTATGTGTTCAAATCTGTATATTGGTCTCATATTTTTAGAATTTTCTTTATCTGAAAAAGAAGTGTTAAATTCTCCCATTACTGTAGACTTATCTATTTTCCATATTAATTCTCTGAATTTTTATTTATATACTTTGACTCTATGTTATAGAGTACACACACATTTAGGATTGCTAAATATTGGATTGACTCCTTAATGATGAAATGGTCCTTTTAATTTTTATGATCGTCTTTGAGTTAAGCTATTAATATAGCTATAACACATTTCCTTTGGTTAGTATTTGTATGCTCTTTATCCTTTTACTTTCAAACTTTCTCTCTTCCTACTTCTTCTAAGCAGATAAAATATATGTGTATATTTTAAAATAGTTTTGAAAATCCTAGACTTTTATTTGAAGTTGTCTGTTTATATTAATATTTATATATGCATATATACCAACAAACATTATTTTATTTAACATAATTTATTGTTATTGAAATCAAACTTTCATTGCTTTTAAGCATTTATTATTGATTTTACTAAAAATTTTACTTTATTTATGAAATAAAGCTAGAATATTCTGCCTTTTCCAAATCCCCCAAATTTTACAATATTGTGGTTATATCTTTTATTTGTATTTGTAATGTAAACCACATACAGTATGACAACTGTTTTGTAAAGTTACTAGTTATTTATATTTCCCCACACATTTTACCTTTTTATATATTTTTCTTTTCTTTCCCCACTTTCATGTTTCTCTTTAGGGCCTTTTTTCCTTTGCCTGAAGATATTAATGTAGCTTTTATTTTTCACTGAAGGCCCGATAGTGGCAAATAATTTCAGCTTGTCTGTCAGAAATCGCCTCTATTTATTTTCCCTTTAGAAAGGATATTTTGCCCATATATATATTAACAGGTATTTTCTGTCAGTAGGATGCCATTCTATTGTTTTATCTCTCATAATTTCTGTTACTTAGTCACCTCTCAGTCTTCCTGTGTACCTGTTAAAATAATGTACCCATTTTTTCTAGCTTTATTTTTGTAATTAAATTTTATTTTTAATTACATTTATTGGGGTGACATTGGTTAATAAAATTATACAGGTTTCAAGTGTATATTTCTATTATACACAATCTGCATATTGCACTTTGTGCCTGCCACAAAAAGTCAGATCATCTTCTGTCACCATATATTTGGCTCCGTTTACTCTTTACTCAATCCCTGGCTGGTTTGGCTCAGTGGATTGAGCGTCGGCCTGCGAGCTAAGTGTCGCTGGTTCGATCTTCCAGTCAGGGCACATCAGAGAAGGAAAACTCTGACTCCAAAAAACCTCCACTGCCTTGCGGCATACCTCTTCAGGGGAAAGGCTAAGGGAGTAAACCCCGACAGAAAATCCGGAGCTGGAGTCCCTAAGGCGGTTTGACGTTGTAGTCAACACCGGCAACTCCTGCGGCGCACCTGAAGCCAAGCTGTATTGACTCCGTCTTTCCCTTGGACCCTTCAGCTGCGAAGAGAGGGGGGGTCTGCTGCATGGGCAACAGCAGACCCTCCATATCACCCTGCCCAGGCTCTGTAGCTTCAGCTTCACTGGAGAGGACACTCCAGCGTCATCGCAAGATGTTGATTCAACACGGGAGGAGACAGATACCGTGTCACTCCTGAGTCGGACTGCACAGCCATTCTCGGCGGTGCAGATATACTCTTAAGAAGCTACACCATCGTCTCTCGAGACGGACGGCTGCCGACGACGACGACTCTTTACTCAACCCCAACCCCCTTCCATCTGGTAACCACCATACTAATGTCTGAGTCTATGAGTTTCTGTTTTATATTCCACATATGAGTAAAAATATACGGTTCTTTGTTTTTTTTTTGACTGACTTTTTTTTTTTCTTGCTTAGCATAATATTCTCAATGCCATCATGTTGTCTGAGATGGCAGTATTTCATCTTTTCTTAGGACTGAGTAGTATTCCATTGTATATATGTACCACATCTTTTTTATTCAATCATCTATTGAAGGACACTTAGTTGTTTCTATGTTTTAGCTACTGTGAATAATGCTGTGATGAACATAAGGATGTGTATGCATATATCTTTGTGAATAAATATTTTCAAATTTTTCAGATACATGTCCAGAAGACATTGCTTATTCATATGGTAACTCTATTCTTAATTTTTTGAGGAACCCCCATAGGGCTTTCCATAGTGGCTGTACCAGTTTACATTCCCTCCAGCAGCAAATGAGGGTTCCTGTCTCTCCACAGCCTCTCTCTCCATCACTCGTTATTTCCTGTCTTCTTGATAATAGCCATTCTAACAGGTGTGAGGTGGTATCTCATTGTAGTTTTGATTTGCATTTCCCTAATAATTAGTGAATCTGAGCATTGTTTCATATATCTGTTTGCCATTTGTATGTCTTCTAGGGAGAAGTGTCTGTTCAGGTCCTGTGCCCATTTTTTAATTGGATTGTTTGTTTGGTGTTGAGTTATATGACAATATATTTGGATGTTACCTCTTGTTGGAATTGATGTTTGCATATACCTTCTCCCATTCAGTTGCTTGTTTTTTTCATTTGTTGGCAGTTTCTTTCATTGTACAGAAGCCTTTTAGTCTGAAATAGTTTCATTTATTTTTGCCTTTACTTCCCTTGCTGTTGGGGTTAAATTCATAAAATCTTCTCTAATACTAGATTCATAAACTTAGTACCTATGTTTTTTTCTATTAATATGTTGTTTGAGGTCTTATATATAGGTCTTTGTTCTATTTTGAATTAGTTTTTGAACATGGGAACAAACTATAGTCTAGCTTCATTCTTTTGCATGTGGCTTTCCAGTTTTCCCAGCACCATTTATTGAAGAGTCTTCCTTTTCTCCATTGTATGTTTTTGGCTCTTCTGTCAAAAATCATTTACCCATATGTATATGGGTTTATTTCTGGGCTCTCAATTCTGTTCCACTGTTTTATGTGTCTTTTAAGATTTTTTAAAATGGGTTTCTGCAGCTTTCTTATTTTGTATTTACCTCTCTTAGAGTTTACCAATCTTTACTAAATTATGAGTTGACCTTTCTAATTGATCTGGACAGACATTGGCATTATCTCTGCAAGTCTTAATGTCCCATTTTCTTCTTTGCCTTCCTCTATGACTCATATTTCAGGTATATTTGAATATTTAAACATGTTTTATGTGAATCTTATGCTTTTTTCTTTATTCTTTTTCATCTACTTTATTCTTATATTGTTATTGTCCACCTGAAGGTGTTCTTCTCTCTGCTAGATAGCTAAAAAAGGCTGAAATCTCAATGAAATTATGACTGATGTGTTGTAGAACTTGGTTATAATTATTAAGACATTCTATCTTTTGTTTGCCTTGTTTCTTGGACATGACCCTCTTGAGATTTTGATTGAAAGTCTGGTTTATCTTTCTGTCTTTATCTTTTTGAGATTGCAGGAAACTGTGTTTTATCCCCTGGAGTTTCCCAACCCAGCTCTCAGCATTTTAAACTTGTGAACCATTATAATCTGGCAAATATCTTGAAGGCAAAGACAGCCAAGTGTTTGAAATAGTATATTCTTCTGTTAGGTCTTTGTTTTATATAGTCTATAAGGCTCTAGGATTTTTTACACTATTTTTTAGAAAATTTCAAATAAACTCCCAATTATCTTCACAGTCTTGAAATTCCATGATACCTCTTAGGAAACACTAACCCAATGTAGTGAGGTTTCTCAAATTTCCAGACTGTTACTTCTGTACTGGTGGATCATTAAGAGTTTAGCTCATTTCTCTTTATCCCATAAAAGTATATATAAGTTTGGGTAAGCCTACACTGAAAAATGCCCATAATTTGGCTAATTTCCATAGGGGGAAATATATGATGACTATGAAATCTTCTTGGAAATGTTCCCTAAATTTCAAAAATTTTAGTGCTTCTTATTCTTCCTTTAAAAGTTTATGCTAAAAATATTGTAACAGCTATGCATGTATGGTGCCAGGTGGATACGTGAAATATCAGGGGGACTACTTTATAAAGTATATAGTTGTTTAACCACTATGCTGTATACCTCAAACTAATACAGAATAATAGTGAATGTAAAATGTAATTTAAATACAAAAATAAAGAAGTTTATGCTTGTGAAAATGATTTTTGAAGAACATTTAGCTTTTTCTAAATGCCTCAATGGGAGCAGTACCTATTGCAACCTATCACATCTTTCTCCTAGTGGAAATTCTCAGTGTAGTTTATTTTTCTCTTTTAAGTTAGAGTTATTGAAAACACAATTTTAAATACAGTAAAATATATTCTTTAAGTATATGTTTTAATTAGACAAATGCATACACCCATATAATTATCACAGCCACCATAATATAGAATAGTTTCAACTTTACAAACTTTCCCTGTGAACCTTCTTATTAACTACTTCCTTTTACTACTAGTCTCTAACAGCCATTAAGTTTTCTTTCTATATTTTTTTCTATCCCAGAAAGAAAATATAATATAAGTGGGATCATTCAGTATTCATTCTTTTGTGCCTGACTTCTCTCACCTAGCTTAAGGCTTTGTGGGTTCATCCATATTGTTACATGCTTCAATAGTTCATTCATCAATATTACTGAATAGATGTTGATAGATATTTGTGTTGCTGCCAGATTTAATGATTATAATGTCCCTCCCTGGCTGTATATTTCTAGACATCTAGGAGTAGGTTGAGAGCATTTTGGCATATAGGTATTTGGGTAGGCATATTTTTATCTTTTGTAAGTATATACCTAGGAGTGGCATTATATATCTGTGTGTGTATATGTATATACACATGTAAAATATGTAAATACTTTATAAGAAATTGACAAACTATTTTCTAACAGAGCTATATTATTTTGCATTCCCAAAATAGCAATGTATGCAAGTTCCATTTGCTCTACATCTTCATCAATACTCAGTATTTTCAAATTAATTTTAACCATTCTAATTGGTATGTAGTGATTTTAATTTGCATCTTCTAAGATATAACACTATTGAGAATTATTTAATGTTCTTATTTACCATCTATATGTCTTTTTCAGTGAAATGTCATATTTTTGCACATTTTTATTGGGATTTTTTAACTTTTTTATTGAGTTGTAAAAATTCTTTTTATGTTCTGAATATACATCTTTCATCTGACAATAAAGGGTCTTCTTCCTATCAGTTTTCTTTACCCTTTCTTAACAGTGTCATTTTAAATATTAGGTTCTAACTTTGATAAAGTTCAGTTCATATAAAGTTAAAAACATGTAACTAGACAATCTTTGCCTAACAGAGAGATATGAAGATTTGCTACTATGTTTTCTTTTGGAATTGCATTTATATCTAAGCTAATTGTTATATATGGTACTAAGATAAAAGTAAGATTGACAGTTGATTTTTTTTCTTTATTAATGACCATTTCTAGCAGTTATATTAATCCTGTGTCACATTGTCTATTGAGTAGTTGGAGAGCATATAACTTTTATCATTAATTACAAGTCTACTGATTAAGTGGAACTGTGCTTCAGGAGGTGTATAGAAGGAACTATTCCTGAGGTGCCTCATCCACATCTGGAGCTAACATAGATGATGGGGCTTTAAGCTGCTACTGTCAGGGATAGAATTTTTGCAAATCTGGGGAAGTGGGGGTGGATATATTTTCCACCCAGAAGGAACATGGGAAATTAATCATCGGGGGCTAGAAGGTAGACTGTGATCAGCTTCTTCTAAAATGGATTCCCAAAATTTTCTGCTATTCATACTCTTATGCAGTTCTTCCCCTTGAGTGTGGTCTGTAACCAGTAACTTGTTGCTAACACACAGGACATGGTAAATGATGGGATGTCATCTTCATGATTAGGCTGTAAGACTATTATTTTCTTCTTTTCATTTTTGTTATCTCTCTCCATCACAGTCTGATTTGTTATGAATTTCCCTAATGCAAAAGTCCCACATGGCAAAGATTGAAGGCAGCCTCTAGACAATAGCATATGAGGAATTGAAAATCTATGTCCAAATAACTTGTGAAGAACTACATTTGGCCATATAGGGGAGCTAGAAGCAGTTCTTGCCTTAGCCCATTTAGGCTGCTATAACAGAACACCACAGAATGAGTAGCTTATAACTGGAAGTCCAAGAGAAGGTGATAGCATGGTTGGATAAGGGCCCTCCTCTGTAATGCAGACCTCTCCTTTTATTCTCTCATGGTTCCTCTTGTGGCCTAGGTTGTAGGGAGCTCCAGGACATCTTCTATAAAAGCACTAATCCCATTAATGTGAGCTCCATCCTCATGACTTGGTCAGCTCCCAGATGCTCCATATACTAATGCCAACATCTTTGAGGGTTAGGATATCAACATACTAATTTGGGGGGAAACACTGACATTTATATCCTAGTAGAACTTTTCCCAGTTGAACCTTGAGATATCTACAGCCATGTCTGGCACCTCATTGTAGTCTATGAGAGACTCTGAGTCAGAGACACTCAGCTAAATTTTACCTGTATTCCTAATCTCCAAAACTGCAAGGTAATAAATATTATTATTTTTAGCCACTATATGCAGGGTAATTTGTTATGTGGCAATTAATAATTAACATACCAAGTTTAGAGGAAGATGGCAGAGAAGTGAGGGGGAGTCTGTGCTTGCTCGCTCCCAAGACCTGTCTGTAGGTTAGGCTACTTGTGGACAGAACATCTCAGTTAACATCTGGATACTGGCAGGAGTTGAGCCTTGGTGCTGCTGGATCAGAGAAGACCGTCTGGGAGGGACCTGTCTGGTTAGGATAGTGGAGGAGAAAGGGACAAGCCAGGATTTCTGACTGGGTTGGCTCCCTGAGCTGTGGCTGACAGTATGCAAAGACTTTTTAGTGATCCCAGGTTTCCCCAGAGAGGAATCGGGAGGAGAGCAAGGCTCTGCCCACTGGCAGAGCCAGGAGAGGGCCGGGTGGCATCTGGCTCTGAGAGGCAAGAAAGTGTACTGCTGTGTGTGTATGAAGGTGTTTTTCCTTTTTCTTTTTCACCTTTGTTTTTTCAGAGAGGGGAGGAGAGGCTAGGGGTGGGACAAGGTTCTTAAGGAACACCG